>NC_087357.1:56607524-56910554 GCF_030014295.1 Loxodonta africana | reverse complement strand
AATATTATCTTTGCAAGATTCATCCATGTTTTGGCACGTAGTTGTGGTTTTCATTCTCCTTGCTGTAACTGTATCTCATTGTATGGTTTTTTTCTAGCATTTAACTATTATGATCAGTTGTTTTAAGGATTGTAATTTTTTTTTTTTTAAACTATGAGCTTTTTTCTTGCCTCTTTGTACAGCTGACTTTTAATAGGAGCATTCTTTGCATCTCAAACAAAAACGTTTAAGTTATCATTTCTTGTTATATTAGCTCTCTACATTGACCTCTATCCCTTTATTTATTTGTTCCCCAACCATTTATTTCTCTAAAAGAACACACCAGTTCTATATCTTCTGTCTTTCTTCCACTCCCACTTGGAAGACTAACATCAAAAACATTTTCTTGAGCCTCATGAGAGGCCTAATCCACAGTATTTTCCAGGCTTCGCATGGATCCTGACATTGTGTGTAAACAATAACAATTATAAGAAGCTGCATAAGTGTTCCATATTTTCCCCAACTTTCACATCTGGTATTTCACTTCTACTATTTGCACTTCTTAATTCTACTTTCTTTGCCACAGACAGGTGAGCTCAGCTATAGTTGGGGTCCAGAACTGGTACTCAACCCAAGGTCTTTGTGCATAGAGACAACCCAAGGTCTCATATGACCAGTATAGTGATACATGATGTGACATATCTATCTATGAGTGTCTCTGTGTGTATGTTCCCCATACTTCTCCAGGAGCTGCAGAATCTTTTCACTTCTTGCTTCCAATTGATATATCGATCTGGTCCCTGCCAATCTCAGTTTTCCTCCACTGGTCTAGGGCTCCCATTTTTAACCTTGAGTCTCTTGATAGGAATTGCATCTCCATTCTGTATTTTTTGGTGACTCTGGGACTATGCAGTATGTGTTTGTATCTGAAAAACTGATTAAACCTCCCTCCTGCCATTTATCAGAGCTGAGTCTACCTCTATAAGACACCAAGAGATTTTATTTGGTAGACTCTTCTGCATCCTGATTGGAATAAAGTCTAGACTTGAGATCTATCAATGTTCCCTCGCCTTAATTCTTAGTCTTAATTATTTCTCTATGTCTATATATTTGATAAAAGTTCAATAGATCAAAAAAGCACTTGAAGGATAAAAGGAGGAAGAACTGTGGTTTTCTCTCTTTACGTCCTAGCAGACCCAACTCCTGGGTTCAGTTCCAATTAAGAAAAATAATAGATGTATAAAGAAAACTGATGGATCTCCCCTTCCCTGAGCAAATATGGCATATTGGACCCCACACTACTTTTCCAGCTCCTAGGCAGTATCACAGAGAGCATTATATCAGCTTCTTTTAGTGTTTTATATGTAAACTTGGGACAGGATGCTCAATCTGGGAGTCCTTTTAGTTTTAACACTCATTAATTCTGTTCGTTTTCATTTTCCCAGTGCTTGTAGAATTTAGTCATACGTTCCCACGAAGGAGGGGTTGAGACAAATTGTCCCAGTGTTACTTAGGGGTAAGATATCTTTAAGGCCAACCATCTGAAGGCCTGCTTTGGAGAATAAATAGTGACTAGTGCTACAAAAGAGACACATGTGCTTAGTGTAGTTATTAATCACCCTTACACCAGGGAGAGAGGCCACGTTATCTTAAGGGAAGAATTGAGGACAACCCAGGCTCTGAAACAGCACAGTCATCCTCAGGAGCCGGCTGAAGCCCTGAGTCATTTGGAGCTTTCTTTCTGGCCTGCCATTTTATTCTTGCCCAGTCCAGCTTTTATGTCATCACTCTACAGAAAGAGTGGTCACTTCAAAAAATGTTCATGGTCTCTGTGCTAAAGAAAATGTTTTATTTCCTTATCTGAGAGACACTTTGATGGCATTCTGTATTTAACTTCTGGGTAAAGCAAGTGTCAGCTGCGTAAATAAAAGTCTGTTTCTGTTCCACCTTTTACCTGGAATTCAAAGGTCCCAGAGGTAAGGTGGAGCCCTGGTGGTGCAGTGGTTAAGAGCTCGGCTGCTAACCAAAAAGTCGGCAGTTGAAATCCACCAGCTGCTCCTCAGAAACCCTATGGGGGCAGTTCTACCCTGTCCTATAGGGTTGCTATGAGTTGGAATCAATTTGTCAACAATGGCTTTGGGTTTTTTTGTTTGTTTTTTAACTAACTTTTATTGAGCTTCAAGTGAACGTTTATAAATCAAGTCAGACTGTCACATATAAGTTTATATACACCTTACTCCGTTCTGCCACTTGCTCTCCCCCTAATGAGCCAGCCCTTCCAGTCTCTCCTTTCGTGACATTTTTGCCAGCGTTCAACTCCCTCTATCCTCCCATCCCTCCTCCAGAGAGGAGGTGCCAACACAGTCTCAAGTGTCCACCTGATATAATTAGCTCACTCTTCATCAGCATCTCTCTCCTACCCACTGTCCAGTCCCTTTCATGTCTGCTGAGTTGTCTTCGGGAATGGTTCCTGTTCTGGGCCAACAGAAGGTTTGGGGACCATGACTGCCGGGATTCCTCTAGTCTCAGTCAGACCATTAAGTATGGTCTTTTTGTGAGAATTTGGGGTCTGCATCCCACTGACCTCCTGCTCCCTCAGGGGTTCTCTATTGTGCTCCCTGTCAGGGCAGTCATCGGTTGTGGCCGGACACCATCTAGTTCTTCTGGTCTCAGGATGATATAAGTCTCTGGTTCACGTGGCCCTTTCTGTCTCTTGGGCTTATAGTTATCGTGTGAGCTTGGTGATCTTCATTCTCCTTTGATCCAGATGGGTTGAGACCAATTGATGCATCTTAGATGGCCACTTGTTAGCATTTAAGACCCCAGACACCACATTTCAAAGTGGGATGCAGAATGTTTTCATAATAGAATTATTTTGCCAATTGACTTAGAAGTCTCCTTAAGCCATAGTCCCCAAACCCCCACCCTTGCTCCGCTGACCTTTGAAGTATTCAGTTTATCCCGGAAACTTCTTTGCTTTTGGTCCAGTCCAGTCCAGTTGAGCTGACCTTCCATGTATTGAGTATTGTCCTTCCCTTCACCTAAAGCAGTTCTTATCTACTAACTAATCAGTAAAAAACCATCTTCCTCCCTCCCTTCCTCCCCCCCTCGTAACCACAAAAGTGTGTGTTCTTTTCAGTTTATACTATTTCTCAAGATCTTATAATAGTGGTCTTATACAATATTTGTCCTTTTGCCTCTGACTAATTTCGCTCAGCATAATGCCTTCCAGGTTCCTCCAGGTTATGAAATGTTTCACAGATTCGTCACTGTTCTTTATCGATGCATAGTATTCTTTTTTTCTTTTTTTTAAGAGCTAAGCCACAAGTCAATTGGCTTTGAGGCTTACTGGCTATGAAACTGTCTTGTGCTGTCATGGACCAACTCTACAGTTTACTTTTTCCAGGGCTAAGGAGCCAGTTTATAGATCTTAAAACAAACAAACAAAATAAAACCAAAATCTTGCCATGGATTAGTGGTTTTACCTAAGAGAGATGTGTCAAGCACAAAGAAGCAGATGCTCAATCTTAGAATGGGTGCCCTAGTCTTTTGCCCACTAGTAAGTCATGCAACTCTAATGGTGAGGATTTCAAGGTGGCTAAGACTTATGAAGTCACTAGGGGAAATGTTTCTAGGCAGGTATACTGGCCTTTCAGTGTCCCCAGAGTCAAACTGAAGACAGCTACCTGCCTCCCCCACATATAATTTCCACTGGGTAAGAGGTCTAAGTGGAATGATTGACTGTAAGAACATAGAGGATCTAGAACCTTAATATCATTAAGGTGACCAACAAGTTCAGTTGTAGGGCAAGAATGGGAGAGATGAACAGGACAGGAGGTTGTGTTTAGGTCTGAAATTTTCAAAATTTATGGAAACCTGCTGATACGGCCAGCCAAAGTGGAAACGGCATTAGAATCCAAGGGGCCAAGGAATTATGGGGCCAGATTTCAGCATGGTTATCAGCCTGGACACTGAAATAACTGAATGTGGAAGGGACCACTGATGGAGAGGAAGAAAGCAACCAGCCAGAAGTCAGTGAGTCACATACACCCAGGTCATGGAATTGGAGAAGATGATGGCGTTATCTTCTGTAGAGGAGAAAAAATTGATAGACTCAGCAGTGAAGATCAAAACAGTATAGTAGTCCATCCTTTCCACCCTGCTGCCCCCTTCCTAACTCTGAGAAGTCAAGAGTAGGAAAAAGAAATGGTTTCCAAAGGTGGAGAAAATTCTAGCCACATTGTTTCTTCATGAGGAAAGTTGGCACAGTCAAACTGGCTATGCCATTTCACTTGGTAACCAATAAAACCTAGTATATCTGAAAGAGGCAAACACAGTTCTCTGATACCATACTGTTCTCCTTTTTTTTCAGTGTTTAAGCAAGAGGACAAATGAATCTCTTTAATGAAAAGATATTATTGCAAATCTATACTGAGTACTCCACTATGGGTTCTCTTTGAGTGTATAGAATAGGGTCGAAACATGTTAGGTGTCATATGACCCTTAGAGATGTGTCCTAAATCTGTGATTGCTTTGAGGTTTAGTTTTAACTCTATCATAATAACTGGGAGAACTTTGAAATGTGATGTCTGGGGTCTTAAATGCTAACAAGCGGCCATCTAAGATGCATCAATTGGTCTCAATCCACCTGGAGCAAAGGAGAATGAAGAACACCAAGGTCACACAACAACTAAGAGCCCAAGAGACAGAAAGGACCACATGAACCAGAGACCTACATCATCCTGGGACCAGAAGAACTAGTTGGTGCCCGGCCACAATTGATGACTGCCCTGACAGGGAGCACAATAGAGAACCCCTGAGGGAGCAGGAGATCAGTGGGATGCAGACCCCAAATTCTCATAAAAAGACCATACTTAATGGTCTGACTGAGACTAGAGGAATCCCGGCAGTCATGGTCCCCAAACCTTCTGTTGGCACAGGACAGGAACCATCCCTGAAGACAACTCATCAGACATGAAAGGGACTGGACAGAGGGTAGGAGAGAGATGCTGATGAAGAGTGAGCTAATTATATCAGGTGGACACTTGAGACTGTGTTGGCATCTCCTGTCTGGAGGGGGGATGGGAGGATAGAGAGAGTTGGAAGCTGGCAAAATTGTCACGAAAGGAGAGACTGGAAGGGCTGACTCATTAGGGGGAGAGCAAGTGGGAGTAAGGAGTAAGATGTATATAAACTTATATGTGACAAACTGACTTGATTTGTAAACGTTCACTTGAAGCTCAATAAAAGTTAATAAAAAAATAAAAATAACTGGGAGATTTCTGGATTTTTACTTTTCTTGATTGGTAGAGAGCCAGAGTAAAGGAAAATGCGCAGAGTGAGACTGGATTCAGTCTCATGCTGTGGTATGTTCTGACTGAAGTTCTATCAGAAGGGGATAAAACTCTTAGGAATACCATGGGAACTTTCAGTAAGGGTCTATGTTACAATCAACAAATGTAATAAATTATTAGCATGGAACAAATCCTCAATAATCACCTAATACCAGGACAAGAAGTTAAACCTTGGACCTTTAACCACAGTCTTGTTCTACCACAGGGACACCTATTTTTGTTTAGCTGGGTGTGAAAAAGATCATCTATCCACCTGAAGTTGATATGAAAAATTCATCTTTTCTTTACATGCTGCTGGTACCCTTCATCTGTTGAATTATGGTAGTCATAATAGCTCAACATAGCCTGAACATTAAAGATATCTTCCTCTTTTAAAGTCTATGAAGAAGCCTGAGATTAATTACTTAATTTTAGTAAAAGCAAAACAGTTTGCAGTGTATATGATATATCTGTGTCCATATGTGTCTGTGTGTGGAGGGTTTGATTGTTGTTTCATTGCCATCCATAGTTTAGCATATAGATCTTTTGGTATCGATCATATCAGACCTCAAGATGGTATTTACTGTTTTGTTCAAGATGCATTTCTCCCTCAAAATTGTTTTAATTTTGAGAAAATGGTCTAGTAAGAGGCCTGTTTAGACTTTTGATACTTCTGATTTGGTCAAATAGTATTTCTGTAAGAACAGGTATTGAGAGTATTTCTCTGTTCAAATGTAAACCCAGTACATAGGGTTGGGCCTTAGTTCAGAATTGATGATGATGATTTTTTTTTTTTTAAGTATCTGGGAATCTTTCCTTGTGACTGAAAATAAATTCAACCTGGCTTTAATAATATCAAGAATTTATCGGCTCATACTGATGAAAGTTTAGGATAGGAATAGACTTCATGCCTGGGTAGACCCAGGGATTACAAACTTGTCACGTGTTTCCATCTATTTCCATCTCTTGGCTCTGCTTTCCTATTTTGGCTTCATCTTTAGGTACACCCCTCTCCAGGGACACATCATTTTCATATCTAGTAATTGCAGTGTGTTTTAGTTTTGGTGGTTCAGTGATAGAATTCTCACCTTCCATGTGAGAGACCTGGGTTCGATTCCTGGCCAATGCACCTCAAGCACAGCCACCACCTGTCAGTGGAGGCTTGTTTGTTGCTGAAAAGGTGTCAGGGGAGCTTCCAAACTAAGAAAGAATAGAAGAAAGGCCTGATGACCTAATTCTGAAAATCAGCCAATGAAAACCCTATGAATCAAAATGGTCTGATCCGTAATTGATCATGGACCCAGTAGCACTTCCTTCTGTTGTACACGGGGTTGCTGTAAGTTATGGCTAACCTGATGGCAACCAACAACAACTTTAGTTTTCTATTACTGTGCCAAATTATCAGAAATTTAGCAACTTCAAACAATACCCATTTAGTAGCTCATAGTAGGTAGGTCAGAGACCTGGGTGGGCTTGATGAGGTTCTCTACTGCAGGTCTTTTAAAGCTAAAATCAAAGTATCGCCAGGCTGGGCGCCTATCTGGAGGCTCTGGGGAAGAATTGCTTCCAAGTTCATTTAGGTTTTTAGCTGAATTCAGTTCTTTGCAGTTGTAGGGCTGGGGTCTCCATTTCCTTGTTGACTAACAGCTGAGGGGTGCTCTTAGATTCCAGAGGCTGGCTCTATTTCCTGAAATGTAGCCCTCTTCATCTCTGAACCAGCAACAGCATGCCAAATCCTTCTTGTGCCTTGAATCTCTCACTCTTCCTTTTCTGCTACAAGCTGAGAATACTCTGCTTTTAAAGTCCTCACTGATTGGGTCAGGCTGTCTGGGTCTCTGATTTGGGACTTTAATTTTATCTGCATAATCCCTTCACAACAGTATCTGGATTAGTGTTTGATTCAATTACCAGGAGATGGGAATCTTGGGGGCTGTCTTTAGAATTCTGCCTATCACGCAGTGGAAAAGTCCTTCTTTCTAGTTCTAAAAAGCCTGATACTTGGTGCTCATTTATTTGGCTTGGATCACGTGCTCATTCCTAAACCAGGCGCTATGACCTTGGGGCTTGGAATAAGCTGATGGCCAGATGTGGGCCATATTTCCAATTGTGGATCTGGGAGTGCTTTTATCAGAAGATGGGAAGTGGATGCTGGGTTGGATAATATTGGTCTCTGTAAATACGGTCTGCAAGGTAATTCCCCTGTCTGCTAGACCACTGTAGAAGGCCCTGGCATTTTTCTGGTATGATTTTCTAAATTGATATAAAAGACTGTGTTCATCACCAAGGTTTCTTACAAGAAAAGCTTTATGTTTACTCAGCTAGAATGATGTCCCATGATTTATTGATTTATTTATTTATAACAAATTTGTTGTCTGTGTCATTGAGTATGTACCATAGCCAACATGGTCATGATGTGAATCTTAGTTTTCATTCTCAGTTGAATTAACTGCACACCAAAGAAACTCTCAGAGCCACTTTGAGGCTTGGATTATTCTCTCCCATTGTTCATAAGCAACCATCCACCAGGGCTTCTTGTTTCCAAAGCCTGTAGCCCTCACCCTCAAGGGAGTTCTTAGAGCAGTATTGGTAGAAAAGATGGAAACCAGGCCAGCAGCTCATATTCTTCCTTGTTGGTGGATTAACTTGGAGAAACTTCAGAGGTGTTGGGCTGAGCGGAGAAGTTGTGGCAAGACTTACCATGAGCTGACCCACTTGTGTTTGCCTTTAGCTGCTTTGCCTTCCCTGTCCTCCACATTCCACTAGATCTTTATCCCGTTGGCCCGTGTTCTTTATCTCTGGCATGTCATCCCTGTCCTTTTTCTTATTTCTCACTCTTTGATTTATTCTTCTTTACTCTACTAATTCCTTTCACTCTCATGGATGGCTTGGTGGACCTTATCTAGTACTGTGCCTCCCAAATGTCAGCTTGTGTTGTAGTTGTTATTGCTTTGTAGGCAAAGGAGAAAAATAAGAACAATGTAGTGAGTTTTTTCATAAAGCTAAAGTCTTTGAATAACTCTTTAATTTATAAATTGTTCTTTAAATTTTTCATTTGGTGATAAAATGATGGGGAATGGGATTTTTCATTTTTCTACATGCTCTCACTTGGCAAAATATAAAGTCAACAGCCTTCATATATATATATATATCTCCCACTCAACTTTGAAAAAATATTACTGCTATTCCTAAGACCACAATTTTGCTTGGAAGCTGTGACCTTTTGATATTTTTTCTAAGGAGTAATTCTTTATTTCAACAGTAGTTGAGAATCTAATATATACCCAGCTCCAGAATTAGTGCTGGGGTGGGGGTAGAGGGGCTGCAGTAGAAGAATAAACTCCATGATCCTCCCTTTCTATATAGGGGTTGAAGATTTATAGGGGCACACATCAACTCCTGACTTCATATCCTGGATTCTGGCCTTCCTTGTATTGTTATCTTTTGCCCTTTTTAGACACGGCTGGTTTTCTTAAGGGTATAAAATTCAGGTTTTAAGGCAGACAAAGGCTGCATTTTTTTGTTTTATAACAAAAGACTTGTATCTGAGGAAATGGCAAATATTTTCCAGTGTGATCCGCCACCTTTAAAGGCATAGGTAGGTCATTTATTTTATACGGCATGTGATTTTATGATTCCTGGTGTGAAAGTTATTAAGTTCTAATATTTATTGAATTTCAGAAACTGAAGGGCTTAAGGTAGTGTCATCAGAAAAGATTAAGGGCCTGGGCCCAGCACAGTTGGGTGGTTGGCCCAGGGACACCGAATGAGTCCGTAGTAGATTTGGGACTAGAAGTTCTATTGTACCTGCATCTTACTCAAGTTTAGTTTTTAATTAGAATATTTTTCAGGGCTAAAAGAAATCAGAACAAAAATAGCCACAAAGAAATAAGCATAGATTTGTTGACCTCAGCCCTCAGAATGTAATTGATGTTCTTAGGAAAATGATTAGTTGAGGGTTTATCCACCTTAGTACCTGTGCTTATGGATGGCTTAAAAAATAGTGACAACAAAGAGAAGGCCTTGAAGCCCATTCTGTGAGTTGTAAATGAGACCTTCTATTTTTTAGAAAATCAGTGTCTTCTCTAGAGAAGACCAGAGTCTTAAAGTGTGTTTATAAAGCTGTCTTATTCTCTCCCAGATCTTTTTTTTTTTTTTTTTATCTTAAAAAGTGAACGTAACAAGGATATCACAATTAGGTGAAGACTGCCTCTCCCAACATGACATCATTTGGCTGAAAGGAAATTTGTTTTGGGTTATTATGTGCTGTGGCTGGATTTGAAAGAGTCCTTGTTTAAAAAGAGTGCTGATAGAATCAGAATAGGTCCTGGATCCTCTTATCAATAGAGAGATCCTTGAAGTGAATAGTTTGTTCTTTAAATTGAATTTCTCCATCAGGGAGTGCAGGAAAGCAAGGTCTGACCATCCAGAGGTGACAGAAATAGTGGTGGGCTTTTGCTGTTAGGTGCCTTTGAGTGGGTTCTGACTCATAGCGACCCTCTGTACAACAGAACAAAACACTGCCCCATCCTGCACCATCCTCATAATTGTTGCTGTGTTTGAGTCCATCATCGCAGCCCCCGTGTTAATCCATCTCATTGAGGGTCTTCCTCTCTTTCACTGACCCTTTAATTTACCAGATCTGATATTCTTCTCCAAGGACTTATCTTTCCTGATACCATGTCCAAAGTATGTGAGATGAAGTCTCGCCATCTTTGCTTCTAATGAGCATTCTGACTGTACTTCTTCTAAGACAGACTTATTCATTCTTCTGGCAGTCTATGGTATATTCAATATTCTTTGCAACACCATAATTCAAAGATATCAATCCTCCAGTCTCACTTATTCATTGTTCAGCTTTCAGATGCATATGAGGTGATTGAAAATACCAAAATATCATGGTTTGGCTCAGGCATGCCTTAGTTGTTATCAAAGTGACACCTTTCCTTTTAACCCTATAAAGAGGTCTTTTGCAGCAGGGTTTACCCAATGCAATATGTCATTTGATTTCTTGAACTGCTGCTTCTATGGGTGTTGATTGTGGATCCAAGTAAAATGAAATCCTTGATAACTTCAATCTTTTCTCCATTTATCATGATGTTGCTTATTGGTCCAGTTGTGAGGACTTTTGTTTTCTTTATGTTGAAGTGTAATCTATACTGAAGGCTGTAGTCTTTGATCTTCATCAGTAAGTGCTTCAAGTCTTCTTTACTTTCAGCAAGCAAGGTTGTGTCATCTGCATATCGCAGGTTGTTAATGAGTCTTTCTCCAATCCTGATGCTGAGTTCTTCGTATAGTCCACCGTCTTGGATTATTTGCTCAGCATACAAATTGAATAAGTATGGTGAAAGGATACAACCCTGGCACACACCTTTCCAGAACACAGTACCCCCTTGTTCTGTTTGAACAACTGCCTCTTGGTAGAGTACAGATTCCCCATAAGCACAATTAAGTGTTCTGGAATTCTCATTCTTCACAATGTTATCCATAATTTGTTATGATCCACACAGTCAAATGCCTTTGTATAGTCAATAAAGCACAGGTAAACATCCTTCTCATGTTCTCTGCTTTCAACCGGGATCCATCTGACATCACCAATGATATCCCTTGTTCCACATCTTCTTAATCCAGCTTGACTTTCTGGCAGTTTCCTGTCTATGCATGGCTGCAACTACTTTTGAACGATCTTCAGCGAAATTTTGCTTGCTTGTGATATTGTTGGATAATTTCCTCATTGTTGGATCACTTTTCTTTGTGTGGGGTGGGCTGAGCTGAGGTAAACCATTCTTCAGTTAGACTTCGCCACAAAGCATGCTGGGACATAGCAACACAGTCTCCAGAGGGATCAACCAAAAACCCCAGGTCCTCAGGGGCCTGGTGAATTTGGCTTTATTCTTGTAGCCATCAGTGTTGAAAGAAGTCCCAACTCTTTTAGCAAGAACATCCAGAGTACAGCAACAGGAGTTTAGGAGGCAACACTGGCATGATTCTAAGCACTTCAGCCCCTTTATGCTTCTTGTGTGGGTGTCCAGCTCTCAAGGGCAAACTGAAGCAAAAGGCTAATGAGGGTGTCAGAGGGCTGTGGCCCAGGGCAGCTGGAGCCATGAAGGAAACCATGGTGGACTTTTAGAGTGGGTCAGGGCCCCAGGGAATAGACCCTTGTTTCTCAAAGTGTGGACATTGGATTTCCTGCAATTAAAATGACCCCACCAGGGATTGTTGGGGGTAAATTGGAATTTTGGGGGTTGGGGCCTGCTGGGAGTACACATCTTTAACAGACTTCTTACTCCCCCAGTGATTCTTAAGCTTATTAAAGTTTCTGCAGGGGGCTTGAAATATGGGTAGCCAGAGGGCATCCTCAAGCATGCTGCCTAAAGAGCCTATAAAAACTAATATACAACGACAGCCTTGAATTGATCAATTACTGTGCTCCAGATTGTGCTAGTATGCAATAGTGAACAATTGAGCCATGGTTCCAGCCTTCATGGAGCTAGAAAAAGCTGATACACAAGTAGACAAAGAAAATCACGTATTGTAGTGAGTGTGAAGAAAGAAACAAACACAATGCTAAGAGAGACATAAAGGGAGCCCTGCTTAGATAAGGTAATCAGAACTAACTCAAGACTTTTTGATGGAACTTAGACTGTAGTAATAACTACAGCTAAATAGAGTCTGGGAGGTGGTGTGGGGGCAGGCGAATGAGCATATGTAAAGGAAGGGTATTATATGTGTGCATGTGGAGAGAGGGTGAATATTTTCAGGGAACGTGGATACTAAAGGAAGAAGAGTGGTAAGTGAACATGGGGATGTTTGGGAACGCAGTTTTATCCCCAGTTTTGAGCAGATTTCTCATTTGATTTGCTATATAACACCATAGAGCATGTATCTGCAGTTCTTGGATAGATAAAGGGTGGGGAGGGGCATCAAATCCTTTATAGAAACTAAGAGCAAGCGGCCCCTGCTCTGCAGCTGGTACATTGCAGATGACACCACCTTAAAATAGCATTTACCAATCCAGCCTGTGTAGGTGTTCTCTGTTCCAACCCAAGGAAAGTGGGACCTGGGTAATTGTAGAGGAGGGAAAATGAGTAGAGCATTTTCTAAAACAAGTAGCATATTGTCTGTTATGTAAAAGAGAAAAATTAGCTTTAGTAAACTACGGCTAGGTTTTCCAGACTTCCCTCAGCTTCTTTCGTAGCCAGAAAGAAGAGTTGGGAAAGCAGAGATAGTTGTTCTTTAGAGGACCCATTAGCCCTTACTCCTTTTTCCTGCAGATCCATTCACAGAGACTTTGGAAAAAATGCTAGCATCCTGGCCCCAAAAGAAGAGCTGGAGGGCAGCCTGGCAGGGAGCAGAAGTCTTTGGGAGAGGAGGGCTGGACTGAAGTAGCACTAGGACCACATTTCTTTCCTTCTTCATCTTCCTGTAGTGGAAAACCATGGTCTTACATTAAAGGTCAGTAAGTCCGGCATGATTGAATAGTGAAGCAGCTGGTTAGCCACTCTCTCCAGGGCCTTACGTTTCTTTCCTCCGTAGCCCTATAACAATAATAACTGTCATTATTTTCCTGATTTATTTACTTATTTGCTAGCTGTCTCTCCACTAGACTGGACGCCCCATGAGGAAGGGGCCCATATGTGTCTAGTGTAGCTATCTGTGAATTCATAACTACGTCTGAGCATCTGAAGGTTTGTGTATGATATTACTTCTGCATGGGAGTATGAGCCCAGGTGTGTGGTATGGGCTGTTTGTGGCCTTTTGGGGGTGGGAAGGTCTCTACAAGGGTCAGCCCTGATAGGACAGGCTTGATGTCACTTGTCTTCTACTAGAAGGACATATATATAACAGTGGCACAAATTGCTCATAGGTAAGTCCCCATCCCCCACTCTGCCCTACCTGGGCTCCGTCCAGTTCCAGCTTGGTCATCAGGAGAGGTATCCCTTCATATCACCCACACAGGGTAATACTTTACTGTTTACAGGTGCCCTTTACTGCTGAACATCAGGTTGTCCTCAGGCCACAGGTCGGTGCAGAGTGGGGAAGTGCAGAGTTTCTTCCACTCTGTGTGCTTTTCCTCAATTTACAGTTTTTTGTTCTCCCTTCTACTTGGAGGTCTTCTTTTCTTTCCAGACCATCATCCTCTCTCTTCTGTTGCATTTCCCACTCCTCCTTTTCTTCTCCGTTCCTTGAAGCTTAGTTCTATCTAGCATCTCAGAGGAGAGTAAATCAGCAATGCCAATCGACCTCCTTTGGCTCTTGGAATTTTGTTTCTGCTTCAGTATGACAAGTGAGAGAGAAGATGGGAAAGGAAGATGGATGAGAACAATCTGATTAATACTTCTAGTAGTACTTCTAGTACTGATTAATACTCCCCGTGGGAGTCCAGCAGCCTCTGAATATGAACTACAGAATACTCTGTGCAGTGAACTGTTATTTCATTTTCTTTGCTATTTGTCTGTCTTTTGTAAACACTTGGTTCAGTTCCTCAAACCTATCCAAGCACCCACTTGGTACCAGATTCTGTGCATCAACCCTCAGTCTATTTGTACTGGCTTTTCTCTCCTTAAAAGTTGGAAGGGAACTCAGAATTATCTAGCTTGAGGTCCTTGCTGGGCAGGTGCAGAAAGTGAGTCCCTGGGAGGTAAAGCGATGAGCCAAGGTCTCAGAGCTTGTGTACAGCTTGGCTTCACCGCAGGACCTGAGCTCTTCCCAGCGGCCTCCAGGTTGACTAGAGATAAGAGACATTACAAATAACCTCAGTGTCCAGTCCTTGGGTGTTTTCCATGTGCTGATGCTGTGCAAAGTGCTTGCCATGACTTCTCTCTTTTAATTCTTAGAGTAGCCCTGTAAAGCAGTTGTCATTGTTACTGTGATTATCCTCACTTTTTACAGATAAGGAAATTAAGGTTTGAAATAGCCAAGGTACTTGCCTAAAGTCAGACACGTAGTGCGTAGCTGAGCTGACATTCCCTTCTGGGTCTTGTATGAACCTGAAGACTGTGCCCAATTCTGCTTCACAGAATAAACAGGGTGCATATGAATTTTCAGAGAGGCTGCTGGTACCAGGTCTTCCCTCTGAATACAGAGACCCAAACTCGCTGCCGTTGAGTCAATTCCAACTCATAGCGACTCCAGAGGACAGAGTAGAACTGCTCCATAGGGTTTCCAAGGGGCTCTTGGTAAATGCGAACTACTGGCCTTTTGGTTAGCAGCTGTAGCTTTTAATAACTATACACCAGGGTTTCTGAATGAAGAGAGGGACTGGCATTATTAATTTTCAGAGTCATTTTGCTCTTTTTGAGAAGTCACTCTGATTTCCAAGGTGGTGGCACAGTGGTTAATGTGCTTGACTGCCAACTAAAAAGTTGGCAGTTCAAACCCACCAGCCGCTCTGCAGGAGAGTGATGTGACAGTCTGCTTCTGCAAAGGTTTACAGCTTGGAAACCCTATGGGGGCAGTTCTACTCTATCTTACAGGGTCACTATGAGTTGGAATCAACTAAACAGCAGTTGCTTTAGTTTTTGTTTTCTTCTAGTAGGAAACTTCCCTGGAGTCCTGTTTGCCTCTCAGCTGTTTGACTGCTAAACCCTTCCAGGAACTTGGTGCCCTTGCTCCTTCCACAACTCCTGTTGACAACCTCAGGCTCCCATTTCCATACTCAGCTGCTGGGAAAACATCCCTGGAAAGGAAAGAAGGCTGTAAAAAATGGCCTGGTATCTTGCAGGTGCCTCAGCTGAGCTGTTGACTCTCAGGTAGCAGCCCCTGAACACAGAGGGGTTTGTACCAGATCTAGCCCCAGCTCTGAGCATGGTACAGGAGGGATCCTGAGCTGCTTAGGCTGCTGCTGCTTTCAAAGTTGACAAGAGACAACAGATTTAAGATGTCCCTCAGTGGGCAGCTTTTAAAACATTGATGTAGGTTCATAGTTACTCACATTAATAGAACAGATAAGGTTAGGTGGTTGGATATTGTGTGGAGAGGAGCAGTGAGGTGTGAGGAGATGTTGAGGGGGTGGGTATTTATATGAGGTAAGGTGTGAGTCTATTTATAGGGTAGGGATAGGAGTGTGTGTGGGGTCGGGTAGGGGTATAGTGTGGAGTAGGGTGTTAGGGTGGGGGTTTGTTGTGAGAGCATGTATATGGGGTTGGAGGGTATGAAGGTATGGGGGGTAGGGTGTGAGGGTGTGTGGGGGGTAGGGTGTGAGGGTATGGGGAGTAGGGTATGAGAGTCTGTGGGGGGTAGGGTGAGAGCGTGTGGGGATAGGGTGTGAGAGTGTGTGGGGGGTGTCGGGGTAGGTTATGAGGTTGTGTGTGTGGGAGTAGAGTGTAAGGGAGTGGGTGTGAGGGTATGTGTGTGGTAGGGTGTGTGAGGTGTAAGGTGTAAGAATGTGAGGGGTAGGTTGTGAGGGTGTGTGTGGTAGGGTGTATAGGGTATAAGGTGTGAGAGTGTGGGGTGTAAGGTGTAAGGATGTGGGGGGTAGGTTGTGAGGGTGTGGGGGGTGGGTGTGAGGGTGTGTGTGGTAGGATGTGTGGGGTGTAAGGTATGAGAGTGTAAGGGTATGGGGGAGTAGGTTATGAGGGTGTGTGCGGGTGGGTGTGAGGGTGTGTGTATGGTAGGGTGTGTGGGGTGTAAGGTGTGACGGTGTGTGGGGTGTAAGGGTATAGGGGAGTGGGTTGTGAGGGTATGTGGGGGTAGGTGTGAGGGCGTGTGTGTGGTAGGGTGTGTGGGGTGTAGGGTGTAAGGGTGTGTGGCGGGTAAGTTGTGAGGGTGGGGGAGGTGGATGTGAGGGTATGTGTGTGGTAGGGTGTGTGGGGTATAAGGTGTGAGGATGTGTGGGAGGGGTAGGGTGTGAGGATTTCAGGGATAAGATATGTGGAGCACAGATTGTGAATAGGAGTGTGTGTGTGTTGGGGGTCATAGTAAGGAAAGGACCCATGGCTCCGCTCCAGGTGACTGCTCCTCCCGGAGCTGGGTAGGTGGAGCAACTGCTGAGACCTGCAGTGCTTCTCCCTTGCATGGCAGCTGTGCTGGCCAGAGACTCAGGCGTGACTCACTTTCACCTGGTCAGGGGAATTAATTTACTGGGCGTCTGCATCACGGCAGGATGTGTGCGTCAGTCTGTATGACTTTGCTTTTATTACGAACCATAGGAGAGATTTTAAGGGAAAAGTGAAGGGGACGGGTGGGAGGTTGTGCTGGGGGCTATGAAAGATAAATCGCTTCTTCCTCCGTGGCTCAGCCACAATAAGGGACCAAGGTTGTCTCTCCTGACTCTGCTTTGATAAGAGGCAGCTGCAGTCATACTATGTGAGAGAAGGAACTTTAGAAGACACACCCCCCAGATGCAGATAAGGCCCGCCCCCCGAAGCCCCTCCCAGATGCCGGGCGCCCTCTGCAGCAGTAACTCTTTATGCACTGCGGTCTGCTGCAGGCTTTGCAGTGGAAGGACGACAGCTTTTATGAATGGTTGCCTGGGAGGGGCCTAATGTCATCTGCTCCTGATATCAGCACAATGAATGAAACACTTGCAAAGCGTAAAGCCTCAAGCACCTGGGAAACAGAAACCTTCTCAAATTAGTTCAAGTGCAGCATCTCTTGCTGACGAAATCGCCAGTCCCATGTGTCACAGACAATCCATATACCTTAGGATTTAAATGAGGCAGACTCTGAGGCTGCATGTGGAATAAAGCCTATCTGATTCGGAGACAAGCAGCTCTTTTCCCTGCAGCAGCTGTGGCCGCGACCCTCTTCCTGCCTGGCCCTGGACAAAGGTGCTCTCCCAGAAGCTGAGGAGCCACAGCCGGGTTTTAGGCATCTACTGAGCTAGCCCAATGTTCTGCTTTTGCTGGCAGAATTCCTTGCTAAAGCTCCAAGCCCTTGAATCTGATCTGTGCTCTGCATTTTTGATAAATCAGGAAGAAGCTGCTCAGGTGCCTGGAGTCAAGGACCCAGCCACAGCGTCAACCCAGAGCTTGCCTGCCGAAACCGCGGATTCTGCAGGTAAGAGGCAGGGCTGGGGGATGTCCTCGTTTGTACTCTCAAGGTAGTTCAGCCTGTTGTTGCTTCATCCTGAACTTGGCTCCCTGTGGGAAACGGTACCTGGTGCAACATGAAAGCTGAAAAGGTGCTTCTGAGTTACCCAGGAGTAGCTGAGCCAGAGCAGGGGGAATGAGGATATGCTGTAAGGTAGAACCTTCTTCTCCAGCTAGGGACCAAGAGTCAGGCTTATGTAAATGGGATTCAGGTGGAAAGCACTCACCCCAACTTGTAGCCTTCATTTTCCTGTTTGGTAATTATGTGTCAACTGAGTGTGTGCTTATTTGCTATCACTGGACCTACTTGCGCTGTCTTGAAACTCCTGGTATCTTTGAGGTTGTGTGGGGATGGAGATGTTTAAACGTTGCTACTTCCTTTCTTCTATTAACTGCTTGTAAGATGACCCATCAACACAGGGAGAGTGGAGGTAAATGGGGTAGCTTACTGTTATCCCATATTGTCTTGTCTGGTTTTTTTTTTTTAGCTTTAATTTGTGTCAAAAAGTCTCAGAATTAGGTCTCATTTGTAAGTTTCTCCAGTTTTAATCCCAGGATTGGTAGGTTGACTATCAAGCAGAAGGCAAACACTCCTCAGAAGACTTAGATAGGAAAGAGGTACTAATTCAAGTGAGTAGAAATGAGAGCACTGCTTAAATTTTCTAACTCAAATGGGTCAGACGTTTGCAGGCTGGTTTCTGGATGGATGATAGAAATAGGCTTAGGTGAGCTTGCTTCATGAGATGTCCTTTATCTCTAGGAATTGATGGAAGAGATTTACAAAGGTCATATATTTCAGCAGCATTAACAATAGTACATTTAAGACACTACTGTTTAAAATGGTCTACGGCAGGCAAAACAGTCATTCCAATGTTTGAATGCAGATGAATAATAGTGTCAAATGATAGCTATTAATAGTAGCTACTGTTGAAAAAAAAAATTTTTTTTTTTTTTTTTTTTACTGTTATTACTGAAGACTCTATAATTCAGGCACTGTTCTAAGCACTTTATCTGTATTATATTAAATCCTTAGGCCAACCAGTGAAATAATACTCTTCCAATTTTATAGTAAGTACACCAAGGCCTGGAGAGGTTAAGTAACTAGCCCAAGGTGACTGCTGGTAGGTGGTAGATTATTTCCCTATGGATGTAGGTATCCAGTTGCCTTGTTGCCTGGAGAGTCCCCTTGCTGTTGGCCATTGTGTTTGGAGTAGGCTGCATGTAAAATTGTGCCAGGACGAATGTCAAGTCAATTAGAGATTTAAGTCAAATTATTAGACGACATCCTTCTTCTTCCTCCAACCCCATACCCTACCTCCTGCAAACGAATACATACAAAACACATAAAACAGCTCCAAGTCAAACACAGATTAACCTATAAAGCATCTGATGTTTTTGGATTAGCTATGTAAAAGCCTGGCAAGGAGTGATTGTTCAATAAAGTAGTTGTTACATGTTGGATGTGGATGTATTTTTTTTTTTTAATCATTACTTGTATGTGTGTGTCTCCTATTTCTCCCAAAGATCAAGACTAGTTTTGCATTTTCTCACTTTGGATGGACAGAATTTGAAACAAGATTTTAACACTCACTGCAAAATGGAAACACATACTGGGTTTAGGTAGGGATTGCCCACACAAAAAAACCAACGATACATTCATTCTATGGTAAGTTGCAAATGGCAGAAATGGGCAAAAGCCTCCTTACAGTGGAGGCTTTTGGTTGGATGCTGGATTTTCCAAAATGTAGATGAATCTGAGGTGTCCCAGAGCTCTTCCAAGGCCATCTTTGAAGAGGTTTTCACATTGTGTGTGTATATGTGTGTGCGTGTGCGCACGTGTGCAAACACTTGTAGAACGTGTTCACTAGCTAAGAACAGCTCTAAAACATTTTCAAAGATAAAACCCATCCTGATGTTTTTCACCTTGCAGAGCTCATGTACAAGAAGGAGTCTGGTTTAGCTGAAGTGACTTCATGGGAACTTCATATGGGGAATGCGGTAGACCTTGTAGGTTTTATTTGATACATGTTTCTCTCTAATTTTCCAATAAAACCTTTTGACACAATGTAGAAGCCATCTGTTAGATGTTTTCAGGGACCTAAGGAGTCTCTTCATTTGGCAGAGATATTGTCAGAATGAAAGGCTTTTTGGAAGACACTTCTACAATTTAAATTATGGGATGGATTGGTCTTATTGGCTTCTAAGACGAACTCTGAAACACCATACATTTTCTAATTAGCGTCACTCAGAGGGAAGAAATTTATGCTGTTTTAGATCAGGGTTCTTAACTCAGGGCCTGTGAATGGACTTCCAGAATGGATTCCAACTCGTAGCGATGCTATAGAACGGAGTAGAACTGCCCCACAGGGTTTCCAAGGAGCGCCTGGTGGCTTCAAAATGCCGAACTTTTGGTTAACAGCCATAGTTCTTAACCACTACACCACCAGGGTTTCTAATAAAAGATTACAGTAATTTAAAAATGGTTTTGTCTTTCTTCAAGTCTAGCATCTAGCCCTGAGCCTTACATGTACATATTCAATTAGTAATGTTTGTGTCAATAATTGGTATAAAGGAGACAAAACCCATGAATAGGCTACAGTGATAAGTGATTTTTATGGAAATGTCTAGATACCATATGCTACCATTAAAGACAAATATTTATAAATTGATGTCACTTAAATAGATTTCAAACTTAATTTAGACTTAATTAGGGCATAACTTAAGTACATTTTTTAGCTTCTGTGGTGGGTATCTGAAATGATGGTTATCTCAATGAACAAAATATAGTGGTCTCAGTGTCTAAAGATCAATTATTGGGCTTTATCTTAGGCCTATGAGTTGCAAAGACCTGATGGTACAATGCCTGAGATGCTCCCCTGGTCCAGAAATCCAGTCCTAAACTTCAACTGCAGCAAGACACATTTCATGGTGTTGTAGAAAGTAGAAATCTGCCTGCATGTCAGAATTACTAGGGGAAACTTTTAAACATGAAGGCTCTCAAGCCTCCTCTCTAGATAGTTTGGGGTGGGAGTCCTGGAATCCGTATGTTTCATAAACACACCCAGATAATTGGGAACCATTGGTCAAGTGAACAGTGCCTTGAATAATGAAACCCAACCCATTGCCATCAAGTCGATTCCAACTCATAGCGACCCAATAGGACAGAGTAGAACTGTCCCATAGAGTTCCCAAGGAGTCCTGGTGGATATGAACTGCAGACCTTTTGGTTAGCAGCCATAGCACTTAATCCCTGCACCACAAGGGCTTCTTCAACCTCAGAAGGGCATGGAATTTCCAAATGTCTTTTAGAAACTTCATTCATCATGGGTGTCTGTGTGCGCATTATTTCTAAACCCCTCTGGAACCTTTTTATATTTTTAGTATATTCAACCTGTTGCTTTAACTAAAAAAAATCACCACCACTGTGGAAAGTCGCCATTTGTCCTAAATTGGATCCTTTAAAGCAGTGGTTTTCAACTGGGGTCAAATTTCCCCCAAGGGGGCATTTGGTAATATCTGGAGACATTTTGGTTTAGTCACAGCTCAGAGGTAGATGCTACTGGCATCTTGTGAGTAGAGACCTGGGATGCTGCTAAACATTCTACAATGCATAGGACATCCCTACATAACAAAAATGATCTGGCCCCAAATGCCAATAGTGCTGAAGTTCAGAATCCTTGTTTTAAAACTTTTAAAGAATAACACCAACATTTGCTGTCACTCACCTCTTGCACCAGGTATTGTTACATGAATTTTCTTATTTTATCCTCACAAGAACTCTGTGAAGCTTATTATTGCCAGCTTAAAGACACAGAACGAACTTGGAGAGTTGATAAAACTTGCAGAAGGTCCTACAGCTACTGGGTGGCAGGCGGGGAGGGGTAGGGAGGATGGGAGACATGGGCCTCAGGGTGGCTCCTTACTGTGGCTCTATAGTCTAAGCTATTCCCCATTATTCTAATTGCCATCCAGCCTAAGTGTTAAGGCCCCATAGTTCTAATATCCTAGAATTTCAAATTAAGCCCTTAGCTAGCCTACATATACTATACATAACTAAGGTTTTGACAAAGACTTTTTTTTTTAATCTATCCCTAATTTTGTCAAATTGAAGAGACCCAGATCTGTTGTTGATTAATCTGTGGCAGGCCCTCTGTTTCCATAGTCATTTCACCTCCTCTGAGCTAAACCATCTCTAAGTCTCTGTACCTTTCTCCTTCTCCTTCTTTTTGGCTTAACCAAAGAGAAGACTCTATTGGCTTAGCTAAGTGAGAAGTTTAAAGAATCCCAGATTCAGGCATTGAGTGATGATCCAAAGGTTCAGGACGTCATCCAGACTCCAATTTAGTATTTCCTTGTGAACTCTTTGGCTCTATTCTTTTTCATTGGTCACTCCCATTGTTTAGGCTGTCTTCTTTCGGGATAGTTAAAGGGTTGAGAAAAGTTAGGGCCTCACCTCTGCACACCACACCATCCAGAAGAAACATACTGTACATCCATTCTGGTTTCTGTCAAGGGAGAGAGGAGGCTCCCGGTGAGGATGTAAGCTCCTCACTATGCAACCACATCACTGAGAACTGAGATTCCACCTATCTGTTGAGTGCTTGTTACAGATATGTACCTGGCTGCGGAAACGCCATTCCTGTTTCCCTTTGCCTTCCTTGATGTATATTTATCTGACTTACATAAGGTATTCCACTTGGAGTCAAGTTTTTTATTTTTTTTTCTTAAGTAGGGGCAGATGTATTATAATTTTACAAAATGTTACCATTAGGTGAAACTAGGAAAAGTGTGCAAGGGATCTTTCTGTGTATTTCTCACAACAGCATGGGAATCTATAATCTCAGTTTAAAAAAGTGAATTAATATCTAAAAAACAATATGGACACAGGGGTGTTTTAAAAAGTAAGTACGAAATAATTCTGCTTTTAAGATTCTTTTCCAAATTCCTCCTAGGGATGCACGGTGTTGTCTTGCCTTTTTGTCATAGTAGTATATTTAACAAGAGCTCCAAAAATGAGTCAGTCTACTCTGAACAAATAATAAGCACTAAACGATTAATTTGACAGGGAATGAGATTTTTGGAGCACATTCCCTATCAAATTAATAGTTTAGTGCTTATTATTTGTTCAGAGTAGACTGACTCATTTTCTCTAGCCACGTTAGCAACTGGGCTGTAGCAGTCATCTATCGATGCTTAGCCTCTCCACGGCTTGTGAACTCTTCTGTGATTTGCTTAGCATTTTACTCTTTGAAAAACATCACCATCATCTGCAAATTTAGACTTATCACTCTCTACTTCCTCTTCCCTGGCATTTCTGCAAATGTAAAATAAGATTAATCTAGGATCCATTTGCAAGGATTGGTACTGACGTGTCCATCATAAAGATAGGAATTCAACGCTACCCTTTTTGGCGTATTGTTAAGTGAATTTTGTATCCATTGCAAAACATTTAGCCCCGTCATTGTTTTGGTTTTGTTTTTAAATAGCCTTCTGTATGAAAACCATGCCATAGACTTTTTGAAAGCCCAGATAAGTTCTATTTATTGGCTGTCTTGTTCAGAAACATAGTTTCTTGCAGAATTCCATGTGATAGCTGGGCAAGCATGGACAGGCCATTTAACCTCTTCATGCCTCAGTTTCTTTTTCTGAAAAGTGGGAAAAATAATAGTATCTACTTCTGAAGATGGTTGTGGAATGACACGCCATGATACATGTGAAGCTCTTAGCACACTGTGGTAAACGCTCAATAAACGTCAGTTTGTCATTAGTAAAGCTGGGAGTTGTTACTGCATTCCGAACTTAGTTGCCTTTCTTCTAGTTGAAAATGGTTGAATTTGTCCTAAGATGTCTATACTCTATTGTCATTTTTAACTACTTTAAAGGTGTGGAAATGACATTTAGAATGGTTCATTCTCCAAGTTCCCTCTAAAGTCTTGCTTATGACTGACATCACGCTACTTCCCTTAAGCAGAAGGTATTTATAACAGCAATAATCTTTAGAGCTGATGGCTGAATTACCACCTATAAAAGTTGAAACTACATTTGTTGCAATAAAACCTCTCTTGTACTAAACCTATGACATAACTTACTGTTCATAATTTTTCTCTGATGTTTCTATAACCACCTTCATTTAACCTCTCACAGAGGGAGCTTCACATTAACCCCTTGTTTTCCAAAGGAAGCATTTTTTAAGTGATTTCAAAAGTTGTAGATGATAGGGTAATGAATTCTCCGAGGCTGTTTCTATAACTGCTTTGTAAAGGAAGGAAATAATCAATCCCACAGCCCCAACTACTACATGATTATTATTTGTTAATTTTTATTTAGTTCTTAGGTCAGGCCAAGTACCGGGATAATTTGCTTTATCTCATTTGTCCTTCCCACAACTCTTTACAAATGAGGATTTGAGTTTGCAGAGGTTTGTCTGCCCAAGGATATAACAGCTGTGAGTTAGTGGCGCCAACAGATTAGACCCAGGACTCTGACTTGCAATGGCTTTTAACCAGTATTTAAAAAAAAACAACTAAGACTATATTTTAGAACATGTTTAGGTTTACAAGGAACTGAACGGATAATACAGAGAGTTACCATATACCAGCTCTCCCTCTGCACACAGTTTCCCGTATATATATATATATATATATATGTATATATATATGTGTGTGTTTTTTTTTAATCTTATGGTTATTTTGGTATTTTTCCTCCATGGTTATGAAGAGCAGAGTCTGGAAGTGATCAGACAATATGCTGAGAGGTTTGGGGCCTGACACTGCTCTGCACACTCCCAGGCCCAGGGTTGGGGTGAACATCTGTTCTAGTCTCTTCTAGTTCCCTGAGAATCATAAGTTTCTGTGGTTCTGCCTGTGGAGCTGCTGGCCTACTTTCTTTGACTCAGTTGGCTAATTCAGACTAACTGGACCTTGAGATGGCAGTTCATGAGTATGTTTCCTAATAGGTTTTGGATGAGCCTTTTAAAGGTACAACCACTTCCTTGGTTGGAATTTCCTTCCATATTCTTCTTGTTGGCTTTGTAAATTCAACTTCTCTTCTGCTTCTCAAAGCATATCTGCTCATAAATGACAACTCCTTTTTGAAAATGGCTCTTGTTATCTTAATAAGCAGATTTTTATCAGCTGTACCACTAAGGTGATCAATTGTGCAGGAATTGACTAGAAGACCTGGGAAGTCGATTAGGCTGAAAAATGATCAGCATCACAGCACCCAGCTCTATCTACCAAGAGGCCTTCTGCATCTTTGATGCTGTGGTGGGTGATGTTTGCCCGCCTCCTCTCCCTGCCAGGCAGCTGTGCACCTGAGCAGGCATTGTTCAGCCTGATTGTAATCCGAGCAGTTGGCTGCACATTTGTGACACAGGAGGGGAAAAAGATGAGATGAAACTCTGTTTATTGGCCATTTCCCTTGGTTATTTCTCAATTGTTCTTTGACAGTATGCCTACAGGCAAAGTAATAAGTCCTGATTAACCAGAGGAAAAGTGAAAAGATTCATCTGGGCACCCCATAGATTTGTCTAGAAGATTGTTTTTTCTTTCCTTCCCAAATTGGACAATTGGATTAGCGCTGTGTAAAAACAACTTCCAAGAATATGAATTATACTCGCCTCACAGGTACTACTACAGAGTTTTGCCAAGAATGGGTTTCTTCCCTTTCCCAGTACCACAATGGTCTGGGGGACTCCTACCATACCTGTCCTCAGCTGGGTCATGCAGCTGGAGCCCACAGTCCCAGTTGCCATCGAGTCCATTCTGACTCATGGCAACCGCATGCATGTCAGAGTAGAATTGTGCTCCATAGGGTTTTCAATGGCTGATTTTTCGGAGGTAGATCACCAGGACATTCCTCTGAGGTGCCTCTGGGTATACTCGAACCTTGAGCTTGTGGTTAGCAGTCAAGCTAACCATTTGCACCACCCAGGGACTCTGTAGCCCACAGTAGAGTTCTTATTTAGGGTAGAAGGTGCAAATTTTCTGAAGGCCTCAGTCTTCTACTGGCCGGAAGAGTTTACCTACATTGCACATTTCTTCAAGCCAACTCAAGTGTTGTCACTCTGCCTCTCCTTCACATCCATTCCTGCCATGACGGTGTCTTTTTGTTTTTCTTCTTCTGCAGCTTTCTTTTGCTTCTCTTTCTTATCTACTATCTTGCCACTTAATCTGCCTTTGTCATCTTTCAACCAAGTGGTCTGTTTCCTCTTTTCTTTTCCTTTGGGACTTTCCTTTGCTAAACTGACCATGGTATGGAATTAAAACATACTTAAGAAATTTATTGAATTTCATTTTGATACTTAAATTTATTGAATTCCATTATGATTCTTAAAATTTGGGTGAGTTTGAATTCTGTACTTCTTCCAAAATTATATCTTAAATAACAAGTCAGCCAAATAACAATGCGATTTTCCTTTTGTTGAACCTCAGTTGATATTACTTTAAGGTAGAGGTCATTTACTCCTTATTCTGACTATTGAGACAGTGAAATACTAATAAAGCCCTTTAAAAAGTCTTAATAAAAGTTTGTCTTAGTCTGTGTCCTCTAAGGAAGCAAAACCAGTAAAGTATATAAATAGCCATATAAAGAAATTTATATCAAGGAAATGGCTCACGAGGTTGTAGAGGCTAGAACATCCAAAATCCATAGGTCGGGCTGGAGCCTTCTCTTAATTCACATAGCCCCAGGGGCTGGCAAACCCAAGACAGCCGGTGAGCTACTAGCTCAAGTTTCAAGAACTGGAGGTCAGATGAACAGGAGCCAGCTGCAGGATCCAGAGAGAACAAAAGGCCATGCATGAGCCTTGCCAGAGGCTCTACTTGTATTCAACATGGACCACACCCCCAAGGAAACCCCCTTTCAACTGATTGGCTACTCACAGTAGATTCCATCATGGAGGTGATAATGTTATTATCACATCATGGAAGTGATCAATCGTCATATGACAGCCAAACTACATCATAACTGCCAAACCACTGAGAATCATGGCCCAGCCAAGTTGAAATACAAGTTTAACCATCGCAGTTTATATAAGGTATTACTGGACTTTTAAAATAACCAGCGACAATATAGCCTGAAGCTCTATGTATTCCTCAGATTTAAATGTTACATGCGTGTCATGAATTATGTCCCCCCAAAAATGTGTGTATCAATTTGACTGGGCCATGATTCCCAGTCCTGTGTGAATTTTGTTTTTGTGTTGTGAATCCTGCCTCCATGATGTTAATCAGGGAGGATGGGCAGCAGTTGTCTTAGTGAGGCAGGACTCAACCTACAAGATTGGATTGTGTCTTGAGGCAATCTCTTGAAATATAAAAGAACCACCAAGAAAGAAGCAGCGAGAGCAGAGTGTGGTGTATCTTGGATCTGGGGTTCCTGCACAGAGAAGCTCCTAGTCAGGGGAAACATTGATGAGAAGGCCAACAGAGAGAGAATGCCTTTCCCCTGGAGCTGATACCCTGAATTTGGACTTTTAGCCTACTTTACTGTGAGGAAATAAATTTCTTTTTGTTAAAGCCATCCACTTGTGGTATTTGTTATAGCTGCAGTAGATGACTAAGTGCACTGGGTAAAAAGTGTTGTATATATTAGGTATGATGGTGATGACTGAAGCTGAATTTTATTTATAAAAATTCCAAAATTGGGGAGGCGGGGCCAAGATGGCTGACTAAGTAGAAGCTACCTCGGATCCCTCTTGCAACAAAGACTCTGAAAAACAAGTGAGTCGATCACATACATGACAACCTACGAACCCTGACCATCAAACACAGATAGAAAGAGTTGACCTGAGTAACAGTGACTGAGAACGAGCAACCACGGGGAAGCAATGGCTGTTTTTGGAGCCTGGAGCCAGCGTCCCAGTCAGAAAACCTTGGCGCTGGGCTTTGGACTGGGCACAGAGTAGCTGAGCACGGCATCCTGAGACGGCGCAAACACGGGACACAGCCCTACCCCCAGAAGTGACCTTGGGGGAAGCCCAGCCAGTGCACGCAGGCAGCACAATGACAGGGCTGACAGGAGGAGAAGTTACCAGGAGGCAGCGACTGGTTTTGGAGCAGCCAGGGAACCTTGGCGCTGGGCTTTGGACTGGGACCGGAGGAACTGACCACGACTTCTGAGACAGCACAAGCAAAGGACGCGGGCCTGACCCTCGGGGACAATCTGGACCCAGCCAACCCGCACAGGCTACACACCCCTCGGGAATCTCAGATAAAACAATCATCAACAAACAAGATAAGTAACTTTGTCTATATTCCCGGGTGCTACTCTCTCTTATCTATCTGATCCCTCCCCTCCCCTTCCCAGGCGCCTTCATTAACATTGGAATTTCCTGAGCCAGAGAATGAAGTGCTCCGCGGTTTTTTTTTTTTTTTTTTTGGTCTTTTCCTAACCCATTCTCCTGGCCTGAGAGAAGCAATTACAAAAAACCCAAGGACCAGAAGTCCTTCCCAGACTTCCCGAAATTGGACTAAAAATACAGAACCGGCTCCAGCCAAGTATATGAGATCCACAGTCTTGGGCTTTCATCCCTACAGGGAACAAGGTGGCTACTATAATGCAAAGGCAATTCTGATAGGGATCTGACTGTAATTGTTTTAGCGGATTGCTGGAAAGTTTCCCAGGTCTGATATCTCTGCATATTAAACAGAGCCCTCACTGACCCACAACGGGGAACTGAGGGCTGAAGCTCCCCCCAGACCACCTAGCCTCCTGCCTTAGGGGTCTGAGGATGGTGATACCTACCAATCTGTAGAGGTACATGCATTGGGTGCCTAAGGTACAGCTGCAGAGCCCACCCACCAAAGTGCTTAAGGAATAGAGACACACCTACCTCACTGGCACTTGGGGGAACCCTGTCAGCATCCTGCCCCCCCTGGAGTGTGACGCCCTGCTGCTACTAGAATCTGGTGCACACAACTAGCACCGCTACTTCTCTAGGTGGATAGGTGACAGTCTGCACCACACACTTGGTGACCCAAAATCAGATTCTACTCAAGAATAGTGAATGGACTCTTAGGCTTATATATCTGGTAACAGCCC
This sequence comes from Loxodonta africana, assembly GCF_030014295.1. Classification (NCBI taxonomy): domain Eukaryota; kingdom Metazoa; phylum Chordata; class Mammalia; order Proboscidea; family Elephantidae; genus Loxodonta; species Loxodonta africana. The sequence goes on along the minus strand of NC_087357.1, from coordinate 56,882,170 downwards.
AAACCAGCTGGTAATAGGACATAAGTGATTCAAGGGCTACAACAATCAAGACAGAGCAATCTAGTAGCCCATCTACGTATATTGAGAGAAAACAAAACAAGATAAGACTCAGTGAGCAAATATAAAATAAGTCACTACAATATCTTATAGATGGCTCAGAGACAGCAGCCGATATCAAACCACATAAAGAAGCAGACCATGATTGCTTCTACAACTCCCCAAATTAAAGAATCAAAATCTTTCCCAAATGAAGATACAATCCTGGAATTGCCAGATGCAGAATATAAAAAACTAATTTACAGAATGCTTCAAGATGTCAGGGATGACCTCAGAAATGAAATAAGGCAATCTACATAAAAAGCCAAGGAACACACTGATAAAGCAGTTGAAGAAATCAAAAAGATTATTCGAGAACATAGTGGAAAAATTAATAAGCTGCCAAAATCCATAGAGAGACAGCATTCAGAAGTCCAAAAGATTAACAGTAAAATTACAGAATTAGACAACTCAATAGGAAGTCAGAGGAGCAGAATCGAGCAATTGGAATGCAGAGTGGGAGACCTGGAGGATAAGGGAATTGACACCAATATAGCTGAAAAAAAATCAGATAAAAGAATTAAAAAAAATGAAGAAACCCTAAGAATCATGTGGGATTCTATCAAGAAGAATAACTTGCATGTGCTTGGAGTCCCAGAACCGGGAAGGATAACAGAAAATACAGAGAGAATAGTTGAAGATCTGTTGGCAGAAAACTTCCCTGACATCATGAAAGACGTAAGGATATCTATCCAAGATGCTCATCGAACCCCATATAAGATTGATCCAAAAAGAAAATCACCAAGACATATTATCATCAAACTTGCCAAAACCAAAGATAAAGAGAAAATTTTAAAAGCAGCCAGGGATAAAAGAAAGGTCTCCTACAAAGGAGACTCAATAAGTTCAGACTCCTTAGCAGAAACCATGCAGTCAAGAAGGCAATGGGATGACATATACAGAGCACTGAAGGAGAAAAACTGCCAGCCAAGGATCATATACCCAGCAAAACTCTCTCTCAAATATGAAGGTGAAATTAAAACATTTACAGATAAATACAAGCTTAGAGAATTTGCAAAAACCAAACCAAAGCTGCAAGAAATACTAAAGGAAATTGTTTGGTCAGAAAATCAATAATATCAGATACCAGCACAACACAAGGTCACAGAACAGAACATCCTGATATCAACTCAAATAGGGAAATCACAAAAACAAATTAAGATTAATTTTTAAAAAGAAAAAAATGCTCAAAACAGGGAATCATTGAAGTCAATATGTAAAAGATGACAATAATCAAAAAGAGGGACTAAATACAGGAGACATAGAAGTGCCATATGGAGAGGAAAGCAAGGCAATATAGGACAATACAAGTTAGGTTTTTACTTAGAAAAATAGGGGTAAATATCAAGGTAACCACAAAGAGGTATAACAACTCCATAACTCAAAATAAAAACTAAGAAAAACATAACGACTCAGCAAACATAAATTCAACTACTATGAAAATGAGGAACACACAATTTACAAAGAAAAACGTCTCAGCACAAAAAAGTAATTGGAAAAATGAAATTGTCAACAACACACACAAAAAGGCATCAAAATGACAGCACTAAACACATACTTATCTATAATTACACTGAATGTAAATGGACTAAACGCACCAATAAAGAGACAGAGAGTCTCAGACTGGATAAAGAAACACAATCCGTCTATATGCTGCCTACAAGAGACACACCTTAGACTTAGAGACACAAACAAACTAAAACTCAAAGAATGGAAAAAAATATATCAAGCAAACAACAATCAAAAAAGAGCAGGAGTAGCAATATTAATTTCTGACAAAATAGACTTTAAAGTTAAATCCACCAAAAAGGATAAAGAAGGACACTACGTAATGATTAAAGGGACGATTGACCAGGAAGATATAACCATATTAAATATTTATGCACCCGGTGACAGGGCTGCAAGATACATAAAACAAACTTTAACAGAACTGAAAAGTGAGATAGACACCTCCACAATTATCACAGGAGACTTCAACACACCACTTTTGGAGAAGGACAGAATTTCCAGTAAGAAGCTCAACAGAGACACAGAAGACCTAATTGCTACAATCAACCAACTTGACCTCTTAGACTTATACAGAACACTCCACCCAACAGCTGCAAAATATACTTTTTTTTTCTAGCACATATGGAACATTCTCTAGAATAGACCACATATTAGGTCATAAAACAAACCTTTGCAGAATCCAAAACATTGAAATATTACAAAGCCTCTTCTCAGACCACAAAGCCGTAAAAGTGGAAATCAATAACAGAAAAATCAGGGAAAAGAAATCAAATACTTGGAAACTGAACAATATCCTGCTCAAAAAAGACTAGGTTATAGAAGACATTAAGGAGGGAATAAAGAAGTTCATAGAATGCAATGAGAATGAAAACACTTCCTATCAAAACCTCTGGGACACAGCAAAAGCAGTGCTCGGAGGTCAATTTATATCGATAAATGCACACATACATAAAGAAGAAAGAGCCAAAATCAGTGAACTGTCCCTACAACTTGAACAAATAGAAAGCGAGCAACAAAAGAATCCATCAGGCACCAGAAGAAAACAAATATAAAAATTAGAGCTGAACTAAATGAATTAGAGAACAGAAAAACAATTGAAAGAATTAACAAAGCCAAAAGCTGGTTCTTTGAAAAAATTAACAAAATTGATAAACCATTGGCCAGACTGACTAAAGAAATACAGGAAAGGAAACAAATAACCCAAGTAAGAAACGAGATGGGCCATATCACACCAGACCCAACTGAAGCTAAAAGAATCATATCAGATTATTATGAAAAATTGTACTCAAACAAATTTGCAAACCTAGAGGAAATGGATGAATTCCTGGAAAAACACTACCTACCTAAACTAACACAATCAGAAGTAGAACAACTAAATAGACCCATAACAAAAAAAGAGATTGAAAAGGTAATCAAAAAACTCCCAACAAAAAAAAGCCCGGGCCCGGACGGTTTCACTGCAGAGTTCTACCAAACTTTCAGAGAAGAGTTAACACCACTACTACTAAAGGTACTTCAAAGCATAGAAAATGATGGAATACTACCTAACTCATTCTATGAAGCCACCATCACCCTGATACCAAAACCAGGTAAAGACACCACAAAAAAAGAAAATTGCAGACCTATATCCCTCATGAACATAGACGCAAAAATCCTCAACAAAATTCTAGCCAATAGAATTCAACAACATATCAAAAATTAATCCACCAGGACCAAGTGGGATTTATTTTTATGCAAGGCTGGTTTAATATTAGAAAAACCATTAATGTAATCTACCATATAAACAAAAGACAAAAACCACATGATCTTATCAATTGATGCAGAAAAGGCATTTGACAAAGTCCAACACCCATTCATGATAAAAACTCTCAGCAAAATAGGAATTGAAGGAAAATTCCTCAACATAATAAATGGCATCTAAACAAAGCCAACAGCCAACATCACTCTAAATGGAGAGAGCCTGAAAGCATTTGCCTTGAGAACGAGAACCAGACAAGGATGCCCTTTATCAATGCTCTTATTCAACATTGTCCTAGAAGTCCTAGCCAGAGCAATTAGGCGAGACAAAGAAATAAAGGGCATCCGGATTGGCAAGGAAGAAGTAAAATTGTCTCTATTTGCAGATGACATGATCTTATACACAGAAAACCCTAAGGAATCCTCCAGAAAACTACTGAAACTAATAGAAGAGTTTGGCAGAGTCTAAGGTTATAAGATAAACATACAAAAATCACTTGGATTCCTCTACATCAACAAAAAGAACATCAAAGAGGAAATCACCAAATCAATACCATTCACAGTAGCCCCAAGAAGATAAAATACTTAGGAATAAATCTTACCGAAGATATAAAAGACCTATACAAAGAAAACTACAAAGTACTAGCGCAAGAAAGTAAAAAGGACCAACCTAAGTGGAAAAACATACCTTGCTCATGGATAGGAAGACTTAACTTAGTAAAAATGTCTATTCTACCAAAAGCCATCTATACATACAATGCACTTCTGATCCAAATTCCAATGACGCTTTTTAATGTGATGGACAAACAAATCACCAACTTCATATGGAAGGGAAAGAGACCTCGGATAAGTAAAGCATTATTGAAAAAGAAGAAGAAAGTGGGAGGCCTCACTCTACCTGATTTTAGAACATATTATACAGCCACAGTAGCCAAAACAGCCTGGTACTAGTACAACAACAGGCACATAGACCAATGGAACAGAATTGAGAACCCAGATATAAATCCATCCACATATGAGCAGCTGATATTTGACAAAGGACCAGTGTCAGTTAATTGGGAAAAAGATAGTCTTTTTAACAAATGGTGCTGGCATAACTGGATATCCATTTGCAAAAAAATGAAACAGGACCCATACCTCACACCATGCACAAAAACTAACTCCAAGTGGATCAAAGACCTAAACATAAAGACTAAAACGATAAAGATCATGGAAGAAAAAATTGGGACAACGTTAGGAGCCCTAATACAAGGCATAAACAGAATACAAAACATTATCAGAAATGACGAAGAGAAACCAGATAACTGGGAGCTCCTAAAAATCAAACACCTATGCTCATCTAAAGACTTCACCAAAAGAGTGAAAAGACCACCTACAGATTGGGAAAGAATTTTCAGCTATGACATCTCTGACCAGCACCTGATCTCTAAAATCTATACGATTCTGTTAAAACTCAACCACAAAAAGACAAACAACCCAATCAAAAAGTGGGCAAAGTATATGAACACGAACTTCACTAAAGAAGATATTCAGGCAGCTAACAGATACATGAGAAAATGCTCTCGATCATTAGCCATTAGAGAAATGCAAATTAAAACTACGATGAGATTCCATTTCACTCCAACAAGGCTGGCATTAATCCAAAAAACACAAAAGAATAAATGTTGGAAAGGCTGCGGAGAGATTGGAACTCTTATACACTGCTGGTGGGAATGTAAAATGGTACAACTACTTTGGAAATCTATCTGGCGTTTTCTTAAAAAGTTAGAACTACCATACAACCCAGAAATCCCACTCCTCGGAATATACCCTAGAGAAATAAGAGCCTTTAAAAAAAAAGAGCCTTTACACGAACAGCTATATGCACACCCGTGTTTATTGCAGCTCTGTTTACAATAGCAAAAAGCTGGAAGCAACCAAGGTGTCCATCAACGGATGAATGGTGAAATAAATTATGGTATATTCACACAATGGAATACTACACATCGATAAAGAACAGTGACAAATCTGTGAAACATTTCATAACATGGAGGAACCTGGAAGACATTATTCTGAGTGAAATTAGACGCAAAAGGACAAATATTGTATAAGACCACTATTATAAGATCTTGAGAAATAGTATAAACTGAGAAGAACACATACTTTTGTGGTTACGAGGGGGGGAGGGAGGGAGGGTGGGAGCGGGTTATTTACTGATTAGTTAGTAGATAAGAACTACTTTCAGTGAAGGGAAGGGCAATACTCAATACAGGGAAGGTCAGCTCAACTGGACTGGACCAAAAGCAAGGAAGTTTCCGGGATAAACTGAATGCTTTGAAGGTCAGTGGAGAAAGGGCGAGGGCTTGGAGACTATGGCTTAAGGGGACTTCTAAGTCAACTGGCAAAATAATTCTATTATGAAAACATTCTGTACCCCACTTTGAAGTGTAGCGTCTGGGGTCTTAAATGCTAACAAGTGGCCATCTAAGATGCATCAATTGGTCTCAACCCACCTGGATCAAAGGAGAATGAAGAACACCAAGGTCACACGATAACTATAAGCCCAAGGGACAGAAAGGGCCACATGAACCAGAGACTTACATCATCCTGAGACCAGAAGAACTAGATGGTGCCCGGCCACAACTGATGACTGCCCTGACAGGGAGCACAACAGAGAACCCCTGAGGGAGCAGGAGAACAGGGGGATGCAGACCCCAAATTCTCATAAAAAGACCAGACTTAATGGTCTGACTGAGATTAGAAGAATCCCAGCGGTCGTGGTCCCCGAACCTTCTGTTGGCCCAGAGCAGGAACCATTCCCCAAGACAACTCATCAGACATGGAAGGGACTGGACAATGGGTTGGAGAGAGATGCTGATGAAGAGTGAGCTACTTGTATCAGGTGGACACTTGAGACTGTGTTGGCATTTCCTGTCTGGAGGGGAGATGGGAGGGTAGAGAGGGTTAGAAACTGGCAAAACCAGCACAAAGGAGAGACTGGAAGAAGGCAGCAGGCTGACTCATTAGGGGGAGAGTAAGTGGGAGTATGGAGTAAGGTGTATATAAGCTTATATGTGACAGACTGACTTGATTTGTAAACTTTTACTTAGAGCACAATAAAAATTATTTAAAAAAAAATTCCAAAATTGGTCCTCCTCTCCTTAATTCTCTAGGAAACAGAAGTGATGAGAATAAATTTATCTTAAGAGCTTCCTCTAAACCTGAAACTTGGATCTGTATTTACCAATGAAAATTTACAAGAAGATTGTGATAGAAAACACAAAGGCAAGGAGCAGATGTAGATCTGGGCTGAGGCTTCTTGATCCATGTAGCTTTCTGGCTTTTGGAGGAATTTGGGAATTTCTCCTTGCTCAGCAAACCCAACGCCCTTATCTATTGGTCTTGCCTTTTAATTGAAATGAGTGCGCTGGCTCCTTCAAAATGAAAATGAGATTCACTCCAGGAGTTAGGGAAATGTGTGCTGACAGTGAACACTGACTTCTCTCTCCTGAGCTCTGTACCTATATCCAGGGCCTGCTGGGCATCTCCACCTGAATGTTCAAAATGCCTCTTAACTCAGTGTACCCGGAACTGAACTCATCCTTCCCTCCACCAGCTGCTTCCCCTCCTCAGTTCTCTAACTAGGTGGAATGTATCACCAAAAATAACGAGACAACAACTAGCATTTATTGTTGGATTTTCATGCTCCCCTCCTTCAGGCACTGTCCTAAGCATTGACAGTTTTAATCTTTTCTAATCCTCTAAGCAAATCATGAGGTACTGTTATTAAAAATTATTCCCATCTAAAACAGGATGTGGCATGCAGTAGATGGTCAATAAACATTTTTTGAATGAATGAATTCCATTTTACAGATGGGGAAACTGAGGGTGAAAGGGATTGTGTGTTCCAGGTCACACAGGTAGTAAGTGACAAAACTTGAACCTAGATCTTTCTGCCCCTATACCCCATGCTCTTATCCATGATGGCAAACTACTTCTTGGTGTCTTCAGGGTGCTGTTCTGTCATGAAACCCAGCCCTGCCTTCACGATGACAATTTTCCTACCCCTCTCTCTCTGGCATTTCTGGTGGCTCTCCACAGAAGCTAGTGCCAGAAGCCTTCTTGGAGTGCTGACCTCTCCTAGTATGGTCAGCCTCTCCAACCCAGAATACCTTTTCATCCGCCCACATTCCCATCTTGTGCATCCAAACATTGGTGGCACTGTTTGTCTCTCTGTGGTCTCTAACCAAGCAAGCTCACCTGTTTCCCCAGCCTCGATTATTGTAATGGCCTTCAGGTTCACCAGTGTTTTCTTTCTTCTGACCCTGTGTCTCACCCTTAGTGCCTCTAACCAAAACAAAAGCCAAACCTGTTGCCATTGATTCTGACTCATAGGAACCCACAGGGTTTCCGAGGAGCACCTGGTAGATTCGAACTGCCAGCCTTTTGGTTAGCAGCCATAGCTCTTAACCACTATGCCACGAGGGTACCTCAAATTCAACATACCTAAAAATGAACTAATCATGTATCCAGTAGATAGTTTTTGTTTCTGTTTTTATTGGGGAGGGGTCTTTGTGTGTGTGACACTATTTCCTCCTTGTTATCTGGCCTGAGGCTGGCAGATAACCCTGATATTTAAGCCTCATTAGAATCATGGACATGCTTTTGGTTATTTGGCTTTTAAACCACAACAAAGGCTGATATGTGGCATTTTGGAATGTAACTGAATACCATCTATGAGCCTGCCATAATTGGTAAACCCAAGAGTGAAGATCAACAAATCTACACGACTGTAGCTAATTTATTACTGTTAAATCTTAGTCCATCCCAAGATTTTGCAGATAGAAATGTTTTTAAATTTTGAATCACTTTAAAAATTCACATTAAAAAGGCATATTTTTAAATCTGACTGACTCATATAACAGCTGTAATACAGCGTCTGCTTCTGCCTGGGGTTGAAGCCAGATCAGAAGTGGTCTCTTGGCCTCCACACACTGACGGTAACTATTCTGCTCTCAGTGTTCCCTTCTGCTTAGTGAGGGGACTGCCAGAAACACCCTTAGGCTCCCCAGGTCAGAGTGGGGAGCCTAAGGCGTCTTCTGCCTTCTAAGGCAGACACTGGCCAACCCTTGCCGAAATGGAGTTAACGTACCACCTTCCCTACTGAATTTGGAGAGCATACTACTTGTAGGAGTGGCTTGGGGACAGTGTCTGACCTCCTGCAACCCCACAAGGGGGAAGGAGAACCAACATCAACAGTGCAAGGCTGACTCCCATGAGGTAGAGGCCAGACAAGCCTCCTCTCTGTGCCATCTTTACTAATTCTGACACCAGCTGTCCCTCACACATCACCCTCTACTTCTCTGCTGGGTTCGATAATTCATTGCAAGGGCCACACAACTCACAGACCATACTCACGATTCTGGGGTTTATTATAAGGGAAGGAACAGTTACAGTTCGGGCTCAGGAACACTCATCAGGACAGCCTCTCTCCAGCTGTGCTTGCAGGCAAGCCTCTCCCTGCCCCTTGGCCTCTGCCCAAAGGTACTCGGCTTTCTCCCTCTGTGGGCCCGGAAGCCCAAGGTGCTGTCTCCTCTTGCCGGGTCTCTGCGCCAGGTCTCTCCTTCCTTGGCGGTGGGCTCCTCCTTCTGCTCTGGCATTGGCTCTCTTTTAAGGCAAAACTCACCAGTCCCCTTCGTGGTCACAATTACTCTATCACACAATCACCTGGGTGGGAGCTACCAGACCATGACTAAAAGGACCAACACAGAAGTAATTTATCACACCACACTACCACCAGCCTCACGTGGTTGCTATGAAGATTAAATACATGCAAACACTCTTGGAACAAGTTTGAGAACACAGTGAGTCACTCTGTAAATATTAAATATGATTATTATTCTTATTTATAAATAATGATGGCTTGGAGGGACAACATGTTGAGAAGTATATTGGTTTTCATTTTCCATAGTAACCCTACGGAGTCACCTAGTGAAGTTAGTTCTCAGTATGGGAAGATAATATTCAACTCCTTTAATTTGCTAATAACAATACTTAAAATGATGATTCTTATGATTACCGTGGTAAGCAGTTTTTATGCCTTGTCTCAGTGTTTTACCAACTATGATCTATACCGGACATATGGGTAAACATTGTTAGTTTTAACAGGAATTTATTTTAATGTGTATTAGCAAAAAAATGTAACTTACACTTCACATTCATGATTTCTTGTCCATCATTGCTTAGGATGAAGCTGAAATTAAAAAAAAAAGTAGATTAAAATTTAAATAAATGTATATTTTACTAATAAAATTAAATGTATATGTATATATACCTGCACCCATTGCCGTCGAGTCAATTCCGACTCATAGCGACCCTATAGTATATGTATACATATGTGGAGTTTCAAGAAGGGTTTATATATATATATATATATATATATATATATATATATATACAGAAGTTTGTAAAGGATACAGTTTTATTTCATTCATCCTCACACTTGTAAGGCAGACGCGCCACTGTTCTCCCCATTTTACAGATGAAGAAACTGATGTTTAAGAAGGTCCGTCATTTCCAAAGTGTCCCTTAACAAGTGGTAGGCCTGGGCTCCAGACTTACAAACTTTCCTCTCTATCGTGCTGCCCTGGGTGCATTTTTACGCCTTTCTTAGAAATGCTTTCATATCTGTTGTCTCCTTATATTATTATTTTTTAGTCACAGACCTGTGAGTGAGTCGGGCCAAACTAGGAAGCTAAGAAAAGTAGGGAACTTGCCTGGAGCCCACAAGAAAGTATAGGCACAGCAGGACTCCTGGCTTGCAGACCCTGTCCTTCAAACCACATTGCATTACACAGTGGGCCCTGGCAAGCTGCCCCTTCCTTTGGAAGAAAAAGCAAAGTGCCCTAGGGGATCATCAGAAGCCACCTGAGTTTAATATTGCCACATGCTTCCCTGTTGGGGTCCAACCTGGGAGGGAGCAGGGCGTGGGCTCTTTTCCCAGGACAGCAGCAATGCTGGCTGGCTCTGAATCACCACTGGCCTCTTCTGAGCGTGGAGCTCAATAATTCTGTCCACACAAGTGCACACACATATACACGTGCCAGCTGATTTAATTAAGCTGATTCTCAACTCAGATGGTGAGTTCCCACAAAGAACTGAGGCATTACACATTACCAGTGTTTGACTCTTCGATGCTTTTCAACTGGGTGCTTTGGAATCTTTTGGGCTGAGCGTGTCCTTCAGTGGTGCATTTGGGGGGAGGGCAGGGATGTTAATTAGGCAGCACTGGTAAGTTATGTGAGTGCCCAAGGAAAACAGATGGCTATGTAAAATGGAATTTTACAGTTACTATTACAGTGCAGTTCAGAGAGAGCAATTCCTAGTGATCTGTGCTCCTTGGAAACTCTACGGGGCAGTTCTGTTCCTTCCTAAAGGCTCACTGTGAGTCGGAATCAACTCGACGGCAACAGGTTTGGTTTGGTTTTGGTTTTGTGATTCTGTAAAATTATAGCTTAGGACTGTGGGTTTCAGAAGCTGTACTCTTACTCCAGTTCCACTTCATAGTCGTGAAGCTAGGATCTGAAGTACCTCCATTTTGGAAACCTCTGAGACCCTTGCTGGTTCTGACACAAGGGCCACTGCTAAGCTGAGGGTTAAAGGCCCCAGACCTTTCCCATTTAAACAAAAGCGTGCTGGTTCCAGAGGGCAGTGGTGGTTCAGTGGTAGACTTCTCGACTTCCTTGCCGGAGACCAATTTGATTCTTGGCCAGTGCACGTCAAGCGCAGCCACTCTTTGTGGGTCAGCGGAGGCTTGCTTGTTATAATGCTGAACAGGTTTCAGCGGAGCTTCTAGACTAAGATAGACTAGGAAGAAAGGCCTGGCAATCTACTTCCGAAAATCAGCCGGTGAAAACCCTTTGGATCACAACGGTCCGTCCCGTTGTGCCTTCAGGCAGCAGCCAGCTCCATGGCAGCTGATAACGATGATGCTGATCCCACATGCTTGCTAAAAGTTCTGTTCTTCCCCATCATTATTACCAGAAGGTACTGCCAAGAAACAGAGCATGAGTAAAATGCATTTCTTCTTAGAGCCCAATGGTTTAAGAAATTATTGGATGAGGGACCCATACACCTCCTGGTTGATTTCGAAAGTGATTGTTAGTGTAAGCAGTGATTTATCAGTAGTAACTGTTGCTCCCGTTACTCCTTAGGGCTCCTGCTAAACCACAGTGTTTTCTGGGTGAATTATTCATAGCAAGGGTGTTGCTGTATTGAGCTGTCATTCACACAAGCATACCTTGCCTGTGGTCTTGAGACACTGGCATTGGCTCCACCTCTTCCCCAGCCCTCATGTGCATTTCTGACCTGTCTCAGCTACTGGTGGAAGTGCTGTCCGAGAATTTCAGAGGCAGGAGGAAGGCATATCTACCCTCACAGTCTACAACCCAACAGGGAAGAAACCAATTGAAAACACGCAAAGACCCAATCAGACCTTTGATGTTACACAAAGCAAATTGCATTTCAAGCTCTAGAGAACAGAACCATTCTAAACCTGATTAAGATTCATAAGGTACTAAATTGTGATTAATGTTTATTTTGGAAAAGTGGATTGTCATTATTTTCAGATGCTTATTCATCTAGATAAGTTTTGTTTTCTTCTTCCTTTGGGGAAGTAGAAGAGGTTGGGTTGTCCTGACTTGTTTGCTGGGCACAATTGAGGAGTTTGTTTGGCTGCTTCTTGAATAATATTTTACAGAGCCCAGGATGGCGAGACTCTTACCAGGGCCCCTCTGCTGTCAAGTGTTCTAATGTTCCTCTGCTGACATGCCCCGTGCCCCACCCCCTATCCCCACCCACCTCCATAGCACCAGGTTGCCAGCCTTCTGAACTTGTCCTGGGGCGGGAGCCTTGGGGCTAATTTAAAGGGTGAGATTTCCTGCATAAAGTTGGCTAGCTGGTGAGAGTGTTTGGAGCAAGGTTTGTATTTGTTTCGTTTGGTTTTAGTCTAAAATAAAACACTAGATAAACTTTTGAAGCATATAGAATCATTCCTAATTCTACCATGTTTTGTAGTAAGAACCCATCATGTATCCATTTATCATTTAATGGTTTTTGTTTTGTTTTTATTTTTCTGTTTTTATTGGTGGGGAGGGGCTACAGCCATCTTTGTGTGTGTGACACTATTTCCTCTCTGGTATCTGGTCTGAGAGAGGCTGGCCAAGAACCCTGATGTGCAAGCCTCATTAGATTCATGGACATGCTTTTGGTTATTTAGCTTTTAAAACCAATAAAGGCTGATGTCTGGCATTTTGGAATGTACCTGAATGCTACCTATGAGCCCGAGTGGTCCATCCCAGTATTTTGCAGATAGATCTTCTGTTGCATTTATTTGTACACATAAATTATGCATTCTATATAAAGCAGAATCATGTTTTGAAATTTGTGGTTTTCATTCTGAACATCATTCCATGTTGATAAGCAGAGGTCACCATCATTAATGCCTGCTGAAAATGTTCTCTCTGGGGAATTGTCCCCCCACTCTTTGTTCTCTTCTCTCTCTTCTTCCACACTCCTTTCTTTCCCTCCCTTCATTAGCAATTCGGTATTCCTTTACTTCCTCATCTGTCTTTTTTTGCTCCAGCTCCATTTTATTATTTTATTTTTAGCCACTCTAATTTTTGTAATAGACCCTCGAACATACACAAATAATATGAAATAAAGAGAGAAATTTTGTAGAATTTGGGTTACGCTGACTCTATAACGCATACTGGAAAAATTTATGTTTCCATTTTTTGTTGGTAGCTTTGTTATTGTTTCCATCCAGGTTCTATGAGAACAAATATGACCGTGTTCTGAAAGCCTTTTATATCCCCAGAAGGAAGAAATGACAAAGAGGCAAGACATTATAATGAATGTTTATGATCTTTATTTAGGAACATGACAGTCATAAACCCTCTGTCATCTCTAAGTCTTGATGATTTATCTTGTTTTCCCAGAGCCCGCACCAGTCCACAAAGACTGGCAAAATGAAGCTGACGATGGACCGGATGACCTCCAGTCTGTTGGGCCCAGCAGGCTGCTTTATCACATAACTGATGGGGACAATCCACTCCTGTCACCGCGATGCTCCATCTTCAGCCAAAGCCAGAGATTCAACTTAGACCCTGAGTCCGCCCCTTCCCCACCTAGCACTCAGCAGTTTATGATGTAAGAAAACCTGGTTATGTCCTTACCTTCATTGAATACGAATTTTCAAATATTGCATTACAAACTATAATGAAGTGTGTGTGTCTGAAAGAGTAAAAGCAGATCTACCAATGCAACTCCAAGTCCTGAATGATAAGTGACAAAATCAGTGTAATTCCTGGTTGGAAATGTTATTTCAAGCCTAAACGTCTCAGAAGAAATGGCCATGAGATACGAATTTCCCCAAATGCTTACATGTTTAAATGCTTTTGGCGAAATGATTGGAGTTCTAAGAAAATATACGTACATGTGAACATCAGGAATACCATACCTGAGGAGCTCAATGTTCTTTCCATTTCCAACAGTGGCCTTGATGGGTAGAATTTGGGAATGCTTGGGATTTGCCCAACTCAAGTTCTTAGAGTCTAGAGACATGGTAGGTTACATTGGCTACAAAACCAAACAAAAAAAAACTCAAACATTCTACTTGGAATTTGCATTTGGGATTGGAGTAGGGTAGGGGAACTGTGTATTCTTTTTTCTTTTTGAAGTTATACAGCTATTTTTGATGCATATCTAAAATTGAAAATTCCTTGGCTAAAAATATACCCAGGGCATCTCTAGTTTCTCTAAATCATGTTGTTATTCATGAGTTTATCCAAACCTGAATTCATGGACCGAGCGAATAAGTGAATTATTGCTATTACATTGTACAGTTGTGTGCATGTGAAAGGATGTATACATTTCTCTGGAAAAAGGGCCCATTCCTTTCATCAGATTCTCAAAGCCTCTGTTAAGTCAATAAGAGTTAAGCACTCATCTAAATCTTCCTTGAAAATGTTGGTAGATGGCTTCATGCAACCTATTGAGGATAATGCCTCTGCAGAGCTGTCTCTCCTTGGACTTAAGTTGTTCTCCTCCAGGCTTTAGGAAATTCATCTCCTGGGCTAATATTCTGATGTTTGTATCCACCCATAATGGAGTTCTGTGATCAGGGGTCACCATCAATGAACAGATGTTCATAGACCTACCACATGATCAAGGAAGTTTGGTTGTAGACCTGAGTGTTTACAGGAAAACCATTGTTCTTGATGCCCTTTCCTGCCCCATAACCATTGCAGGCCCCGAAGTTCTTCACGATGTAGCTGTGGGGATGGCAAGGAGCCACAGACCATTACCCAACTTACCAAGCACATCCAGAGCCTCAAGCGGAAAATTCGGAAATTTGAAGAAAAATTTGAACAAGAAAAGAAGTACCGGGTAAGGACCCTGGGATTTGAAATAAGACCACATTGTGTCAGAGGTGTATCGGTTTTCTTGTATCTCTGACCTTCCTTTTGGGGTACACCTCTCTGCCAGCCAACATTTCTGTGCCCATTGGGCAGTCGAGAACTCATCATGAATTGAGTCCCCCATCCTGGGTCTGTCTTGTTCTCAGATGCTGTCAGTTGATCTTATTTGACTATCAAGCTCCCCCTCCCCCTTTTTTGAGGAGCTAGATTATCACTAGTCTTCCTACCACCAAAATTGGAACAACTTGAATTATAGTCTTATTTTCTTTTAACCTTTTCCCATTTATGTTGTGATAATAACCTATCAAGGACCCAAAGGGCAAAATCTCAGTTGTGAAGCAGAATGGAGGGGGAGAGAGTTTTGACAGAAAAGTACTTACTGGTTGAAAGATGGAGTCCTCTCAAGTGACATCTGTTCAGGACCTGATAAGTCCCCTCCTGCCAGAGACACCAGTCTTTGTGCTGGTGTTACAGTATTACACATTTGAACCTTTTCTTTTTTCACATAAGAAACAATAGTCATAGGTACATGTCCTGATGGCCAGTGCTGGTTCTTAGTTTCTCTTATGGTGACCATAGTATAGAGAAAAATCATGTCATGTAGAATTACACAAGGATGCTGGGTGTTTGGCAGAGGGCCCAGAATAGCTTGTTATTAGAATGAAAACAGACTGGGGAATAATCTCTTGCACATCTTGAAATCTTTAAGCTCCTGAGCACTTGGTACTGAGGCAATCAGAAGGTCCCTGTGACAGTGAGATGAGATGGGTGATATTCCACTCCTGTTCTTCCTGTCCTGTGTTTCCCACAGTGGCCTCAAGTTCACTAAAAAGAGGGTTTTATGGAATGGTTTTCAGCTTTGCAAAATGAAAAAAAAGAAAAAAGATCAGATTGTCTTTCCAGACTACCTTAGTCAGGGTGTTGGAGATACTCCTCTTTCCCAGCTACCTGGAAGTCACAGCACCTTATTGTCTGCCATAGAGCAGGAGGGGGCTTAACGTATTACTAGTCTAGCCCTTTATTTTACCAATGAGGAAACCGAGGCCCAGAGAAGACCTGTAACTTGCTTAAGATAGTTTGTGTTCTATCAGCCCAGGCTTGGGGTGGTAGATTAAAGAAGTGTCCTGATTTTGAGAGCTCCAGATATTCTGAGAGAAATTGATCTCCCATTTGCTACTAGAGTGTAATTGGTTCTGTGATGCCCTCACATTGAAAAGTGTAGAGTAACAACTAGGGCTCTGTTCCCTGAATCTGTTATACCTCTTCTTACCTGGTAGTCCTTGAGTCAGATGGACCTGTACTTGAATCTCAGCACAGCCACTTAGGAATTTTGTGACTTTAGACTGATTACATTACCTTTCTGAGTCTCAGTTCATCCATTTGAGTGGAGCTGACATTTGTTAGTGACTTCTTAAATTTGTGAGTATTAAATGAGGTGGTACCGGTAAAATGCTTATGACAATGGAAGTGAGTGGTCCCAAATATTATTAGCTTTTAATCTATTTAAGTTGTATTGGAAGAGACTGCTACAAGACAATCCCACCCTTGTCAGAAAATGAAGGAAACTTTTCCACATTAATTCTCCACTGGATTTCTCTACCTACAGCCACAGACATTTCACTCAAATATAACTGCCACCCAGCAGCTGCCTATTTTGGAGGACGATTTCTCCTGGCACATCCTGCGTTTGTCTAGATAAGCTTTAGAGTCGGAACAGACACGTGCACACACCCTTAAACACTCACACGTGCAGACAGACAGACTCAGGAACAGGAAGGGAAGGAAGCCAGGGTTTCAAACCTGTTCATTCTAGTTCAAACCACTGCTGAGAGTTTGCATTTCCACCCCCAGATATACTGAATCAGAATCTACATTTTTTAAACAAGATCCCTAGGTGATTCTTATGTATAATAAATTTTAGAGAAGCACTGCTCTGCTAATGGTTCTCAGAATTGGTCCCTAACCAGCAGCATTAGCACTACCTGCGAACTTGTTAGAGATACAAATTCTCAGTAGAGGCTCAAACAGGAACAAACCAGTTCGAAGCTTTGAAGGAGGTTTCAGTGCATATAAAAGTCTTTGGTGTAATCAGCCTTGTTTGTCTCAGGAAACAGGGTTTCCCCTTGCCCTTCCTGTCAGGGTGCCAGGCTGTGGTTAGAGGTTTGACGTGTCAGTGGGCTTTAATTGGTTGCTGTGTGTAAGACTTCCTAGCAGCCTGACTGTGGAATTAATAGCATCCTCTGCTAATTTTTGAATGTGAGCTCCTGCTGGGCCTGTGTGCTATTCTGATCCCCATGTACAGCATGCATCTTTCCATCCATGTTGACTGTAACCTTTTCATATCCCTAATCCCAAACCATGCTTATTCCCTCCAATTGATTTTACATTTGACCAACATTGGTCTAATGGCCTAGAAAAAGCCTGCTTCAGCCAGATGTCCACTTTCAGTGGAATCAGAGAATATTAGAATTGGTAGAGATTAGCAAGTCTTATTTCTTATTTGATAATGGAGGAAACTGAGGCCCAGAGAGGGAAAGTGACTTCCCCAGAATTACACAGCAAAGATGGTTCTAGCCAAAACAATAACTCAGGTCTTCTCATCCCCATTCCAGAAATCTCTCTCAAGTGTCTTTTGAGCCATCTTCGGCAGACCACAAAGCTGGTCTAGGGTTACCCCCAGTTATGTGACTCAAGAGCCCCATTTTAATTGCATTGAATAAAACCCTAACCATATAACTTCTCTGTGTATGGCCATTGGGGTCTATTAAGCCAGCAGGTCTCAGCTCAGAAGATGGAGGGCTTGAGATCCACAGCTTGTATATGAAACATTCCATATGATTTGAGGGCCACCATCCACGCAATCTTGATTTAACCTGTTTTAAAAGCTCCTTCAAAGGTAGGGAAATAAAAAAATCATTTCTGAAACTAGTTTCAAACTTTAAAATACTTTATAGGAAAATTTAGTCTTAAATCTCCCCCAAGTCCTATGTGCAGTAGTGAAAGCTCATTATCTTTGGTGGTCAATGGCTTAGCGTCTGAGTTCTTTTTTTTTTTTACCATATTTCAAAAGATGGCATTAATGCATAGGGCAGACCCAGTGAAGCACTATTCAACAGGGTGTGTTGTCAGATCATGGTGGAGGACCCTGTAAGAATTTTGAGAACCCAAATGTAAAATATTTGACTGTCCATATAACCAGACTGTTACCGAAAGCCAAAGCATTATGTGATTAGCAAAAGAAGCAGTTCCAAGAATAGTTTTATAATAGTTGGCTATTTTACCAGACCATAGATGGGGCCAGGCTAAGTGACAGAGGTGGGGAGGGTGGCACACGTCAGTGTATCGGTCCTGACACCAGGGCTTCATAGTGGAAAGCACAGACTCCTGTCCAAGCTCTCTTAGGAAAGAATTCTTTTCTATCTCATTTAAAAATGATTTTTATAGCACTGCAAGCACTGCAGAACTGACAGAATCATGCCTTATGGTTCATAACTTCACATACCTGATCCCATGTAGTTTAGAAGGTCCTGTTATACTTACAAGTACATGTTTTTTTTTTTTCCCCCACTTTGAACTTGAAAGTGTTCTCCATCTCCCTGTGCCTCCCTTTCACCAATAACCTGCTGATGTTACACGGATTTAGTGGAACCTAAAAAAAAATTTTTTTTTTTTTTTTTTGAAGAAACATGGCAGGGGCCCTAAATTGGATCACTAACAATGCATACATTTCATTCTGTTTCTGATCATGTCATGTTAAGAATTGCTAAATAGTCCTTTATACATCCTCAATTCCAACAAGTAACCGTTAATCTTCTTGGGCCTGCATGTAAGTACATAACCAGCTTGGCCTTGATTTGTGCAAGACAGTTTCTTGCTGGAATACAGCGGGGATGAGTATGTTGGCTACACTGCTCTCCTAGTTTCTCTTTTCTGTACAAAATCTACTTTTGTCCTCTGAGAAGGAGAAATCACTAGATCCAGGTGAATCATTGGTATTGACAGAGCATAAAAAAAATAAAATAAACTATTTTTTTATGTTTTTTTAGCCTTCTAAAATAAAAATATATTCTTATCACTACACCCAAGGTGTGATTAGCTACTTAATAGACATACATATTCTTACATGCATGTCTGTTGAGGAAAACATAGTATTCCTTTGAAGGTTTGGTGGTAACACTACTAGTACCCCACTGTTAGTAATGATAATAATAATGATATATTTAATTCTAGCTGACATTTCTATAGTATTTAGCCTGTACCTAGAACTGTGTTCAGTGCTTTACATGCATTAACTTATCCCACACAACCACCCTACTAAGGAGATGCTAGTATAATCTTCATTTTATAGATGAGGAGACTAAAGCACAGAGAGGCTAAATAACTTGCCCAGGGTCACTGTATTAGATTCTTAGGGCTGCCATAACAAAGAAATACAAACTGGTGGCTTAAAACAACAGACACTTATTCTCTCACAGTCTGGAAGCTGGAAGTCTGAAATTGAGAGAGCAGGACCGTGCTCTCTCTGAAGGCTCTAGAGGAAGAATCCTTCCTTGTCTCTTCTAGTTTCTGGTGCTGTTGGCCACCCTTTGGCATTCCTTGGCTTGTAGATACATCACTCCGATCTCTGCCTTTGTCTTCATACAGCCCCCTCCCCTCTGTCTCTGTGTCCAAATTGCCTTTTTCTTGTAAGAACACAGTCATTGGGTTAGGGCCCACCCTAGTCCAGTATGACATTTTAACTTGATTACATCTGCAAACACCCTATTTCCAAATAAAGCCACATTCACAGATTCTGGGATTAGGACTTTCACCATAGTTTGGGGGACACAATTCAACCTGTAACAGGCATTAAAGTATGATTACATTTCACTATAATGCTAGCCCCATAGGACACTGAGTCTATAAACAGTGAAAGGATTAGAAATCTGGGTATCTCCTACAGACTGGCTTCTCAGGACTATTGACAGGTTTCAGAAATCCTGGAGTCTCCTTTCTTTAACTTGGACTTGATTGATAGGGTCTAAATCTTCCAGTTTGCTTGTCAGTATTCCCCAGGCAGGTTGCAGTCATTTGCTGTGTACGTGCCCTCTTAAACTTTGTTTTCCTCCAAGATCCAGGGTCCATAAAGGATCCTAGATACCTCCTCCATTGTTTAGCCCCATTTAATCAATTTCCTTACAAAGAGTCCAAGGAGCTCCAGACTCCCAGGTGGCATGATTCCCTTCAGTGCCAGGAACATGTCAACATTTCAACTGCAAGAGAGTAAGCACTGATTTGTACCAGTACAGTCATCTGCACAGATGAAGAATGGCCTGGCATTGGGGTGTGGAGTGTGGGTGACCCACAAGGTGATTGAGTGTTAGAATGCAGAAGGCTCTAGCATACTGGATGGTGTGTTGTTTAGAAATAATGCCTGTGGCAAAGATAAAAGAGTGGAGGAGGTCAGAAATGTTTGCTTTGTTTTCCAGAAGCAACTCTATCAGCTGAAGTTTTCATGCCTGAATATCTCTCCCAGTTTTATGTTCCTAAACTATCTTTGCGTGGCTCAGCTATTGATAAATTTTGTTTTTCCTTTTCTCTCTTTCTCTCCCTCCCTCTCCCTCCTTCCATCCCTACTTTTCCTTCTCCCCGTAGCCTTCACATGGTGACAAGACTTCTAATCCTGAAGTCCTGAAATGGATGAATGATTTGGCTAAAGGTCGTAAACAGCTCAAAGGTAAATGCCAGCCAAGGGTCCCTTTGCCCAGAAAGGAAACAGTGAACGTAGTGACCATGTACTCCAGGTCATTTTTGATTCATTTCCACCTGTGCCCTTTTGAACCTTGTTTCTCACCTAGATGGGGGGTCCTATCTTGAAATAAAGGGTCCTAGATCTCCTTCGTTGTTTGGCCCCATTTAATTAATTTTCTTACAAAGGTCTAAGGAACTCCAGACTCCCAGGTGGGATGATTCACTTCATTGCCAGGAATACTTCAACGTATGGAGCATTAACCTCCCTGAATTATTGAACTCTTGGCTGTTAGAAACAGAAGAGGCCTGAGAAAACCTTTAATCCAATATCCCAATGCACAGATGAGGAAATTTATGCCCAGAGCGACAGAAAGATTACACAGTTGGGGTGAGGTTGAGCCAGGTGTAAAACTCAGTTCTCCTGCCTCCTAATCCAGTATTCTTCCTTCTGTGTCCCTCTCTAGGTATGGTGGTATGAGAATTAATTAGCTCTAAAATCCATTTTAAAAGGTTATATCCACCAGGTGCTCCTTGGAAATCCTATGGAGCAGCTCTACTCTGTCCTGTAGAGTTGCTATGAGTCAGAATTGACTCGATGGCAATGGGTTTGATTTGCTTTTTATCATTATTATGGAGCCCTGGTGGCACTGTGGTTAAGAACATAGGCCACTAGCCAAAGGATCAGCAGTTTGAATCTACCAGCTGCTCCTTGGAAACCCTATGGGTCAGTTCTACTCTGTCCTGTAGGGTTGCTGTGAGTTGGAGCAGACTGGACAGTGACAGTTTTTTTTTTTTGGTTTATGATTATTATTAATAAGCATTAATTTTTTTCTTTTCTCTATACCCTTATTTCAATATTTAGAGATGTGAGCGTTTTTCCAAATTTCTGGAAGGATGGTGACTAAAGGGCTGGAAAGGAAGATTAATTCAGTTGTATCAAACTGTAATGATGTAGCAGGTTTATAAAATATGCAGTGCTTAAACACCAAGCCAGAGTCTACCAAAAAAACAAACATCAATCAAACAAAATGACCTATGTAATTGTGCAGTCGATATAAATGACTTCATTCAAATGAGCAGTCCCCTAGAATATTTGGAAATGTAATTTCCTGATAAGTCCCAGGTGGCTTCTTAATTTTTTTATACTTATATAAGGAGCCCTGGTGATGCAATGGTTAAGCAGTTGGCTGCTAACCGAAAGGTTGCTGGTTTGAACCCACCAGCTGCTCTGCAGGAGAAAAGACCTGGTGATCTGCTTCTGTCAAAATTTCAGCCTTGGAACCCTATGGGGCAGTTTTACTCTGTCCTAGAAGGTCACTATGGATTCTGTCATACGGGGTCAGAATCGACTCAATGGCACACAACAACAACATATTTATATAAAGCCATGTTGCAATAATGGTGATTCCTGGATTTTAAAAGCTGGCATTAGAGAAAATAGTGGGATCTGTCAGATTGGGACTGGCACTCCCATTTCGCCTTTCCTATCCCTCCTATATTTCCTTGGGTATCTGCATTTTTTTTTTTTTATCTGCATATGTAATGCCTTTGAGAAGTACTTGCATTTCCACAGAGGGACTCTTGACCACACAGCTTTTAAAACTGAAGGAAATAATTCCTTGAGTGTAGAATATCAGGTTGCGCAGTGGTTAAGAGCTTGGCTACAAACCAAAAGGATAGCAGTTTGAATCCACCAGCCACTCCTTGGAAACTCCATGGGGCAGTTCTACTCTATCTTATAGGGTTGCTCTGAGTTGGAATTAACTTGACGACAACGGGTTTGTTTGTTTGTTTTGATAAGTGTCAGTGAACATTTGGGGGCCAGTGATACTGGTCCTCCCCCAGAACTCCTTCTTTTCTGAAATCTAAGCCACTCGGTTATTTCCACACATGATCCTCCACCTCCATGGGGTCCCATCTTCTAGAGCCTCTGTTTTCATACCTGACTGGGAGCTGATGCTGTTGGCCCTGGTGATTAAGGATGCCTTCACTCCATGGAATGCCACCATTAGTACTGTTAACACTGTTTATTTCCAATAACTTGGCATCAGGAAAGGGAATCGCTGAAAGGTTCTCCGTTTTTATCAGGGCCTGTGAGTGGTCCTTGCTCGTAGTAACTCACTGCATTTCTCTCAGAACTAAAGCTGAAGCTGTCGGAAGAACAAGGGAGTGCCCCCAAAGGCCCACCTAGAAACCTGTTCTGTGAGCAACCCACAGTCCCCAGAGACAACGGGAAGCCAGAAGCTGCAGGCCCTGAGCCAAATTCCTCTGGAGAGGAGACCCCAGATGCTGTGTTGAAATGCCTGAAGGAGAAGAGAGAGCAGCTTCCCCCCCAGGAGGATGCTAAGGTACCTCACATTATTTTCCTAGGGTCCTAACACCCAACCTGGTGCTAGTGAGATCATGGTTTAGACCAATTTATCTGGGCACTTTGGGACCACCTAAACATCTTTAGGAGACTGGCTCTGAAATTTAAGTCAGATGAGTTCCTAGTAGCTTTCTGGGTGGCGCAAGCAGTTTGCAATTAGTTTCTAACCTAAAGGTTGGTGGTTCAAGCCCACCCAGTGGCACAGTAGAAGAAAGGCCCAGCAATCTATGTCTGTAAAAATTACAGCCAAGAAAACCCTTTGGGGCAGTTCTACTCTGACACACATGGGGCTGCCATGAGTCAGAATTGACAGCAATGGGGTTTTTTTTTGTTTGTTTTTATTTTTTGAGTTCCTGGTGGGCTATTGGCCGTGACCTATGGGTGTTGCCACATGATTTCAGGATGTGTTGCCATTTTGGAAGTTATAGCATATTGATCAGAAGCAAATGGCAAAGACATTAGGGTATGTCATATCCCTCCCTCCCCCAGTTTTCCCCTACAAAAGTTAACTAATGAATCCAAGACTAGAACATAAGCATACTGTTTAAAAGGAAAGTGCTCCAGTTACAGTCCCATCTTCTCATGTATTTTATACAAAAACAATAAAGTAGGTAAAAGGTTTAAGTAGTAAGAAAAGTGTCTTGCATTTTATTTAATAAGATTAGAGATGTAGGGTTTCTTGTGGAATGTCAGATTGGAACTCAAGATTTAGCTTTAGATATCTCAGTTTTGAAACTGCTGTGAAACATCCAGGTAGAGTTGTCAATTATGCATGTGGATATATGAATCTGAAACTCAAAATAAGATTATATTTTACAAAGAAGAGAAGAGCCATTGGCATTTACCTGGCTAATTCCTCTTCAATGTGCTTATATGTCAGGTATGTCCAGTGTGATGGTTAAGGTTGTGTGTCAACTTGGCTGGGCCGTGATTCTCAGTGGTTTGGCAGTTAAGTAATGATGTAGTTTGGCAGTTATTTAATAATGTAGTCATCCTCCATGATGTGATCTGATGTGATCAGCCAATCAGTTGTAAGGGGAGTTCCCTCAGGGGTGTAGCCTGCAACCAGTATGAATATGGACCTTCTGGCAAAGATCTCTTGCTCTGGATCCTGCATCTGGCTCATCATCGTCTGACCTCCAGTTCTTGGGACTTGAGCCAGTGGCTTGTCTGTAGATCTTGGGATTCATCAGCCTCCATAGCCTGTGAGACAGCAGCTTGCTATCTTACCCACTGATCTCAGATTTGTCAGCCTTTGCTGCTATGTGAGTCAAGGGAAGCCTCCAGCCTGACATATGACCCACAGACTTGGGACTTGCCAGCCTCTACAACCACGTGAACCATTTCCTTGAGATAAATCTCTCTCTCTCTCTCTCTCTCTTTCTATGTATACATATATATGTGCTTCACTGGTTTTGCTTCTCTAGAGAACCCAGCCTAAGACACCCAGGAAATTTCCCTGCTGTGATTGACTTTTCTTTCTTTAGTAAGAGTTGTAGCTACCCTACTGTAGCTCTTATTATGTTCCTTGTCATTTTTCATCTCTCACAGTACACTTTAAACTTCCCTGCAGTGCCTGTACCTAATAGGTATGAAATAAATGTTTGTTGAGTGAATGGATGGAGGGACAGATAAATGAACTAGTACATTTAACTGTGTAATGAAGACTTCTTGAGAAGAAAGATGCCTGTCCCTGCTCTAGTAAACATTATCTGCTCTTAATCATAAGGTACCAACATACACCAAATTCCAAAATATTCCCCATGTACTTCTGGACTAGTCCTTTACACTGGGTGTTGTGGTCTACAGGTAGAAATGGGCCCATCGCCACCTCTGTCTTCATGAAATACTTTTAGACTCAAAATCAACCAATACATGTTGTGAACAGTGAATATAATTTTAAGCACTCAGCCAATCTATCCCCTCCCCACCTGCAAAGATTCTAGATCTTTGTGTTAGCCAGTTTATGTACATATCCTCAGACACATCTGTGGTCCTCCATCTTTCTCTATTTTATAGTTACCTTTACCACAATCTGAAAAATCAGCTTGATCAACACCCAAGTCCTAATTCTATATTCAATTGACCAGTATAGTGAGTTGGGATTTATATAGTAGACTCAGAGCAGGACTTAGTGTTTGAGCCAGGTGCTTTCTAACCACATGCACTTAGCAAGAGAATTAATTCTCTGGGCTTCAACTTCTTGTAAAATACAGATGATATCTATTTATATAATTATTGTGACAGTAAGGGGAATGCCTGGTGACTGGTGGGAAAACATTTATTTGCAAAAAGATTTGAGTACATACTGTGTGCTGTGAACTAGGTTAGATGCTGTATAGAGCAAAGAAACAAGATGGGAAGTTATGGGATTCCTTGCCCTAGTAGGGCTCATGTTCTCCAAGGGTTTGGGATACAACAACAAATAAACAACTCAATAAACAAAATCATTACAGATTTGATAAGCACTGTGTAGGGAATAAACAGGGTGATAGAAAACAATAGGTATGGTTTCTACTTTAGATAGGGTGATTAGGAAGGCCAAGAAGGTGACATTTAATAAAGAAGAATCAGCATGCAAGGAGCAGCAAAGAACATTCTAGACAGAACTATGAAGTATGAAGGCCTTGAAGTAAGCACAAGCTTGTTGCATACTTGGAATTCTTGGGTCTAAGGGCTGGAACACAGAATGATGTGAGATAAAATCAGAAAGGTAGAATGGGACCCATTATGCAGGATCTTATAGGCCATGGAAGGTATTGAGAAGCTGTTGAATGAACAGGAAAGTGACATGACATCATTTACATTAAAAAAAATCTTTCTGAGCAAGAGTGAAAAAAAGATGTATTGGACTAGCATGGTGACCTAAGAGGTGGAGAGAAGTGAACACATTCAAAGTATATTTTGGAGGTATAATCAAAAGGATGTGCTCAAGTATTAGATGTGAGGGAAGAAAGGAAGAATCCAGGATGGCAATGGAGTCATTTACTACAGTAGGAAAAATTAGAGAAAGAGGAGATGTGGGAGTAGGGGTGACAATTCAAGATGTCTGTTCATTTTTAACACGTTAATTTTAACAATTTTGAGGAATAGGATGACCAGCCATCTCAGTTTTTCCAAGAATTGCCTAGTGTTAGCACTGAAAGCCCCATGTCTTGAAAACGCTATCACTCCTGGGAAAACTGGGATGGTTGGTCACTCTACTCGGGCATCCAAGTGCAGCTATCAAGTAGGCACTTGCAATTAGAG
Organism: Loxodonta africana; assembly: GCF_030014295.1. Classification (NCBI taxonomy): domain Eukaryota; kingdom Metazoa; phylum Chordata; class Mammalia; order Proboscidea; family Elephantidae; genus Loxodonta; species Loxodonta africana. Next base: position 56,856,022 of record NC_087357.1, on the reverse strand, counting down.
TCTAAGATCAGTGAAAAATGTCTGAGTTCTTTAGAAGTCATCTTTGTATATGTGGCAGTTATTTCAGTTATTTTAAATAAAGTATCCATTGAACCACCTATTAAGTGTCAGAAGCCCCTTCAAATAAACCTGGTAGCTATATGGTGTAGTGGTTAAGCATTTGACTGCTAACCAAAAGGTTGGCAGTTTGAATCCACCAGCTGCTCTTCGGAAACTCTATGGGGCAGTTCTACTCTGTCCTATAGAGTTGTTACAAGTTGGAATCGACTTGACGGCAACGGGGTTTATAGTAGGCTAATGTTTTTAATGTTAGGCCCTTTAAACAGAGAGCACCTGTAGTAGAACATGTAGGCCTCAATATATAAAGCTGCAGTATTGTCTCTGGGAGAGCTTAACACAGCAAGCCATGCAGTGGTTAGTCGGTCATAAGGTAGGTCCTAAGGAGAAGTCCAGAGGCTATAGTAGAACCAAAGGGCAGACTAAATTTCCAGAGCAGCTGGTATTATTCCTAGCTCTTCAGTGAACTCATCAGCACTTGACAGCATCTCATTAGGTCCCGCTTCTTTAAACTCAAATTGACAGATAACTTTAATCTGGGGTTCTTGCCTTACTGCTGAAAATGCATTAAATAATAAAACTTCCAAGATGAAAAATTATTTTTCTAGATAGACCTTTATTGTGACTCTTCATTTCTGAATTTTTTGCTTTGGGTGTTTAGTCAGAGCCCATACTAAAGCTGATAAATCCTACAATATTGCCTTGTCAGTTCAGATATGGTTACTGAGCAATTTTCTTCCTCTTTCATCTATGGATGATTTTTGGAGATAATTACTTCTGGGTCACGGAGCATCTTTTGTGGACTGGAAATGAATCATTCCCTGGCTATGACTCTAGTGCCTATTTATGCCCTTTTCTTTTGAAAATCTTGAATTGGTACCAGTACTTATACTGGCAGTTACCTCTTCTGGTCTTTCATCAACTGTAGCATCTTTGAGGGGGGAAGATTAAAAATAAAAACAAAAACTTAATTTATTTTAACTTTTAAAATCAACAAAACATTAAGAAGTGATTAGTATCTTTGTTGTGAGTTGGGAAGAGGGAAGACTTTGAGGTAAGAGCACCAAAAGAAAGAGACCATCAAGTTCTTCTTCCTGCTTATATATCCTTAAAATTTTTTAATTTATTGACTAGGTAATACTTTCTCACATAGTTCAAAATACATATATTTTATGTAAATATATATAATATGTATATCTAAAAGTTTACATAATAAAAAGACTCCTGACTACCCTATCTCCACCATCTCCAGCTCTGAGGTCTTCCACCCCAAGCAGATAGCTATTGTTATTGATAGTTTATGTCTCCTTTTGGAGTTTTGTTTTTTTTTTTAAATAAATATACAAGTAATTATCAATATATATTCTTAGGTTGCCATCTACACAATTATGTGTCCTTTTTAAAATTTATATATTCCATAGAGTTTTTCCATCAAGACATAGTTTCTTTCTTCTTCTTTTTAAAATCTAGTCTTTTATAACACCACAATATTCCTTTTTTAGTAATAGACGACATTGATAGTAATCTCAGGGTTGACTAGTTTGATAGCTCAACTAACATTTAGCGTGCTTGAGTCTGTGCCAGGCGTATTTACTGTGATATCTTATTAAAAGTGATCGTCATTCGGCATACCAGGAAGTTAGAGTTCAGAGATCACACAGAGATTGCAAGTTTCGAAGGTGGGTGTCTGAACTCGGGTCCTCTGGTTTCAAGGTTACTGCTGATGTGCCTTACCCTGCTTATAAATTTCTTTTGCATGCTTATTTCAATTACTGACTTTATACGTTGTTAGTTCTGTCAAATGGTCAGACTTGTTCCATACATCGTGTCTCCCTCAACAGAGCGGTTGGGAATACTTAGACACAGAAAAATCTCAGCAGACTTGAGTCCCTAAAGGTAAATAGTAAAAGACTTCTGCCACTTAATCTCCAGAGAAGAGAAAGTCAGTTTTATCTATCACCTTGAAGAAGAACCCCCTATGGAGAAGATTAAAGAGGATTTTTCTTATGCATTTCGGTGGTTTACAATGGAAGGATCAATGGGACGGTGGCATGGGAGGAGGGAAGACAAATGCACTTGTAGAAGCAGTTGCACTACAGCACTTCTTTCCCAAAAAACTATGATCAGGGCCCAAAAGGAAACAAACCTGGGATGGTCATTCATCATTCTAACTTGCTTTCTGGTCACTCCCCCCTTTTCTTTTCTTTTAGGATTAAATTTAATTTTTTCTAGAATCTAGGCAATGTACTATAAATAAATAAAATCACAAAAATCAAATTGCAACAGTAGTTGTTGGGTGCCACTGGGTCAATTCCGACTCATAGCAACCCCATGTGGCAGAGGAGAACTGTCCTCATAGAGTTTTCTTGGCTTTACAGCAGATCTCCATGTTTTTCTCTCGCAGAGTCACTGGGCTGTTGGGTGCCGGGGGGGGGGAGTTTCGAACTGCCAACCTTTTGGTTAGCAGCCAAGTGCTTAACCATTGTGCCACCAGAGCTCAACAGAAGGATGCCAATAATACTTAAGTGTGGCATTTTATGAAGTGCTTTCTGTGGGATATAAATCCCGATGAGTGCTGCATTTTAAAAAGAAAACATTTCAATGTTTTCTGAATTGGTTAGATTGCGATTTCTTTCCTCTATCACCTATTAAAATCCTAGGGAATATGTTTTGATGGATTTTGTTTTTCTTGGAAAGCTGTGTCATGACTAAGCAAATATTTAAGAAATGGTTGAGCTAGAAAATTGAAAGTTCCTGGAGTCACTTAATACTTAAAAGGCTTCTACAGAGAAGAGGTGATCTTTCTTTCTGCTAAGAATAAAGAGGAAAACTTAGATTGTAGCTTGTATAATTTATATGAAGATTATAAAAAACAGGGTTCTTTTTGCATATAAAGGTGAATTAATAGATTGGTAGTGGGAATGGGATATGTTGGGTACTGTGAGAATTTAATAAAATATATGATGTGATATCTGTTCTCAAGAAACTTCTTACTTGGGCCAAGAAAACTGAAACATGGAAGAAAGTTAAGGCCAGATAATGAGATAGAAAGTCAGATCAACAGGGACCAGCAATGTTCTCAGGGTAGTATGAGAATAACTGGAAAGCTTTAAAAATATACATGCTCAAGCCATCTTTTTTCCCCTTAAGATTCTCTTTGGGGAATCTGGAAGGCAGAGCCAGATAGCACTTTTGGGCATATGTACTTTGATAAAAGATACCTGGGTGATTATGTATTGTGCAATTTCTACCACGTTCCTTCCATTCTCTGCTGAGTGAGGACCATTGGTCTAGAGGGAAAGAGGAGGCCACGTGTAGTACATCTATTGCAAATTAATGCAGAATACACAGCGGGGAGAAAACTAAGCCAAGCATAAGAGTTTGGTTACTTTGGATTGATGATAATAAATAGATAGTAAGCTATTCAGATTTTTATGCATGGTGTGACCTGTTGAAAACAGTTCTTATGGATGGGTCATACAATAGAGGGACATTGAATGGATAGTGGACCTAAAAAACAAAAAACCAAACCCCTTGCCATCGAGTCAATGCCAACTCATAGTGACCTGATAGCCGATGAAGTGTATATATGAATATATATTTTTTTTAAGGAAGTAACACAGCTGTGGAGGCTGGCAAGCCCCAAATCTGTGGGTCAGGGGTGAGACTGGAGGCTTCTCCTGACTCACATGGTTGCAGGGACTGATGAACCCAAAATCAGCGGGTCAGGCAGAAGGCTGCTGGCTCACAGGGTTGCAAGAGCTGGTGAATCCCAAAATCTACAGGTCAGGCAGCAGGCTATTGGCTCAAGAATCAGGAATCAGAGGTCAGAGGATGACGAGTAGGATGCAGGATATCAAGGGAGATCGAGCTTTGCTAGAACATTCATATATATTGGATAAAGGCCACACCCCCAAAGAAACTCCCCCTTCAGCTGATTAGCTGCTCACACCAGATCACAGCTTACTTAATATCTGCCAAACCACTAAGAATCATGGCCTAGCCAGCTTGCGTACAACCTTACCAATCACAATTGCCTAGTTTATGTCAGAGCTAGCCAGTAAACTAGTATATAATCCAAGTATTTAAGGATGAAGACCTGGACAAGGTTGGTGTTTGTGAATATAATTATGGAAGCACAGATAAAATAGATTTTTCAGAATAAAAATCAATAGGTCTTGATCACCTATTGATTTTTTGAAAATGAAGTAATGAAAGAAGAGGCATTGAAGACTCCTCCAGAAAGTTTTAAAAATATCTTTCTAAACTTAGAGCTGGTCTTTAAGAAACTTCTCCCAAAGAAAATTGTCATGTGCTTTATATAGCACCTTACACATTCTTTTACTTTTTCTAATTACTGTTGCATTATAGTGTTATAGTCCTTTACTTTGATTCTTCAAGACATTTACTTTTTTGCCTGCTAAAAACATTGGTGCGTTTTGATCCTTGTCTGAGAAAGGAGCAATAATGAATTTCATGTCTTTCAGGTAATTAAGCAAGACAAGAACCTCATAAAGCCTCTTTACGACCGATACAGAATTATCAAGCAAATCTTATCAACACCTTCCCTAATCCCAACAATTGTAAGTCAGGATGCTTGCATTAACTAGAAGCCTGTACTGGTGCTGGTATTGATGTTTAGTTAGGGAGGCAGTACTGTTAGAGTTATAAAGGCAATATATGCTGCCAACATGGCCAGTTATTATTTCAGAAAATAGAAAGTGGCTTCCCCCAACCCTAATACTGTACTTAACAGTGGCTGGTAATTAGAACTATTGTGTTTATTCAATACAGTTAGAGCTATTATATATTTGAAGTCAGTTTTAACATTTGCTTCCATTGTCTTGAGTCGGAAGAAGAACCAATTTATTTCAGCTTGGCATTGTCTAATGCTAGACCAGACAGAGCCCGTCTATTCTGTGTGTATTGGTTAATCCTTCTCCTTTAATAAGAAAATTGATATTATGTTCCTTGATATAATGTAGCATTTGGTTTGGGTACCATTTGACAATCATCATAAAAAAATATGAGTAGATTTCTTTCAATAGAAAATAGAAGTGCTGAAATTGAGTTAGACTACTTTTAATAAAGAATGATTTATGGGAATAAAGAACTAGAAAATGTACCACAAATACCACTCCAACAGTACCAAAACATTTGCTCAAGTTATCAATATAAAAAGGAATAATTAATATAAATTTAAGTATACTTGAATATATTTATACTTAAATATTGAATATATTTATACTTAAGTATTTTTAAAGACATAAAACATAATGATTCATAGTCTTTGAAATTTCCTCATTTAAAATAGAGTATGATTTTCAGATATTCCTTGCAAGACAATCTTTTGTTCATGATAAGGAGTATCAGAACATGTTAAGGAGTAATCCTGCTTTGTTTGACCTTCATAGAGCTCTTCCCTGTATTTGTCAGTTTGCTAAGTACCTCTCTGCCCGAATGTGGCCCATATCTGGACCTGATTTGGGGTATTTCTGGGTGACAGAATGGGTCTGTAGTCCATCTTATCTGAACTCACATCACTGGTGTGGACCTAGGACCCAGAAGGTTTGGGTCATGGGGAGGAATCACTTGACAATGTAGTACAGAACTGGACCAGATCCTGAATGGCTGTGCCTTCTTTGGCACAGTAAACACAGATGAACATGGTGAGCATTTTAGCCCAGAATGGGTGCCTCTTTGCTCATCTTAGTTGCTTTCTTCCTGGTCCTCAGTAGGCACAGGGGATCATCTAATGATTTTCATGATGTACGTTTATGGTTCCCCTTCCTGGTTTTGCTTCCTCAACAGGCACTTCACATTTTGTGACTTTATTTAACTTTACCTGTGATAAGCAGGAGGAAGAGGACTCTGATGAAGAGTGTCCACGGGGAAGCCAACAATCTTCTTTGCCAGATCCAGCATCTCACATCCCTGTTGGTGACCACCTCACCTACTCCAGTGAAATTGAACCTGTTGGGGCCCTGCTACCAGATGAAAAGAAAGAAGTCAAACAACCAGCCCTCTCCATGTCCAATTTACATGAGGCCACCATGTGAGTGTAAATCCTAAGTGTGGAGTCTCATTTTAACTCCTAGCCTGAGGTACCTTGTATCTGCATATGAAGTTCAAAAGAGCTATTAGACTCTCTAACAAGTGCCATCCACCAAAAAGTAGTCCTAAAAGGATAATCTGGTTGTCTTCTTAACTGGAGAATGGAGAAGACAAAGCCATGAGAAGCCAAGGGCTCCCAATAAGATCCTAAAGATGCCATAAATGCTAATACTTAATTTGCAATGGCCACACCTCTTTTCAGCAAGGTCTGACCCCAGTCTAACACTGAGCAGGGTGTAAAGCAGAGCTGGCCCTTGAAAATGCTGAAAAATCCTCTTGGCTTTAAGTAAATGAGTTGTCTCTTGTCTCCTAATGGTCCTTCGGCAGTAGCTATTTGGATTTTCATTAGTATTTCATTATTGCTATCATCAGCGGCTGGCATTCCTTTTGATTATTTGGCCTTCTTTGTATATTACAGCCCAGATTATGAGATTTTCTTATAACATCTATTATATAGTGCAGTGAGTTTATATCCCAAGATAGGGATGGGAACCACACAAATTTATGAGGTGAAGCTAAGGACTACAGTGTAAGGTGAGATTTTAATGTGCTTAGAGAATCAGTTGCTACCTTAATTTCACAGAAGAATAACTTGTTTGGATGCAGAAAACCCTTTTTCTTTTCTTTCTTGTTCTAAAGTAGTGGTTCCTCTAACTTTTTGGGGGTGTTGGACTTTTTTGAAAGCAATAGAATTTTTTCTTAGAAAATGCCCATATATAATTTCAGGGAGTTCACAGTTACTGAAACCCCTACATAGGGTCCCCAGTTTAAAAATCTCACTTCTAAAATGTATGACTCTTCTTTCTTCTTTTAGAAGAATGAGGTGAGTAGAATTTGCAGTGTAACTATACTATACTCAGGCTTAATTTAATTCCCAAGGACACTGTCATTCTCCCCACCCTACAGACTGGAAGGGTAGAGTTTTCTTTGGAGTCTCTTCCTCTTGTGTCTTTTATGTTGTCTGTCACCAAATACTGATGATTATTTCTTCAAAACGTCTGTTCTTCCTTCATCTATTCATACAGCCATTACCCTCATTACTTCTTACAGTGAACTCAAACCAGTCTCTCTGCCTGCTGTATTTCTCCTTTCCTATCACATTGCTTTCATTGGGTAATTTCCCCTGCTTATGTGTGCCCCTATGATCAGGCTCTACATATGCCATACTATTCAAAAGACACTCTTTAAGCAGAGCACTCAGAATCATAATATGCTTTTGCCGAATAGGTTAGGCCAGAGATCAGTAATTGCAAATACATATTTTACTTGTTCCAGGCCTGTGCTTCTTGACCATCTCCGAGAAACGAGGGCTGATAAGAAGAGACTTCGGAAAGCCCTAAGGGAATTTGAAGAACAGTTTTTTAAACAAACAGGAAGGTGAGTGTGGGAAGAGATATTTTTTAAGTTAATATTTCCTAGAGAACTGTTGACAGGAATAAGCTGCAACTTTCTGCAGAAACAGGGAGTTTATATAAGAGGTTAAAAATTATCATATTGGCTTAGACCTAGGATTTGTTCAATGCAACATTCTATAGTGCAATTATTAGGAATGTTTTATGGGAGGCTGTAGCTGTCAAGTGTGACATCAACCTTTAAAAACTAAAGAACCTACTCCAAACATCCCTAACTTTGCATAATAAATCTCTTTTCAAGTGTTGAATTTATCTAAACTTTAAAAAAAACCTATTAAAACCATGTTATCAGGAGGGACAAGTCCTTGGAGAAGGATATCACGATTGGTAAGGTAGAGAGATCAGCAAAAAAGAGGAAGGCCCTCAGTGAGATGGATTGGCACAGTGGCTTCAACAATGGGCTCAAACATAGCAACGATTGTGAGGATGGCACAAACCAGAAAGTGTTTTGTTCTGTTGTATATAGGGTCGCTATGGGTGGAACCAACTCAACGGTTCCTGATTACTTAGTTACACAGGTATTCCCTACTTTATTGAAGAATAATTTTTCTTTTGCTTTAAATATCTCCTTTAAACTTCAGGATCTTCCCCTAATTATTTTATTTCAGAATGTGGTCAGAAGTTCATATTTATCCTTTCTATTTTTTATACCTTATATATATATTTTTTATACCTTAAATGAATGTTTTAGAGCTTTATCCTCTATTTGTCCTCTATTTTTTTGTGTCAACCCTAGTTTCATCATGCGTTCCATTAGTTTCCACTAATTTTTGGTGTATCATCAATAAAATAATGATAAAACACTTTGCCATTCTGAGCCTCAGTTTCTTCTGTTGTAAGATCAGTGGTTAAGAGCTCGGCTGCTAACCAAAAGGTTGGCAGTTTGAATCCACCAGCCGCTCCTTAGAAAACTCATGGGGCAGTTTTACTCTGTCCTACAGGGGCGCTATGAGTCGGAATCAATGGCAGTGGATTTGTTTTTGTTATGCTATCATATGAGACACCAGTCTTAAAAAAAAACAAAAAACAGGCTGTAACTTTTCAAAGTCAAAAGTTACTAAGTGGCAGAGATGAGATTAAAATCTCCCTTTGGGTTTTAAAACCTCCCTTTGGGTTTTAAAACATAAGCACCGGAGTCAGTACTACACTGGTTTTTTTCCTTGATGTTCCTTTCCATCAATCGCTTTCATTTCAGCAGCCTGAGGGTTACCCTGGTGGAGATGGACTATCTTCTAAAGGCACTTTGAACTACTCACCTCTTAGTCATTGCAGCTTTTCCATTTCAGACCTCCAGGGCTGTTCACTACAACTGGACCTATTACGTCAGGAATTTTTTTTGCATCCAGCAAATACAGATGGAACCCACCTAGCTTCGTACCTGGAATCTTCCTCTCCAGTTGTTAAATCCTACTTTCCTGAGGAAATGGCATGGTTTGAATGGCTAGTTTTTGTGATTTGGGCCAAATAACTTCATCTCTCTAAGTCTGTTTCTCCAAATAGTAACTAGTTCATAGGATGGCTGTGAGGATTACAGACACTTAAATGATTGTTGTTTGTGGCATTTATTGTCCTGCTGGTGTTAACTAATCTAGTGAGAAGTGTTTCGTGGATGCTAAATTTAGAGTATAAAGCATTATTTCTTATTTTTCTTTTTCCATACCTTTTTCTTTTCTGATGAGCTAAAGTTTGGCAGTTTGAATTCACCATCCACTCCCTGAAAGCCCTATTGGGTAGTTCTAATCTGTCCTATAGGGTCGTTATGAGTTGGAATCAACTTGACGGCAACGGGTTTGGTTTTCTTTACCACACTTTCATACAACTTTCTTTGCAAAACATTCCTTAAGTTGTGAATTTGTCTCTCAGGACTGTCAGCTATACTATGCTTTGGGTATATATCGATTTGCCTAAAAGTTTCTGATCTCTGCTTCCTTTAGATTAAATGTATTTTGTGGGATTTTTCACTCAGGGAAATACATGGCCAGATGGTATCAGTATTCCAAATCTAAATAGTCATCATATGTGAGAAACTAGTCAATCACTTTAATATGTACATAAATTCTTTTCATAACTAGGTTCTCTGAATAAATTTACATTTTTACCCATTTGAACTCAGGAATCTACCTTAAAGAGTTTGAGAACCCCCCAAAGTGCTAGTAGTCTTGCCTAGTAGATCTGCAGTAGTATTTGGCATGTCTATTTGCACACAAGGATGCTAGTTATGTTCTATCTATAGTATTCTGCATCTCTGAGTCCTAAACCCACTTCAGGTATGCCTATAACTGGCTATGAGATTGTACGCCCTCTTGTGGTGATATATTTTAACTAAATGCGAAAGTGGTGATTACGAAAATTAAAATTAAACAGTTGGAAAATACAGATATTAATCCTGTTTTCCTAAGACATCTTATTGAAAAGGCCAAAACATCCATGGGGTCCTGGTGTCGAAGTGAGTAAGCGTTTGGCTGCTCACCACAAGATCAGCAGTTCAAATCCACCAGCGGCTCCTTGGAAATCCTATGGGGCAGTTTACTGTGTCCTATAGGGTGGCTCTATGGCACTGGGTGTTTTTTATAGGGTGACTCTATGACACTGGGTGTTTTTTATAGGGTGGCTATGAGTCATTTTTTATGAGTCAGAATCAGCTGGATGGCAATGGGTGTGGTTTGGTTTTTTTAACCATAAGGTAAAATAACCATGCAAATGGATTGCTAGAAATTTTAAGGTACTATAAATTTTCTTGGTAATATTTACCATGTAAGAGGCATGGTAATCACATAGATGATATTATTGTTAGCAATTAGGGGCTGAGAGCTGTGCTGTGGACTTAAGCATGTTTTATATAATGGGACGATTTCTTCAGGGAAGACGGGAACATTTTTCATTCTGGCCATAGCACTCTTGTTTATTTGCCAAAATGGGGGTATGTAGGACCAGGAAAAAGTCATGTTATTGATTATGAGTGTTCCCTATAAATTTGACCACTTCTTCCTTCACTTAGATCTGCTTACACAAATCAAGGTGGTATTCAGGCACCCAGCTACTATGATACGGTTGGCACACAGGATAGAATGGAAGCAAAGGAATTATGTTATATAATTTAGGCAACATTTAAAAGACAGGTCTATGGATTTATGGACTTTTCTGAGTTCTCTACTAGATACTCCAGAGCAGTAAACTGTGGTACCACACAAGTAGATAACTACACTCTTAGAGAATCTTTATAGATCATCTGGGTTTTTTTTTTTTTTGTAATAGTGTCAAGAAATATCTTTTTATGAATACTGGGAAACAGGTAAAACACTAAATGTTTACTGTTTGCCCAGTTTCAGCCATACTAACATTGGAGAATACTTATGTTTGTATTCAGTTGCAACTGAAAAGTCATGAGTGGAAATATCTTAAAAACAATTGGTCATCTTATCAGCCAAGATGAAAAGAACCTTCTCAAAACTTGCAGCAACTATTTGCCTTTAGAAAACCTATCCTGGCAATATATTTTTGTGGGAAGGCAAATGATTTTAACTGCAGATGCTACCCAATTATTTCTCGTAGTAAATGGCGAGAACATGTAGTAGTTAGAATGCACGTGTACAAAAATCTATGCATTGTTGTATGTCTAGTCTTTTCAGAATTAGTGTGCAGAAGAGAACCATTGCAATTTGGACTCTTATCAATTGCCTCTATCATGGAACTCCTCAGTGATTCTACTTTGCATTCGCAGAGATAGGCATTATAATTACAAGGAAACTTGGAAATGTTTCAGGTTTGTAAGGTAGCAACTAAGCTTTTTTCTCCCTGCCATCATAAATTTATAAATTATTTCTGTAACTAAATTGCTGTCATTTTAGATTGACATTTTTAATAACTCTTACTATAAGGGCTGAACATTTTACAAGATATGGGACTGTGAGAGGTAATGGGAGAATGACTGGACACAGAATGCCTTGAGGGTTTTCTGTTTTTCCCTTGCCCTACTGTCATATATACCTATGTACTGGGCCATGTATTTGCACATCATCTAAACCATTCAAGTTCCCAAAGGTAAAGAAGACATGGTGCAGAAAATAAAGAGAAGCTGCTACGCTGTACTTTCTCATGTATGAATTCAAATTCAAAAAGGATTTGTAATAGCTTGATTCATTATGAACTAAGAGACTGTATTTTCCATTTTGCAGAAGTCCACAAAAGGAAGATAGGATCCCCATGGCAGACGAGTACCATGAATACAAGCATATAAAAGCCAAACTGAGACTACTAGAGGTCCTCATCAGCAAGCAAGATGTAGCCAAAACGATTTGAGGTCAGGAAATGTTCCTGGATCACTTTCATCCAAGAAAAAATTAAAAAATCAAGTTTATTTTCTCCTATCATTCCTGCTATAGTTTTGACATACTGAAAATTGAAGCACTTTAATGGTAGTATTAGTTGTTTCTAAGAAAGGATGGCAACTGTAATTATACATGAGGAAAAAACCCGAAACCAAACCTCTTGCCCTCAAGTTGGTTTCAACTCATAGCGACCCTATAGGACAGGAGAGCTGCCCCATAGGGTTTACAAGGAAGTGGCTGGTGGATTCGAACTGCTGACCTTTTGGTTAGCAGTTATAGCTCTTAACCACTGTGCCACCAGGGCCCCATATATGAGGAAGAGGAATTTAAATGAGGGGAAGAATACAAGTGACAGTATAATTGGAAAAAAAAAAAAAAAAATCCAACCCGCTCCATGCCAAGGCGAAAATTCAATCAATATAATTACTTAAAAAAGTTACCTAATATTTTGTGAAACCTAAATAACATATAGCATCTACTTGTTTAACAGGCTACTTGTTAGGGAAAGTCTATTTAGTGTTCAAAGACTGCTTGTGTTGATGTACGGAAAAGCCTAGTGAGAGGAAGAAAAGAATTTCTGCTTATGTTCGTGTAGAAAGGGATGCAGCTAGTAAGACAGTAACTTATTTGAAGCTCTAATAGATTTTTAAGTGGTTTTTAAAAATCTACTACATTGTTCCTTAAGTCTGCTAGGCTTTCAGTAACTCTAACATATACTAGAATGTGTCACTGCTAATTTTTTATTTCTATATTAAAAAAAATCACAATATTTTATCTGTTATTTGAAATTTTGCATTTCTGATTACCAAAGTTCATTCTGATAGCATGTACTTTGTGAATTACTATCTTTGTCTATAATTGACAGATGTTTATATTAAAATATTGCATTAAAATTTGAAAATAGATATTTTGGATAGATATGTGTCTAGTATATAATCTAATGTGATCATAGTTAAGATTGCTAATCTTTTTGTTTATTTTAACTAAGATTATATAACTATTTTTCCATTGAGAATATGCATTTTTCTTAATGTTCCAAGATCTATACTTCGTAAAGTCAAAAAAGCTTTCTCACAAGCTATAGTTGTTATTCTTGTTTCTGTACAAAATTAAAGGTTTGAAAATTGTTTGCCATAACGTCTTAGATATGAAGCCAGAATATTTGATTTGTTCATCAACTTCAGTATATAATATTTTGTGTTACTTTGTACTAAAAAAGCACATGTTTATTTTTCTTTTTGTAAAAACAAGTAAAAATCAACATTTTCTTTCATGTAGCAACTATGCATTTCTATTTTCTGTAATGTTTAAGCATGATGTTGAAGAAATTCACGTTTTCATCTAGTTTGGATGGGAAGAATATTGACTTTCAGAAGCAGACTATTTCAGAGACTTATTGTTTTCTCTGTATTTATGTGACGTTTTATAACTTTTATGAATCAGAATAACGTCCTTCGTAAATGTGTTTAATTAAAGTCATCTACTTGTAACAGGACAGATACACAACAATTTGAGGTTTACAAACTAAAGCTTTGATAAGGGAAATGGTTTCGTGACATGTATACAATTGCTATTAAAATGTAACTCTATATATTCTATGACTGTAAATATTTTATACAACAATACGAATAAAATATTTTTCTATTATATTTATTATGTTGAAACACAGCAGTTGTTCCCTGTTAGCTAATATAAATAACATAAATAACACCATCAAACAACAAGTTGGAAGTGCTGACAATTCTAGGCTTCAAGATTTAACTCATGCTGCAATTACACCCTTTCATGCGGTCTGGAGTTTTCCCAGCATTTGTTCAGTAGATTAAAATGAATGCATATTTAAACACCATTTATAAGCCATTATTTGATATTTTGCTAAAGCGGTCTATATAGAATTGTTTTGTTATGTTTGGCATAAAAGAAAAATAAAAACATTGCAGCATCTAGGCAATAAAGTGTCAGAAGGAGAACTTAGGATACTTCATCATTGAAAGTAGTGGGAAGGGTAGGGAATAGGAAACACCAGAACGACTCTGGATGAAATCTGAAATATGGTAGTCTGCTTTTGGTGACAGCGGCATGTGCATGCTTCAGTGGAAAACATCTGGTGATGAAAATGGACAACAGAGGATCAATGCTCCTCGGGGAAGGAAAGGGGCTAAGTAAGAATATGGGCATTAACGTCCAACACTGATATTACAGGTTTTGCAGCTGGGATCTTTCTTTGCATTTGCAGTAGACAAACTCATGAGCTGATGACCAGTGATTTCTGCCACGGTGCCCAGAGAAAGATCCACGGGGTCAGTGTAAATGATTTCTAAAATGACATCCTGGGCATGATGGTAAACCAGCACCCCATCTTCTTCTGTGCAGGTCAAAAATTTATTATCCTTGGAATTTAGCTGAGGAAGGCGCTGCTTACAGAATTCATCTCCTGGTGATCCCTCAGGGGCAATAACAAGAATCACATAATGATAAGCAGTGTACATACAGTAGAAGTCCCCAAAGTATAAATTAGTATTGGGGTTAAAAAGTTTTTCTGCTGCGATTTCAAACCTGTATCTTCCATAAGGTGAATCTTGGGGTGGCTTCCCAGTATTGAATTCAGTGCTGCAGCTGAAGAAGATACCTTCTAATTTTCCACTGATGGGAGAGCCATGGCTACCACTGTTATCTTTGACAGAGGGCTGCATAGCATTCCCATGATGTTCTCTGCAAGAGAAAAGAAATGGTCATTGCCAGGTACGATAGTGGTAAAGCCACTAATTTGTACATATGCATGGTGATATGCCCAAAAGTCAATTGTCTAGTGTTAAAGGGCTTGCATGCCCATCCTGCTATGAGATCAAAGAGAATGAATTTTTTTACATTACATATATATATATATATATATATATATATATATATTTTTATAGATAACCCAATTCTAGCCTTGACCCTAAAGTAAGGAGGATATTCTACTACACACGTTGGAGGTCTTCAACATAATAAGTTTCCTAGCCAGAGAAAATAAGCTGGAATTAGAAATCTTGTATCTGAAGTCACATTCAGAAATGACTTACTGAGAACTAGACCAACAGCACTCGTTAAATCTGTCCAATATTTCTTTCAAGCCACCAGAATTTAGTTACAAAATCAGTGCTTTCACTTATGTTAGCACAATCAAATTGATCAATTATCCAGCCATGATTTACTTATCAGGCTATATCTCCTGCATTTTGCGTAAAACAGTAACTTTGCCCTCACCCCAGACCCATTCTCCACCCTTCTTGTCTTCTTTTGTGGCCTGGGACTCTTATCCAGTTCTTCCTTACCCCTTGGGTTCTAGCTGGGTTCTGCCAATGGGACGTGCCAGCAAGAAATGTAGGGTAGGAGGAAGAAAGCCTTGAGCATGTCTTCCTTCACTTCCTCCATGCTTCAAAGCCTTATGGTTCTGGCAGGACTGAGTTCTTCTATAACTACACATTCCCAACTACTGCTCCTCTGGGTGGCCCCTAGTCCCCTTCACCTTTCCAAGAATAGTAAAACCTTTCGTCTCTTAATAGTTCTTAGTTACTTTAGCAGCCCTTATTTGTTCCCCATTTTTTTTTTTTTACTTGTTCCCTTAAACATGCCTACATTTCTGTTAATCGTATTTTTGTTAAATTCTCTCCAGAATTACCCTTGAGTGTTTCTGTTTCTTGCTGAGTCTCCAACTGCTACCAGCATGATTTGGGATGCAGAGTACAAACTACCAGGCAGGCAAGGGAGGGTTTCCACCCTACTTAACATGCTTCTTAGAGTTTGTGGGTCAGTGAGGTGTGCCCAGGATCTGCGCCTGGTTTCAGAAGAGCAATAGGTCTCAAATTCTAGTGCTGAGAACCACCTAGGGAGCTTACTAAAAACGCAGATTCAAGGAAAGACCAAGACACGGTCACAGATCAGAAGAGACCAGGAAACATGATGAATAAATGCAGTGTGGTGTCCCGGATAGGACCTCATATTTTTATTCTGTTATTTCTTCTTCCCTCGTGAGGTTCCAAGATTCCTTCTTTTACCATTTCCTATCTTTTTCAAAAACTTCTTTTAGGGTAGGTCTGCTGGTGACAGATTCTCTTAGTTTTCCTTTTGCTGAGAATGTCTTGATTCCCTCTTCATTCTTGAAGGATAATTTCATGGGATATAGGATTCTGGGTTGGCAATCCTCTTTCAGCACTTGAAAAATGGTGTGCCATTTCCTTCTGGCTTCCATGTTTTCTGATGAGATATCCCGTCATATGAATTGTTTATCCCTTATGGATAAGGTGCTGTTTCTCTTTTGCCACTTTTAAGATGTTTGTCTTTAGCGTTCAACAGTTTATGATGTGTCTTGGTGTGAATTATTTTGGGTTTATCCTGGTTGCTCACCTTCTTGAATCTGTAGATTTATGTCATTTGCCAAATATGAGAAATTTTTAGTAATTATTTCTCTATTTTTTCCAGCCCTATCAACTTTCTCCTCTCCTTTTGTGACTCTGATGACATGAATTTTTGATCTTTTGTTACAGTTCCACAAGTTCATGAGGCTCTACTAATCTTTGTCAATTTTCTCTCTGTTGTTTAGATTGGGTTATTTCTATTGTTGTACCTTAAAGTTCACTAAAGGAGCCCTGGTGGTATAGTGGTTAATGTACTTGGTTGCTAACCGAAAGGTTGCTTGTTCGAACCCACCAGCTGCTCCAAGTGAGAAAAATGTGGCAGTCTGCTTCCGTAAAGATTACAGCCTTTGAAACTCTATGGGGCAATTCTAGGGTCACTATGAGTCAGAACTGATTTAAGGACAATGGGTAAAAGTTCACTGACTCTTTTATCCCCTTCTTTCTACTGCTGGGTCCATCTATTGAGTTATCTATTACTGTGTTTTTCAGTTCTGAAATTCCCGTTTAGTTTTTTATGTCTTCTATTTCTTTGTTGATTCCCTTTTCATTTGTTTCAAGTGTTTTGTCGTTTTTGTTAGTTGCCATAGAGTCACCCAGACACCTGGTGAACTCATGTACAAATATACAACAGAACAAAATATTGCCTGGTCCTGTGCCATCTTCACAATTGTCGATATGCTCAGGCCTATTGTCGTGGCCACTGTACACCCTGAGCGCCTTCCACCGAGAGGGTCATCCGCCAGCACTGTATCGGACAGTGTTCTGTTGCAGCCCCTAGGGTTCTCACTGGTCACTCTGCTGAAGTAGACCACCAGATCTCTCTTCCCAGTCCGTCTGAGTCTGGAAGCCCCCCTGAAACCTGCCCACCATGGTTAACCCTGCTGGTATCTGCAATACTGGTAGCAACATGGAAGCACCACAGTGCAACAAACTGACAGATCAGTGGTAGTATAATTGCTTGTTGAAGCATCTTTATGGCGGCTCTTTGAATATCCTTGTTGGGTCTAAGGTCGTACCACACTGAATGTGCTCGATCTCATCTGATCTCAAAAAATCCTTGTCAGATAATTCCAAGATCTCTGTCATTTTGGTGCTGGTGTTGGTGGACTGCCTTTTGTTATTCAAACTGAGATTTTCCTGGTTCTTGGCATGATAAATGAATTTTAGTTGTATCCTGTGTGTTTTAGGTATTTAGATATGAGCATAAGGATCTTATTTAAATCTTCAGTTTAACCAGCAGGCCTCTTCTGACTGTACAGATGGCAGAAGTTGGGGGGGGGCACATCATTACTGTCAGGTGGGGGATAGAAGTCCAGATTCCCAACTCTAGCTCCAATGACATAGGAAGAGGAACTTACTCTTGGGTGAGGGTGGGAGTTTTGGCTTCCTACTATGTCTCCACTAACATTCTGGCTGGGAAGGGGAAGGAGCACCTCATTACTGCTCCTTATGTGGCCTTCACGGACATTGTGAGGGCAAGTTTCATTACTGCTGGTCTTTTACCAAAAGTCTTTGCTTCCACTAGGCCTCCTCTGATAACCACCCCAGTGGGGAGAAGGATGGGCACCCTGTTGTCACTAGGTGGGGAGTGCAAGTCCAGGATCCCCACTTGGCCTTCTCTGAGACAATCCCTGTAGAGGGGTGTGGTGGGAAGGTACCTTCTTCAGCTAGGCTAGGTGGAAGTCTAGGTTTCCCACTTGGCCTTGGCTGGTAGGGGTGGGGAGGGGCCTGCAGGTTTTTGTCCACGGTATTTGGCTGGAAAAGAATGGTGGCTGTCTAAAAGTTTTCTGTCTTGCAAGGCTGCCCCTTTTTCTAGTCCTTTGGGTAGAGAGAACAGACTTTCTGGGGGGGATTTTTTTTTTTTTTTTCGCCTATGCCCATTGGCATTTCTGGGTTGCTGACTTCTCCAGTACCTAGTCTAGAATATGAGAGGGGGAAATCCAAGAAACTCATCACTGTGTCATTCCTTGAGTCCTGAAGTTCTCAGCTGGTCAGCCTTTGCCTCTTCACTACACACAGAAACAGGAATTTTCGGCTAGGAAAAGTATCTTAATATTTGTGACAGAATATCAACTTTGAGGATTTATAATCTCATGCCAAAAGTATAAGATTTCCTACCAATGTCAGTGGATTCCTGAAGAGAAAACTTTCAGATATAAAAAAGAATTTTAAGGACACATAAGTAGTCCCTTCCTGTTAAGCTACCTAATCAATAAACACAGTAGGTAAGAGAGAAAGTGGTATTTTCATTTGGAGTAAGGACAAGCAATGTCCACTTAGGAAATCATTCCTAGAGGAAGAGAATGAAATGAGCTCATTCTAGATAGAATGAGTCAGAATTTACCACGGGCTTTCTCATAATTTATAATGATTTGGAAAGTTTATCAGACAAGTGAAAGGTTCCTTTCCATTCTGAATAATAAGATAACATTTTACATGGATTCTGATTAAGGAAGGTGTGTGTCCTGATTAGAGTTCATTACATAAAAAGGAAACCAAGATCCACTGGAATTAATGTTTCCTATTCTGGGTTTTTTTTTTTTTTTTTTTTTTATTCTGGGTTTTTATTCTTTTAATGGAGCCCTGGTGGAGCAGTAATGAGCTTGGCTGCTAACCAAAAGGTCAGCAGTTTGAACCTACCAGCCACTTCCTGGAAACCCTATGGGACAGTTCTACTCTCTATCTGATAGGGTCACTATGATTTGGAATCGACTTGACGGCAACAGGTTTTGGTTTCATTTTTTTAATAAAGTTAAAAAAAAACTTGAAAAATTGCACCGTGCCTTGGCAAGTGTATATACTTTATTTATATATACAGCATTAAGATGTAATTTATATGAATTTTACAACTAACATTATGAAAAATCTGATAAATTTCCTCATTAGCAAATATATCTTTTGTGCTAGTAGCTTGGAATCTCTCTCCCTCTACGCACGCATGCACACACACACACACACACACACACACAGAATAAATTATTCCATTTTTCAGATGCTCTGACTTTTTCTTTTCAAAACGATTTTTGAAAACTGTCTAAACCCAAAAACCCACTGCTATCAAGTCGATTCCTACTCATAGTGACCCCATAGGGTTTCCCAGGCTGTAAATGTTTATGGAAGCAGATTGCCACATCTTTCTCCCGAGGAACTGCTGGTGATTTCAAACCAAAGTTGAACACTTTAACCACTGTGCCACTATGGCTCCTTAATCTAAGGACCTCAAAACAAAGGTCAGTTCTCACCCAAAGGACAGGGAAAATCATAGAGAAATACTGACCTCCAGTGGCCACCTAAAATAGATCCTAGCAATACTCCAGGCATCTAAACCTAGGACCAAAGATGTAATAACTTAATCCGTTGATGTATTTCTTACTAAAGAAAATAGCAATGGTAAATTTTTCTTTTTGTTTTCAATTTTTATGATTAACAAATATAAAGAAACACCTTTCTTGCTGAGGATATACTCTCTATCAATTTGTGGTCTGTCTCTTAGTTTGCATTCTCCAAATTAGGTGAATGGCATCTGCCAGGAATTACAGAAGTTTTTTTCTAGGGTAAATACTTTACCAGCTAATAGAATGGTGGACTAAATTCTGTATTTAAAAATTATTCAAACAAAAGGAATGTTTCTCACCACAAAAATATATAAATATATATGACATTGCCAAGTATTTCATTCGAAGAGCACAGACACATAAATCCACTTTCTCCCTATTAATTTCCTTTGCTTTTTTCACAGTTTTGAGTTGCTTTCAATCTGGAACCATGATATTGACTTAAGAAAAACTAGAGAAATATGAAACTTACAATCTTCCTTTTTTTTTTTTTTAAATATATACAGCCCTGTCAACTTAAGAATCCTTAAGAGTCTAAATTGAGAATGAGGCTTATAAAATGACAAAATTATAGGAATTGCTGTGTAAAAGTTTCAGGAATTTTTATAGCATTTGTCATTTTAAAAGCCTCAGTCTCACTTTAAAACACACACCTGCCTATTTACTCCCCTGAAATTTCTTTCCACACATACAAAAGTACCGTAAGCATCAAAACTGCCTATGGGATAGAGTTCTTTTGCCTATTTGGAATCTGCTTCCAGGGATAAACATAGGCAATCTTAGAAATACTAGTCAAATCACTGGTCTAGAATTCAAAATTAATCAAAGGAGACTGTCCTATTGAATGATTAATTCAAGATAATAGCTGAAAGATTCCAGTTAGTCAGAAGCCTACAAATCCCAACTGATTCACCATAATATTTCATGAAATAGTCACCCTTTTAGTTTCTCATTTTCAGTATCCAAAAAGGGTCCACAAATAGAGGAGAAAAGGTAGTAGTCTATATGAGGTAGAGTGCATTGAGTTTTTGGGAATTAGGGAAGGAAATCTGTGAGTGAAATATTCATCAGTATAAACACTAGAGGTTTAAGACACTGCAGTTAAAATATACAGGAATTAATATTTCAAATGAGTATGGAAAGAAATCTAAGTGAAACGGGAAAATCCCATGATCTGACTTGTTATACTTACTTATTCTGGGAAATAAAAGCAGTGTACAATTAAATATTTTTAAAAAAAAAACTGAAATTGCTATCTGACAGAACTAGAAGCAAAGGGAAACTTGGCATAGAATTTAGAATGGTATTTAGTAAAACAAATCACTATATATTTTTTAATCTTACCGAATATAGTCAAAATATTCTTTGTGCTGGTTACGATAAAAAACAGAAAATTTAAGCATACGTCCTGCGATCACTTCGGCCTTCTCCAACAGTTGTGTTAGATGAACCTTTGAATAGTCTGAAAATAACAAAAAAGGCTGCTATTAAAAACATAGTGCCAAAAGTACATGCTTAATAAATTAGAGAAGATTAAAATTCACTTCTAGGAAGCTGGAAAATGCTTTTGAAAAAGAAAACATTCATTGACTTTGTGAGACACATCTCTTTCCACAAAATAATTGTATAACGGTTTACAGTTGTTTCTGAGAATACCCTTGCATTTCTTCATTCTTTGAAATTAAAGATCCTGAAACAAAAACATGTTAAATATGGAATATGGACTCTGTACAACCCAAGTAATAATAATCAGCATCTTATCGGCTTTTCTTCAATCAGTTGATAAGTTGAATAAAAGAAGCTTATAACCCACAATCAATAGAAAAGCTGAAAAGGACCAATAAAATCACTCATTTAATGTATTCCCTAAATCTATAAGGTTGGCAAAGTAGATTATAATATGCCCATTTTACTAATGTAGAAATTGAAGCTTGTCAAAATTTAATGATTTGCCTAATGTTCAAACACATAGTAACATACAGACTGTCTTCTGGTGCTTGGTTGAAGCTCTTTGGGTACAAAAGACTTTAAAATCTAAAGCATCTGTCAAAGTAATTTGATTCTTTTTGACAACTTTTTGTTTGGAAAATTGGGAATTGTCAAAACCCTGCACCAGAATTTAAGGAAAAATTTGGGCTTATAAAGATTCATAAGATTTTCCAAAAAAAAGGAATCTAGTTGAACTGCGCCATTTATTTGTTGACTCACTGCTTCTTTTATTTAGGTTAGAACATACAATGTACTAAGCACCATGCAAAATTAGACTATTAGATTAAAAGATATTATTTTTCTCCTCAACTAACTCACAGTCTAGGGAAGAGATAAGTATCTAGACAATTGTAACTTATTATAGTAAGTTTTGAAGCCTTGGTGTCACAGCAGTTAAGAGCTTGGCTGCTAACCAAAAGATCTGCACTTCAAATCCACCAGCCACTCCTTGAAGACCCTATGGGGCAGCTCTACTCTGTCCTATAGGGTCACTATGAGTCAGAATCGACTCGACAGCAGTGGGTTTTGTTTGGTTTTTATGGTATTATGAGGGGCGTTGGTGGTTCCGTGGTAGAATGCTCACCTTCTGTGCAGGAGACCAGGGTTCTATTCCTGGCCAATGCATCTCATAAGCAGCTACCATCCATGTTTCACTGGAGGCTCTTGTGTTGCTAAGATGCTGAGCAGGATTTTGAGGTGCTTCTAGACAAAGATGGACTAGGAAGAAATGCCTGATACTCTACTTCCAAAAATCAGTCAATGAAAGCCTTTCAGATCACAATGGTCTGATCCGCAACCAATCATGGGGATGGCACAGGACTGAGCAGCATGTCCTTCCATTGTACATGGGGTCACCATGGGTCAGGGGCTGACTCAACAATAGCTTATGACAACACTGTAAGTATTAATGTTCTAAGGTTGGGGTAAGCACAGGGTTTTATCTCTGTCATAGACTAAAAGTAAATCTGCTTGTGGTATCCTTAACGTTATAGATTGTATCCACCACCATTTTATTTCTAATTCCTTGCACAGTGCCTAGCACACAATATGTGCTCAACAAATGTTGAATGAATTAGATGTCTAGATTAAAAGGCACCTTGCATGAAAGAGCTTTCTCAAAGTTTACAGGAGTTGAGGTCACTGATAAACCTTGGGTAAAATAGTCTCCAAATTATTTTGAAAAACTGAGACAAGCTTTGAACAGCATGAGTTCTTAGATTTTACCCATGGAAACAAAAAATGCAAAATAATTTATAGAAAAATATCGTGGCACATTTAAAAGCTGGAATTGTCCTTATTATTGACTTCAAAACTTCCTTAGAAAAATTACGGGATGTAGGTAAATAAAAGAACAACAGGGAAACGATCACTCTAAATGAAAGTAAGAAAACATAAGGTTATTCTGTAATACATGTACGTGTATTAAATACACATGTATACATACATACATGTATGTGTATACATACGTACATATGTGTGTGTGTATGTATTTTGGAAGTGGAAATGTCAAGGATTTTCCTTAAGCCAAAGAAGAAGTATTTCATACCCTTCCCTCACAGTAAATGAGGTTTTAGTAGGTAAATTAGAATTCCTTTTAGTAGACGAATAATATGATACTGTTTGGTGCAGTCTTATTGAAAATAGCATGTATTAAGACAATGTCAAAAGAGACTGTGCCTACATGTCTAATTTAGATTAAACCTCCCTGGTAGGGCACAATGAAAGCAAATAGAAAGAAATGCAATAGAAAGAGTAAACAAGAGTAGATTCCAAACGGGAATTTGAATTCAGAAAAACAACAAGGGGAAGTACGAATTCCAATATCACACATAAAATACAGGTAAATGTTATGTCAGTGTAAAGAACTGTTTACTCACTGTTAATACAATAGTAAAATATGTAGATATTTCATTATTGATTACTGAACTATGATTAATACCATATTTCATGTCTTCTAAAATTCATTTTTTCACATTTTATCATCTCTGAAATGTGTCTGACAATAAATGTGATAAGAAAACAGTTTCATTGGCAGTATTTTTTCTGTCAGAATGGATCTTATAATTGATGACATCTTAAATACAAAGAAATATGGTACCAAAGGTAGTGTTTTCCTTGCTCTCAAATACTGAAATTCTTAGCAATATAAGGATGTTGCAATCTTTGGCAACTTCCTCATAGAATAAACAATTTAAAAAGGTTGAAGATAAAATCAAATTCACTCAGAAGTAAAATAAAATTTCATTCATTTAACATACCGGTATAAGAAGTTTTATATTGAGTTTGAGATTAAGAAAGAACAGAACACATTGAGATAAAGCAGTAGCTAACCATGCACTGAGTCTAAAATAATGGAAGTGTGAAGCCATGGGAAAGAAAAAGCTGATTTATCTGAAGGATGCCTCAGCTGCAGAAAGTTGCTAAGCAACCTGCAATAAAATAAAAAAAAACCTGCAATAGGTGAGGCCAATTGTTTTTAAGGTTAAAGCTGAAACAAACATTTGGCCTTTTCCTACAATTGTTTATAGGAAACAATCATCTAGACAAAGAAGAGGAAACAAAGCAGACAAAAGGTGAGGGTGACAGTTGTACTCAGGTAGAGGTATCTTTGTATTCCTTCAACACTGATCAAAATGCTGACTTATTGGGCAGCACTGCGAGCTCTCAATAAATGTTTATTTCTTGAATAAGTGAATAAACAAGTGAATGAGACGATGGCAATATTTCCAATCTAATTAAATAAAGAGGACTGCTGTCCACATCAGATCTCCCAGTGCCTATGCAGGTACTTTGTTGAAACAAAGGCACACACACGGAGGACACTAGGTCAGAGGTAGATTTTCTCAGCTTTCCCAGCCCTCAAATGAAAAAATCCAGTAAGACTTCTGCTAGAGACATTCAATCCCCTAAATTAAGGAGGGATGCTCCTCACTTCTTTCTCTTAATTTCTGTGAAAATTGAAAGAAAGAAAAAAAGCTCACTCTCTCAAAATGAAGCTCAAAATATGCTGAGTGCCTCTTCAAACTGTATCAATTTGTATTTGCAAAACTTTTGCTTTGAAAAATCAAACTAAGAATGCAGAAAAATACCTTGATGCTATGACCCAGCTTTTTGCTACTAAGAGCCTCAGGACACTCCAATTAATATTGCATGGCTGTTCTGTTACAGAATGCTACTGACAATGCAAAAATGACTAATGCAATATATATCAACTGATAATTAAAAAAAAGAAATAATTTTCTGTAATTAGCTTTCCAGGAACTATTACCATCTCTGTATTTGTACTTTGTTCTCTTACCTGCTGTGCAGAATTCTATAATTTCACTCCATTCAGACACAACGTAATCACCATCAACTTGTTTGGAGGCAGTCTGCACCGCTACTGTATACTCAGTTCTTGGGCTCAAAAACCAGTGTCCGCGGACAGTCATAGGCAAGGGAACAGCTTTTGCCACCAACTTTGTTGGAACATCCTAAGAAAGGAAGGGAGGAAGGGAAGGAGAAAAATTAATTAGAGCAACATAACTTGAAAAAATTTTAAATAGGGAGGAGAAACTAATTAAATTCCTGGCTGATTACAGAATTTTCCTGTTCGAAAAAATTTAACAATTCTTTTATTCAATTCCCTTTTTCTTCATACGTAGAAACTAAGGCAAGGCTGATTAAGTCACATGCCCATGATCATACAGCTAGTTAATGACATAAATGTACTTGAATTTCAGATCTCTTGATTTCTAATATAGTAGTCTTCTTCTTCATAAGGAGCTCTGGTGGTACGGTGGTTAAGCACTCGGCTAACCGAAAGGTCGGCAGTTCAAACCCACGAGACTACCCCATAGGAGAAAGATGTGGCAGTCTCCTTCTGTAAAGATTTACAGCCTTGGAAACCCTATGGGGCAGTTCTACCCTGTTCTATAGGATTGCTATAAGTCCAAATCTACTCAATGGCAGCTGGTATTCCTCTTTTTACATTATGTTCCTTAAAAGTGTAACACTCTCATACTAAGTGGTAAAACTTAAGGAAAAAAAGAAAAAGAGAGAGAGAGAAACAAAAGAGATAAAATTCAATAGATTTACTACTTTAAAATACTATATTTTCTTAATTTCTTTCTCAATTTATGCAACTCAATAGTTTTACCAGGGTAGCATTGCTGAACATTTTATATGTGAAAGAAAACTTTTAAAATATAAAAATCAGCTCTACCTACAAATGAGGTAACATTTGTTTCACTTGTATTCAGGTATAGAGCCTATGTATCACCATAAAGTTTGAGTATTTCTAAACAATTATTACTAAGGTAATTAAACCTTTCCAAAGGTATGGCAGTCTAAGTGTGGAGTGAAGAAAAGGGGTCAAATGACCCATTCATTGTATGTGTTAAATATTTCAAAGCTGCTTCAAGAAGGCAAATAACAAATACCTGTCACCAGAAAGCATAACAGAATGGGAACAGGGGAAGAATAATGACTGATCAATCTTGCTCTCTCTCATCTTTCATATGTATAACCTTCACTTATCTTTAGTATGTTATAATTGCATTTCTATTAAAATGCAACATTTCCAGACAGGCAGTTCATTCAAAAGATTTTCCAAGTCAAAACTCAGTATTAATGGGGGAGCGGGAGGGGGAGATGAGTTTCTCATCATGGGTGAAAACATTAAAACGTAAGAAAGGATAACTTAAACCAGATACCTGTGATCTTCTCTACAGCTATTTCTGGAGGGAGATATATATTAGAGAAGAGATGTATCCTATGTAGACCCATACCACAGATATAGGAATAAATATCAGAGAAGTGTTACATGCCTAACACATCTAAAGGTTGCTATTTTTTGTCCTCAAAACACAAAATAAAATTCACTACATAAAACAATGTTAGCCCTAAGTTGCTTTAACAAGTATCCTAAAGCTCAGAAGCTGCATCAGATTCCTTTTTGGCAGTTATCATGAGGAAACACTTGTGCTTAAGGGGAAAACTATGCCTCTAACACACTCTTCTGGATATCTGCTTCGGACTCTATGGAAGCTATTTTATAAGAACTTGGCTGCAAATCAAAAGGTAAGCAGTTCAAACTCACTAGTCGCTCCTTGGAAACCCTAAGAGGCAGTTCTACTCTGTCCTATAGCGTCGCTATGAGTCGGAATTGACTTGATGGCAACGAGTTTGGTTTGGTATTGGTGATTTGTAGATAACTGATAACAGCTCAGTAATTCTCCTCTAAAGGCATGGAAATGAATTCTGTCCAGTGGAGGAACAACCCTCCCTACCTTTTCCTTCCTTCCAGATGGAAAAACCAGTTTTGCTTCTACCTGCACATTCATTTCAATATTCCTGATCTGTAAATGTATCTCTTCTTAGGATTATCCTTTGAGCTGGTTGCAACACCCCATCAGTTTCCTTATTAATGAGTTAAATAAAACTTTTATCACATTTCCACTTTTATATCTATATGAGCAATGATTTTACATTTTCTTTTAACAATATGCATGGCATTTCATATTCTTATAAAATGTCTTATTATTCCTTTGAAAATGTCCTCATGTTTAGATACAATATTTTTAAGATACAAATGAATGTGATTTTGCATACTCGGAATTCACTCAACAGTAACGGGTATTGTAACGTTGCGATGTGTTAGGGTTTACCTTGTGTTTAAATTTATTAGAGTTCTTGTTCTCTTTCTTGTTGAGGTCAATGAAATAGTGTGTAATACGGTCCTTTGATTTTGAATCCATTTCCCATGAAATCTTGAATGAGTCACATGTAATGTTGCTTATTTTTATGTTATGTGGTACAGGAAGTTCTTCCATCTCTGCTATGCCACTGTCTTGTGATTTGTTCCCTGCAAGAAAATAATGCAAAGAAAGTTAGTTCCCAGTCAATTGATTTTTCCAGTTTGCAAGGTCATTAGCTGTATACATATTTCTGAACTCGACTATCTCATTACTGGTTCTGCAATTTCATTTTGCTTACGAAGTAATTTGAATGTTAGTTACGGTAAATAACTTTTACGAGGTCACGATACCAATAAAAAACATAGCTGACTTAGTCCTTACCTCCTATACATTTTCAACTTATTTTTACAACTTATGTTTTCTCAAAATAAGAACAAAAGCACTGCTATTCCATCTTTCTAATCTATGAAAAGCTAGGCTTACATGGTAAGTTCCCTGTGAAAATCCACAAGAGATGATCTTTTCTGTATGACTAATAAATTTTTCTCTAAAGTACTACCAGGTATTTTAAGCTAGGTGACTTCACAGAAATGTTGATAATGAAAAAAACCATTGCTGTCAAGTTCTGACTCATAGGGACCCTATAGGACAGAGTAGAACTGCCCCATATGGTTTCTAAGGCTGTAAAGCCTTATGGAAGCAGACTGCTACATCTTTCTCCTGTGGAGCGAGCGGCTAGTGGGTTCAAACCACTGACCTGCTGGTTAGCAGCCTAGTGCTTAACCACCGTGCCACCAGGGCTCCTTTGTTAATGTAAGGGTCCAGTCAAATAAAGGAGACATTTCTTAAGAAATCTGTGAGGTATCAACAGCAAGCTATAAAAAGTACTTCTTTTCCCTTTTGGAAATATATAGAAACAGCATGTAACTGTTATTTACATATACAAATAATACTAAAGACTGTTCGCTTACAAGTTACCATATCAAGGATTACTCCAAGAAATCTTTTGCCTGTGATATTTTGATACATTTAATCTTGAATACTAAAACAATACAAAAGGCTGAAGTCAACTGCCACGTTGATCGTTACCGTTAAAATCTTGAAGAATTGATGTAACACCTGGTTACTTTAAAGATTGTGTGTCTACATTTCCAGTTAGAGCAAATGCTAACAGCTTGGCTAACAGTATAGAGCAGCATATGATAGATGACAGAACAAAAAGCGAAAATATAGACTTACCAAGACACACTGGGATCAAATTTTACTCTACTTATCCTCCCCACTTCCCTTTCTCCCAATCCAACAAAATGTTCAGACACCCCAGAAGAGGAAAAATTAAATGAAATTTTCATTCATATGATAAAAAAAATCAGGTCACAAATCAGCACATAACTTGTTCTTTAACAGAACAAAATAGCAAATGCTGTTCAACAAAAATGGAAAACAACAACAATGAACGCCACCTTGTGGCAATACTTTCCCACTTCAGGTTAGATTGTTACCTTCTCTGCCACCCGTAACTGATACAAAACTTTTGACAATTCCCCACATTTATTAAATCTTAACCCACGTGGTCTCATCTCAAGCTGTGTTGTGGCCAGAGGAACCAGATAACAACTGAAAACTAACTTCAAAATAACGTCTTTACTTTTATTTATTGAACAATATTTCTTAAAATCTTTCTTCTCCTATGTACTTCCCTCACACCTCCGACTTCTCCAGATTCCCTCTCTAATAAACTACCAGGAAAATTACCCCCCCCCCCCTTCTCTTTCTTCCCCATTTGGCCTCATAAATGTCCCAAATTGCTTCTGGCCTAAAACTTTTCAGAAGTCAAGGCAAGGGAAAAAATCAAATGGAATCTTCTTTATTGGTCTTGGCAAAGGAAAAGGCAATAAACACTCAAACATTGGTAATTTTTGTCCTGTTTAGAAAAGCTCACATTCCAACTTATCATTCTGATTGAAGTTATCTTTAAAACATCAGTAATGCTAATGAAAAGCTTTCTGGATTCTAGTGGTACAAATTTCTGTAGAACACATCCACATTATGACTATATCCACATAATTCCACAAAAGTTGAGTAAAAATGTATTAAAATTGTTACAAGATCATATAGAGAAAAATAAAGTGATATTATATTTGATTCACTTTAATGAAAATACAACTTCAATATATTAATACTATTTAAGAGACTATATTTTGCCATTTAAACTTCTATTATTGTCATTCGACCTTAAAGTCAAAAACACGCTATTTCACAGAATATAATACCGTATATTTTATCACTTGTTTACTTCTAATTGTTAGGATTTCAGTAAAAAAATTTACCTTTGTTGAAATGGGAAAACCTGTGTTAAAACTGTATGTTTCCAAAAATCTTATTTCCAAGCTACTACTCATAGTCCAACTCTAGATTAACCTCTATATCAAAACCAAACCCGTTGCCATCAAGTTGATTCCAACTCATAGTGACCCTACAGGACAGAGAACTGCCCCATAGGCTTCCAATGAGTGGCTGGTAGATTTGAACTGCTGACCTTTTGGTTAGCAGCCAAGCACTTAACCTCTGTGCCACCAGGGCTCCACAGTCTGCTCATTTAGTAGAACAAGTAAAAATTTTAATTAAAAAAAAAAACTTATAATCAGTATACATGTAACTTTCTTCCTTCTCATACTCTGTAAATCAATTTTTAGTGGATTAAGATTTTGGGATAAGTAACAGAAGATGATTCCATCTACAAAACTGATGAAACAACAGTGATCCACATGACACTAATATTCAATAACCAGCACAATCACAGTCCCATCAAATCACTGTGCTTTCCAATTCAGCTTACTCACCTTCCTTAATAAAACTCCATCTTAAGGGTAATTCCAGCTACATTTATTTTTTTTATACCAGATGATTCTAACACGCACAGCTACACTGCTGATTAGTAAAACTGAATGTAGAAATAGAAGCTGAGATTCACATTTAGAGATGCTATAAAAAAAATGGCTTCACATACTTTGTTTAAATATGAAAGTTGGTTTTGAGAACAAACATCTCAAAAGAACTATTTCTAGCAACTGCAATTACTGAAATGCCAGCTGAAAAAAATTGCAAATTATAATATATACGGTATATTTTTTCTCACTGTACTTAATTTACCACTCTAATGACCAAAGACGAGACGAGTTGTGGAATGACATCAAGGACACCATACATGAAGAAAGCAAGAGGTCATTAAAAAGACAGGAAAGAAAGAAAAGACCAAAATGATGTCAGAAGACTGAAACTTGCTCTTCAAAAGAAAGTAAAAGAGCTGAACAGAAGATTTCAAAGGGCAGCTCAAAAAGACAAAATATTATAATGACATGTGCAAAGAGCTGGAGGTAGAAAACCAAAAGGGAAGAACACGCTCAGCATTTCTCAAGTTGAAAGAACTGAAGAAAAAATTCAAGCCTCAAGTTGCAATACTGAAGGCTTCTATGGGGAAAATATTTAACGACGCCGGAAGCATGAAAAGAAGATGGAAGAAATACACAGAGTCACTATACCAAAAAGAACTGGTCGATGTTCAACCATTTCAGGAGGTAGCATATGATCGGGAACCCATAGTACTGAAGGAAGAAGTCCAATGCACTGAAGGCATTTGCAAAAAACAAGGCTCCAGGAATGGATGGAATACCAATTGAGATGTTTCAACAAACAGATGCCAGCACTGGAAGTGCTCACTAGCCTATACCGAGAAATTCGGAAGACAGCTACCTGGTCAAATGACTGGAAGAGATCCATGTTTATGCCTATCCCCAAGAAAGGTGATCCAACCAAATGTGGAAATTATCAAACAATATCATTAATATCACAAGCAAGAAAAATTTTGCTGACGATCATTCAAAACTGGCTGCAGCAGTATATCAACAGGGGACTGCCAGAATTCAAGCCAGATTCAGAAGATGACATGGAATCAAGGAAATCATTGCTGATGTCAGATGGATGCTGGCTGAACGCAAAGAATACCAGAAAGATGTTTACCTGTGTTTTATTGACAACGCATAGGCATTCAGCTGTGTGGATCTCAATAAATTGTGGATAAGATTGCAAAGGAGGAGAATTCCAGAACACTTATTTGTGCTCATGAGGAACTTGTACATAGTTTAAGATGCAGTCGTTCTGTCAGAACAAGGGGATACTGCAGGCTTTAAAGTCAGAAGAGGTGTGTATCAGGGTTGTATGCTTTCACCATACCTATTCAATCTGTATATTGAGCAAATAATATGAGAAGCTGGACTATATGAAGAAGAA
The DNA here is from genome assembly GCF_030014295.1 of Loxodonta africana. Lineage (NCBI taxonomy): Eukaryota > Metazoa > Chordata > Mammalia > Proboscidea > Elephantidae > Loxodonta > Loxodonta africana. The sequence goes on along the minus strand of NC_087357.1, from coordinate 56,824,422 downwards.
TGGGGCAACAAGGTTGGAGGAAGACTCATTAACAACCTGTGTTTTGCAGATAGACACAACCTTGGTTGCTGAAAGTAAAAGAGGACTTGAAGCACTTACTGATGAAGATTAAAGGCTATGGCCTTCAGTATGGATTATACCTCAATGTAAAGAAAACAAAAAATCCTCACAAGTGGACCAATAGGCAACATCATGATAAACAGAGCAAAGATTGAAGTTGTCGAGTATTTCATTTTACTTGGATCCACAATCAACAGCCACGGAAACAGCAGTCAAGAAATCAAAAGACGCGTTGCATTGAGCAAATCTGATGCAAAAGACTTCTTTAAAGTATTGAAAAGCAAAGATGTCACCTTGAAGACTAAGGTTCCCCCTATCCAAGCCGTGGTGTTTTCAATTGCCTCGTATGCATGGGAAAGCTGGGCAACGAATAAGGAAGACCAAAGAAGGAATGACGCCTTTGAATTGTGGTGTTGGTGAAGAATACCGAATATACCATCGACTGCCAAAAGAATGAACAAATCTGTCTTGGAAGAAGTACAACTAGAATGCTCCTTAGAAGCAATGATGGTGAGACTAGCTAGGTCTCACAGATTTTGGACCTGTTATCAGAAGGGATCAGTTCCTAGAGAAGGTCATCATGCTTGGTAAAGTAGAAGTCCAGTGAAAAACAGAAAGACCTTCAACAAGATGGACTTACACAGTGGCTGCAGCAATGGGCTCAAGCATAACAAGGATTGTGAGGGTGCTGCAGGGCTGGCAGTGTTTTGTTCTGTAGTATACAGGGTCGCTATGAGTCAGAACCGACTCGATGGCACCTAACAATAACAACAACTAAAGAATGATCAAGATCTTTTTTAAACAGCTTTATTGATATGTAATTCATATACCACACAATTCACCTTACACTACATACAAAAAACTTAATATGGATCAAAGATGTAAATGTAAGAGCTAAAGCTATGCAACTCTTAGAAGAAAAAAAAAAAACCCAAGTCAATTTCCCTTCTAAAGTTATAAAAAAAAGTGTGCTACCACATAGGTAGAAAGGATTTTTTAATATATACTATATGTGTATATATACATATACATTCAATAACTTCCATTATAAAGTCAGATACACCATCTACTGGGGAAAAGTCTTTTCCTCTTCATAAAAACTGGAAAATGCTGCAATACTTTTAAAGCCATGAAAGGAAAACTAATTAAGATGGTAATAACACTCAAAATAGTAACCACAACAAAACACTGGCACTGTTTTCTGGCTTATTTACAATAAACTCTCAAAGTAAAAATACTCTTACTGGTAACACTGAATACTAAATATTTCTGGAGCTTCTAGGGAAAAAAAACGCAAGCAAAATAAAAATCACTTGTAATCTCTATACTATTAATATATTGTGAATTTGTTTTGTTAACCTATTTTTCTTACTTAATAATATATCATGAACATCTTCCCATTTACATTTAATTCGGTGACATGATTTTAATCCTGGTGTATTCAATTAATCAGTTATCCTAATAACTGTAGGTGGTTTCTAGTGTTTTCCGGTAATAATACTTCAGTCAACACTATTCCGTGTAAATTTTGGTACATATCTATGATTTTTTTTTTTTGATAATTCTCAAAGAAGTGCAGTTGCTGAATCACATTTGTTTTCACCAATTTGTATTGCCAACTATAGTTTCAGAGTGTCTACTTCTGTGTACCTTTATCAACTGCATATATTGTAATTTAAAGTACCCATGTGTTTTGATGGACAAAAAAAAATTACCGAAATCTTCTTTTACCTTAAAAAAATATTTTTAAGTTGAATTTTTTTTTTAACTTTTTGTTTTGAAATAATTGTTGGTGAAGAATATCAACTATACCATGGACTGCCAGAAGAATGAACAAATCTGTCTTGGAGGAAGTCACAACCAGAATGCTCCTTAGAAGCAAGGATGGTGAGACTTTGTCTTGCTTACTTTGGACATGTTATCAGGAGGGACCAGTCTCTGGAGAAAGACATCATGCTTGGTAGAGAGTGAGTGAAAAAGAGGAAGACCCTCAATAAGATACAATGACACAGTGGCTAAAACAATGGGCTTAAACACACCTACTATTGTGAGGAGGGAATAGGATTGAGAACATTTCATTCTGCTATATGTAGGGTGGTATCTTAGTCATTTAGTGCTGCTATAACAGAAATACCACAAGTGGATGGCTTCGACAAACAGAAGTGCAGTCTCTCAATAAACTGTAATACTTTTAAAGCCATGAAAGGAAAACTGATTAAGATGGTAATAATACTCAAAATAGCAACCACGACAAAACCCTGGGACTGTTTTCTGGCTTATTTACAGAATAATCTTAATCTGAATGCTAGTTAACTTAATTCTACTAGAATGACATAATTTAAGAATATTTTTATAGCAACTCACTAACTCCCAAAATATTTTATTCTAATTATCATTGTTACATATATTACATTGTTTTATATACTTTTGATTTTTTCTTTTGTACTGTACAGTACTTTTCTACTGTACTTTTTCTTTTCTACTGAAGGTTTACAGAGCAAATTAGTTTCTCATTAAACAATTAATACACATATTATTTTGTTGCATTGGTTGCCAACCTCACCACATGTCAACATTTTCCTCTTTGCAACCTTGGGTTCCGTATTACCAGCTTTCCTGTCCCCTCCTGCCTTCTTGTCCTCGTCCCTGGGCTAGTGTGCCCACTTAAGTCTCATTTTGTTTTATGGGTCTGTCTAATCTTTCACTGAAGGATGACCCTCAGGAGTGACTTCATTACTGAGCTAAAAGGGTGTCCAAGGGCCATACTCGCAGTTTCTCCAGTCTCTGTCAGACCAGTAAGTCTGGTCTTTTGTGAGTTACAATTCTATTCTACACTTTTCTCCAGCTCTGTCCAGGACCATCTATTGTGATCCTTGTCAGAGCAGCTGGAGGTGGTAGCCGGGCACCATCAAGTTGTGCTGGACTCAGTATGGGGGAGGCTGTGGTAGTTGTGGTCCATTAGTCCTTTGGATTAATCTTTCCCTTGTATCCTTGGTTTTCCTCATTCTTCCTTGCTCAAGACGGGGTAGGACCAGGGGAGTATATTAGATGCCTGCTCACAAGCTTTTAAGACCCCAGATGCTACTCAACAAAGTAGGATGTAGAACTTTTTTTTTTATAAACTGCTATGCCAATTAAGCCAAATGTCCCCCAAGACTATTGTCCCCAGCCCTCAGCCCAGTAATTCCATCCCTCAGGGAGTATGAATGTGACTTTTGATTCTTTTTTGACCCAAGAATCACATATGAGAATTGTAATTATTTTTAACATTTAAATGGCTTGTTTTATCTTTTTGTCATTTATTTCTAAATTTATAGCACTGTATTCAGAGAGTAAGATCTGTTCAATTTTATGTATTGAAATTTCAGAATTGTGATTTTCTTTTCTGTTTTATAAATATGTTTCAATTTTTATAAATGTTCTGTAATCACTTGAGAAAATGTTTTATGGTACAATTTATATATGAATTTACTAATTATACTACTCAGATCCTTCTTATCCTTATTTTATTTTTTTAAGTCTATTTGAAGTATCCTTCTACTATTTTGTTTTAGCTAGTTTCACTTTATGTGTCTAAAACTTTTCCTTTATATGTCTTGACGCCATATGTATATAACAGTTTTATCGTCGTTAGGGATATAACCCTCTTTATTTAAAAATAGCCCATATACAGTGAGACCTGTGAAAGCCAGAACTCAATGGTACAACCTTCTTTTTCTGGGTCTCACAAGTTTCCTGCCTTTGCCAGGGTGCAGTCTTACCACTTCTCTATTACTCTCTATAAGTGGAAAATAATCGAGTTTTCCTTCTCTGACAGGCTTCCACCTTACACAGGTTCCAGCTTTCACAGGTTATACGGTACCTTACTTAATAGCTGTAATATACTTTCAAATAATTTTGCAACACTGGTTTATTTCAATTTGCATGTGAATGGAATATCTTTGCTCATTTCTGAATGCCATTTTTCTTTTTGCTTTAAATCTTTTCAGGTTCCTTTGTTTTAGGTGCATTTTAGTTTTTCTGTGTATTCGTTCCTGAAAAAGAAGACATGTGTTTAGGTATGGTATAGGGTAGATGGATCCTACTTAAATTTCCTCACTTGCTATAAGAGGATATTATTAAATTTTCCTTAAGTCTTAATCAGAAGCAATAGTTGTATATGTTTATTTTTCCTGTAAAGAGATTCTGAAGTCCACATGAAGAAAAAGAACTAGAGATGTGGACAATGCCAGCAGAGAAACGTTATCTCAGTCTCTCCTCTTGGTTTTGTTACTGATCAGGGGTCAGCTGACTTCTTCCTCTAGTTACAATGTACAGCCAGGTTTGGATTTTCTAGCATAGTCTCACTATTTTAGGGATAACCTAGTTATTTACCAGGTGGTAAACTCCATTTTTTGTGGGCCCTAGCATACCCCCTGGAAACCCTGGTGGCGTAGTGGTTAAGTGCTATGGCTGTTAACCAAGAGGTTGGCAGTTCAAATCCACCAGGTGCTCTTTGGAAACTCTACGGGGCAGTTCTGCTCTGTCCTATAGGGTCACTATGAGTCGGAATTGACTCAGACGGCAGTGGGTTTGGTTTGGTTTTGGTTTTCTAGCATATACCCTATTAAGAACCATTGATTCCCAGCAACAAGGGAAACTTCAAGTGGAATTATTCCCTATCCATCCCTCTCTCCACAAAATCAGAGGGTGCTAGAACAAGTCTACCAAGAGTTTCTCTACTATTTTTCCTGCAACATCATGTGGTTTTCTCAGGAATAGGAGTCAAAATTTTAAGTGCCTTTCTCTAATGATTCCATGTATAAATTATATAATGGAGATTCGTCAGTAAGTGGAATGCTGATGGAACTCTTACATAATTTTCAAGGCTAAGGGAAGTTTTCCACTGTTTTCACTTTTCTTTATTCATTTTGGCTAAGATCTTTTTGGAGTGGGTTAATTTCATAAAAATATGCTCAAAATTACCATCTTACTTGGAGGTTTTTTAATGCATTTTAAAAATAATAAGTTTTCATCTGACTTTTTTTATCCATTTAAAAAAATTTTTTAAATTCTTTCTAGCAGCATTCACCAGATTATCCTTATGTAGTTCATTAAAATATTATTCTGTGTTGTTGTTGGGTGCTGTTGAGTCAATTCTGACTCATAGCAACCCTGTGTGACAGAGTAGAGCTGCCCCAGAGGGTTTTCTCGGCTGTATTCTTTATGGAAGCACATAACCAGGTCTTTCTCCCACAGAGTCACTGGGTGGGTTCATACTGCCAACTTCTCAGTTTACAGCAGACCACTTAACCATTGCATCACCAGTGCTCCTTGCTCTTACTGGGTCAGAGTAAATAACAGAACTACTATTTATAAGCTTGCAGAATTATACACCCTCTTTCTGAACATGGCCTCCATGTTTTGTCTTCAAGTCCATAGGCTGCTCTCTCTCCCAGTTTTGATCACTAATGAGTTTTTATTTGGAATATTGTATGTTATTTGAATGATCAGAGCAGTGTGGAAAAAGATGCCAGTGAAAAGATCAACTATATTAACAATCTGAGTGTTTTAGTTGTTTCCTTCTCCCTAGAGAAGGACATAATGCTTGGTAAAGTAGAGGGTCATTGAAAGAGAGGAAGACCCTCAGTGAGATGGATTGAGACAGTGGCTGCAACAATGGGCTCAGGCATAACAACGAATGTGAAGATGGTGTAGGACTGGCAGAGTTTCATTCTATTGTACCTGGGCTCACTATGAGTCAGAACTAATTCAATGGCACCTAGCAACAACAAAAGTTGTCTTTTGTAAGCCTAAAACATTTATCATAAATCTCATACTTCCGTTATAGTAATATCCAAATCAATTTCCTATGTTTATAGTTATATCCCACATACACAAGTAAACAACTACTAACTACAAAGTGGGAAAGAGTGTGAGTACTAGTCAGATACATGGGTTTGAATTTTACCTATGCTACATAGAGCTGTCTGACCTGAGTAAATTATACAACCCTGTAAGCCTTGGTTTCCTCATAGGGTGAATGAATATTAAATGAGGTAAGGAAGACAGAAAACATTTAGCAAAGTATCTGGCATGTAGCAGACACGCAATAAATGATAGCTAATTTAACATTATATTGATATAAAAGGCAATAGTAATTAACTCCATCCTTTGGTCCAATTAATTCACAGCTCTTCGAATTCACTACGGAATGTCAGTGCCTCCAGTGATCTTTAATGATTTTTTTCTTTTAAAATCCCCAATTTGCTAACATTCATTAGTGTCCATATTTAGGTAAATATTTTTTAGTAAATCCATACATGCTGGAGACTACAATTTTCTTATTTTGATGTGACATTTGAGTATAAATGATCTCTAAATTACTTCATACTTTCCTATCTGTAATATACTCTCCTACCTTTTTCTTTCTTTATTTTTTAACCAAATTACTTTGTAGGCAACATTTAATTTCATGTGTTTAAAGTCTTGTTTAACCTTATAGCTTGCCACCCTGCTTGGTCCATTATTTTTTTTCACAGGACTCTAGCTTTTATTTTTGTACATCACTTTTTATTACTTCTTTTCTAATGTATCTAACCCTTTAAATCCCTCTTTTTGAATTATTTTTCTCTTACATTCATGCTTATTTAAAAAAAGACAATTCACTGCCATTGAGTCGATTCCAACTCATAGTAACCCTATAGGACAAAGTAGAACTGCCCCATAGAGTCTCTAAGGAGCTGATGGACTTGAACTTTTTGGTCACCATCTGAAGCTCTCAACCACTGTGCCACTGAGGCTGCATTTATGCTTATAATACCTCCTAACTTTCTGCACATTTTCAGTTATTTCACTTCCAAATCACTAATGAAAAAAATTTTTAAAGCATTAATTCCAAATATTCGTATTACTCAAATGCCAATTCACTTAAAATCTCTTATTATTCTGTGATTACAGCTCCTGTGTATGTTTTAAATTCATGTGACAGTAGTTCTTTATTAAGGGAATGCTAATTTATTTTTCAAGAGAGTTTTATGAGGTACTGTTTAGCGTTCAGGGCTAACCAAAAGGTCAGCAGTTTCTAAGGGGCAGTTCTACTGTGTCCTGTACGGTTGCTATGAGCTGGAATCAACTCAAAGGCAATGGGTTTGGTTTTTTGTTGTTGTTGTTGTTATTTAACTCTTCACCAGTGATGAAACTCTTCATTCACTGAACCAGCTTCAGGGCTTTTGAAAGCTCCTGATAACAATGCTTTCTCACAGCTTCTTATTACTCCAGGGAATAAGAATTACAAATGCAGGACATTACAATTCAACTCACAATACTAGGGAAAGAGTTCTACAGAGAACCAACCATCTGGCACTCAAATATTAAGAAAACTTTCCCTCTCTGGAAAGGCAACCTATGTTATCAAAAGCAGTGGAATATGACCACACAGGAACTTCAAACTCTAAAGCACAAGACACCAGCATTTGAAAAAGTCTGAATGTAGTTAATTTCCAATGTTCATGGATTTTAGGGTTATTAGCTATTGTATGAAACTAAGAAAAATCTGTTTATCTCTGTGGTGGTCACCCTTCACATATATAATTCTAGAGTCTCAAGTCCACAAAAATAAACACAAAATTCTTGCTTCACTGACATCAGGAACAGCACAAGATCAATGCTTCATGCTCCTATTTGTATGCTTATCTCTCTTAGCCACAGTGTTAAGTTCCGACTTCAATTGTCTAATAGATTTTAAGGATGTGATCACTGCCTCTGAAGTTGAACTGAAGCATTAGCAAATGAGGAGCAAATGAAAAAGTAAAACTCATTCAGCATCTACTCTGTAGTTAGATTACTCAAGTACATACATGTAGGCTGAAAATCAGTGAATCAAATAGCAATGACTTTTGTCATCTCTCCTTACAAACGCTAAAAGTGCACCAAAACCAAACCCATTGCCATCAAGTAGATTCCAACTGATAGTGATCCACAGGACAGGGTAGAGCTGCCATATAGGGTTTCCAAGGTGGTAAATCTTTACAGAAGCAGACTGTCACATCTTTCTTCCGCAGAGTGGCTGGTGGGTTCAAACTGCCAATCTTTCTGTTAGCAGCCAAACGCTTAAACGCTACACCACCAGAGCTCCTAGCAACTACACCAATGATGATAAAGTGAAGGCATTCTGTTAAGCAAGTTTTAAAGGTGAAGTAAATTTATTTTTCATTTGTCTCACTACTCAAAGAATGTTAAAAGTATTCAAAGAATAAAGCTGAAAAGATCTTTGGTAGATGGCAACATGCTAAAACAGGAATGATTTCTCAAGTTAAACAGACACCTGTAGCAAAAGAAAAAATTCTATGGAAAAAACATTAGACGGCAATTTTCGACATCGGAGGACTAGCCCGGGTTCTCTCACTAACTATCTGGGCTAAGGTTTCTTAGTTAATTACAATATACAATCACTAAATATAGCATTGGCTCAAAGCCTTTTAAACACTAAATAAGCACTTATACGTGCTACGCAGCGTTCTGAGAGTTTTACATATATTTTTATCTTCATAAAAACCTTCAAGTATTATTATTATAATCCTCATCTTAACAGATGAGGCAACAGAGATACAAAGAGGTTATATGACTTGCCCAAGGTCAAATAGCTGATATAAAAGGCAAGATTTCAACTCCAGAATCCTGGCATTAGAGAAGGTTCTTAACCACTGTACTACAGCTACCTTACCATAAAAACTAATTGTACTGCTTTGGGCAAATGATTTATCCTTCATTGTTTCTTCATTTGTAAAATAAGAGAACTAGTCTACATTAGATTCTCTCAAGTTACATTCGACTCCAAAATTAAGAAAAATTAAGGGTAGTGCATTTCTTCTCAAGTGCCATTTTCTTAAGCTTCTTACATTTATTACTTAACAGTAGTTTTCCAGCATCTTATGATCAAATTAAAAATATTCTTCTATTCCAGCATCTTATGATCAAATTAAAAATATTCTTCTATTCAGGAACTTAATCCTTTTCTGATATTTTCTTTCAATAGGGTAATGAATTGGAGTGTCCTGGTATAGTGGGAAGTACACTGCGGTAGGAATAGAGCAGCTCAGTATCTGGTCCAAGTTTTCTCAACGACAGATCATTTGTTGCTGTTGTTAGGTGCCATCAAGTCAGTTCTAACACACAGCGATCCTATGTACAACAGGACGAAACTGCCTGGTCCTGCGCCATCCTCACAATCATTGTTATGTCTGAGCCCATTGTTGTAGCCACTGTCTCAGTTCATCTCGTTGAGGGTCTTCCTCTTTTTCGATGACCCACTACTTTACCAAGCATGATGTCCTTCGCCAGGGATTGGTCCCTCCTGATAACATGTCCAAAGTACCTGAGACGAAGTCTTGCCATCCTTCTTCCAAGGAGCACTCTGACTGTATTTCTTCCAAGACAGGCTTGTTCGATCTTCTGGCAGTCCATGGTATATTCAATATTTTTCACCAACACCATAATTCAAAGGCATCAATTTTTCTTCAGTTTTCCTTAGTCACTGTCTAACTTCCACACGCATATGAGATAAATGAAAATAACCTGGCCTGGGTCAGGAGCATCTTAGTCCTCAAAGTGACATCTTTGCTTTATAACACTTTAAAGAGGTCTTTTGCAGCAGATTTGCCCAATGCAATAAAACGTCATTTGATTTCTTGACTGCTGCTTCTATGGGTGTTGATTGTGGATCCAAGTAAAATGAAATCCTTGACAACTTCAGTATTTTCTCCATTTATCATGATGTTGCTTATTGGTCCAGTTGTGAAGATTTTTGTTTTATGCTGAGGTGTAATTCACACTGAAGGCTGAAGTCTTTGAAATTTATTAGTAAGTGCTTCAAGTCCTCTTCACTTTCAGCAAACAAGGTTGTGTCAACTGCGTATTGCAGGTTGTTAATGCGTCTTGCTCCGATCCTGATGCCACATTCTTCTTCATATAGTCTAACTTCTGGGATTATATGCTCTGCATACAGATTGAATAAATATGGTGAAAAGATACAATTCTGATGCATACCTTTCTTGATTTTAAACTATGCAGTATCCCTTTGCTCTGTTCGAATTACTGCCTCTTGGTCTATATACAGGTTTTGCATGAGCACAATTAAGTGTTCTAGAATTCCCATTCTTCACAATGTTATCTATAATTTGTTATGATCTACACAGTAGAATATCTTTGCATAGACAATAAAACACAGGTAAATATCTGGTATTCTCTGCTTTCAGCCAAAATCCAACTGACATCACCAATGACATCCCTGTTCCCATGTCCTCTTCTGAATTCAGCTTGAATTTCTGGCAGTTCCCAGTCGATGTACTGGTGCAACTGCTTTTGAATGATCTTCAGCAAAATTTTACTTGTGTGTGTTATGTATTTATTTACTTGGCTTAAAACTCAGAAATTTATTTTTTCACAGTTTTGGAGACTAGAAGTCCAAGGTCAAGATATCTGCAGGGCATGCTCCCTCTGAAGGTTCTAGGAAGAAATTCTTTCTTGCCTTTTCCAGCTTCTGGTGGCCCTTGGCATTCCTTGGCTTGTGACAGCATAACTCCAATCTCTGTCTCTGTTTCTGCATAGCTTTCTTCTCTGCATCTCTGTGTGTCCTCTCCTATGCACACCAGTCACTGGATCTCGGGTCCCCTTAAAGGAGATGATTTCATTCCCAGGTCCTAAATCATCTACATCTACAAAGACTCTGTTTTCAAATAAGGTCACATTCTGAAGTTCCAGGTAGACGTGAATTTTGGGGGGACACTATTCATCCCTCTATATATATTTGTGGCTTTGTGTGATTCTACTCCCATCTCTCTGTCCAACATCCTTCTGGACTTTCTCTGCACTTTCTGGATCCTATTTCTTGGACACTCTGGACACCTCCTACAGGTTCATACCTCAGCACCTTTACTTACCTTGTTTCTCAGCCTAGATCATCTTCCTACTTCATATTCTTCTCTCAGCACAATACTTCCAGGTCCATCTTGAAGGCCCCTGTGTCCCTGTCAAATTTAATCATTCTTCTATCCTCCAGCACCATTCAACAATTCAATTGCTTTTCCTTCAATTACACAGAAATTGGTTCTTGTGGTTTTTTTTTTACTTTTTATTGTGCTTTAAGTGAAAGTTTACAAATCAAGTCAGTCTCTCATACAAAAATTTATATACACCTTGCTATATAACCATAGTTGCTCTCCCCCTAATGAGACAGCACACACCTTCTCTCCACTCTCTATTTTTGTGTCCATTCAGCCAGCTTCTGACCCCCTCTACCCTCTCATCTCCCATCCAGACAGGAGCTGCCCACATAGCCTCATGTGTCTACTTGATCCAAGAAGCTCATTCCTCACCATTATCACTTTCTATCCCATAGTTCAGTCCAATCCCTGTCTGAAGAGTTGGCTTTGGAAATGGTACCTGTCTTAGGCTAACAAAAGGTCTGGGGACCATGACCTCCAGGGTCCTTCTAGTCTCAGTCAGACCATTAAGTCTGGTCTTTTTACAAGAATTTGAGGCCTGCATCCCACTGCTCTCCTGCTCCTTCAGGGATTCTCTGTTGTGTTCCCTGTCAGGGCAGTCATTGGTTGTAGCTGGGCACCATCTAGTTCTCCTGGTCTCGGGCTGATGTAGTCTCTGGTTTATGTGGCCCATTCTGATTTGGGCTCATATTTACCTTGTGTCTTTGGTGTTCTTCATTCTCCTTTGCTCCATGTGGGTTGAGACCAATTGTTGCATCTCAGATGGCTGCTTTACTTGTGTGTATTATTAGTGATATTGTTTGATAATTTCTTCATTCTATTGAATCGCCTTTCTTTGGAATGGGCACAAATATGGATTTTTTCCAGTCTGTTGGCCAGACAGCTGTCCTCCAAATTTCTTAGAGTAGATGAGTGAGCCCACTACTGCATCCATTTGTTAAAACATCTCAACTGGCATTCCATCAATTTCTGGAGCCTTGTTTATTTGCCAACACCCTCAGTGCAGCTTGGACTTCTTTCAGTATCATTGGTTCTTGATCATATGTAACCTCCTGAAATGTTGAACATTGATCAATTCTCTTTGGTACAGTGACTCTGTGTATTCCTTCTATCTTCTTTTGATGCTTCCTGCATCATTTAATATTTTGCCCATAGAATCCCTGAAAACTGTAATTTGAGGCCTGAATTTTTTCTTCCGTTCTTTCAGCTTTAGAAATGCCAATCACATGCTTCCCTTTTGGTTTTCTAACTCCGAGTCTTTGCATACATCATTATAATATTTTACTTTGTCTTCTCAAGCCGCCCTTTGAAATCCTTTGCTTGGCTTTTACTTCATCATTTCTTCCATTTGCTTTAGCTACTCTATGTTCAAGAGCAAGTTTCAGAATTTTTTCTGACATCCATTTTGGTCTTTTCTGTCTTTGTCATGACCTTTTGCTTTCTTCGTGTATGATGTTCTTGATGTCTTCCCACAACGCATCTGGTCTTTGTCCATTAGTGTTCAATATGTCAAATCTATCCTTGAGATGATCTCCAAATTCAGGTGGGATATAGTCAAGGTTGTATTTAGGCTCTTGTGGACTTGTTTTAATTTCCTTCAGCTTCAACTTGAACTTGCGTATGAGCAATTGATGGTCTATTCCGCAATCAGCCCCTGGCCTTGTTCTGACTGATGACATTGAGCTTTTCCATTGTCTCTTTCAACAGATGTAGTTGATTTGATTCCTGTTTTCCATCTGGCTAGGTCCAAGTGTATAGGTGCCGTTTATGTTGTTGAAAAAAGGTATTTTTAATGATGAAGTTGTTGGTCTTGCAAAATTCCATCATGCGATCTCTAGAGTCATTTCTATCACCAAGGACATATTTTCCAACTACCATACTTCTTTGTTTCCAGCTTTCACATTCTGATCGCCAGTAATTATCAATGCATCTTCATAACATGTTTGATCAGTTTCAGACTGCAGAAGTTGGTAAAAATCTTCAATTTTCTCACTGTTGGCCTTAGTGCTTGTAAGTAAATTTGAATAATAGTCGAATTAACTGATCTGCCTTGGAGGCATATGGATATTACCTAAAACTGGCAGCATTGTACTTCAGGATAGATCTTGAAATGTTCTTTTTGATGATGAATGCAATGCCATTCCTCTTCAATATGTCATTCCCGGCATAGTAGACCATACGATTGCTGATTCAGAATGGCCAATATCAATCCATTTCAGCTCACTAATGTCTAGGATATCAATCTTTGTTCATTCTATTTCATTTTTGATGACTTCCAATTTTCCTGGATTTATACTTCACATATTCCACGTTCTGATTATTAATGGATGTTTGCAGCTGTTTCTTCTCATTTTGAGTCATGCCACATCGGCAAATGAAAGTCCTGAAAGCTAGACTCCATCCACGTCACTAAGTTCCACTCTACTTTGAGGAGACAGCTCTTCCCTAGTTGTATTTTGAATGCCTTCCTACCTGAGGGGCTCATCTTCCGGCACTGTATCAAAGTTCCACTGCTATTCATAAGGTTTTCACTGGCCAATCTTTTCAGAAGCAGACTGCCAGGTCCTTCTTCCTGTTCTGTCTTAGTCTGGAAGCTCTGCTGAAAGCGGCCCACCAAGGGTGACTCTGCTGGTATTTGAAATACCAGTGGCAAAGTTTCCAGTATCACAGCAACTCACACGCCACCACAGTATGACAAACTGAGAGACAGGTGGTAAGACATATTGTATGGCCTTACCTAATTCACTTCTTTTGAACTCAGATTTCTCTTTAAGTTGAGGGTACTTGTCAATGCTTCCCATTCTTTTTAGTGATTTTTTGGTTTTTGATTTGAAAAAAATTATAAAAAGCAGAACTGAGAAATTTTTATTTACTAGTTGTCTGTTGGAAACTCTGGTGGCATAGTGGTTAAGAGCTACAGCTGCTAACCAAAAAGATGGCAGTTCAAATCCACTAGACACTCCTTGGAAACTCTATGGGGCAGTTCTACTTATCCTGTAGGGTCGCTGAGTTGGAATCGACTCGACGGCAATGGGTTGGTTGGGTTGCTGGGTAGTTGTCTGCGGACTTTCTTCTACTGCCTATCTTTTTGCCACTTTATAGTTTTTTAAAATCCTCAACAAGGACATGCAGAGGCAGATAAAAGGGGGAGTGGACAAGAGACATATCTATTCATTTTCTTAGTTATCAGCAATTGAGGAAAAAAGTGGTGTGAAAGGAGGCAGAATCTGCATTAAACTCAGGATCCAAACTGTTTTTGCCAGTCCTTTTTTCCAAAACTATAGAGTATATGGAGTCCATAAGTGGTATAAACATTTAACACAGTCAGCTATTAACCAAAAGGTTGGAGGTTTGAGCCCATCCAGAGGCATCTTGGTTGAAAGATCTGGTGATCTACTTTAAAAAAATCAGCCTTTGAAAACCCTATGGCAACTGGTTACTATGAGGTTAATGAAGTTTAATATTCAGGGTCCCTCATTTGTACAGTCCCCTTCCATGGCCTAGTACATAACATTTTATTTATAATTATGTGTACTTTCTTCTAAAGAAAAAAAAAAATAAAGAAGGTCCCCCAAATTATATAAGGTGGAAGTCGCATAATATTTGGATCCACTCTTCCAAAGGAGGTACGATTTTTTTTTGAATGATTAATCCAGCCATGTTTTTAACCTAGTCTTTGAAGTTGACCTCAAGCCATATCTGCCCAAAATCTATCTTTATGATACCAGGGTATACAAATAGCTCTCTCAGAACTCTTATGACACTTTTTGTCAGATCTGTATAGTTCTTCTCTTTTCTACTTTCTATGCTGCATGGGCTTTGGAATCAAATAGGGATTTCGAATCAGGTATCTCTGCCACTTCAAGTTCTATGATCTTGAGAGATTACTTAAATTCTTTGTATGCAACTGATTCGCCTTAAAAATGAGAAGAATGAGACCTATTACAACACGAAGCTTAATAAAGCTGAAGACTCAAGGGTCCTTCACTTGTGCTTGTTAGTATTACTTGATTTTCCATCCACAATATTGTATTTTTTTCTCATAGAAAAAAAATAATTGTATAAATTTCAGGCACTACAAAACCTAGATCCATCTATCTTATTATCTTTTATAATAACAAACATATAAATATGGAGCTCCAAAATGTTCAAGAACAAGAACAGCTAATTAACCAAAATTCTGAGCTCAGGGACTTGGATGACTCAGGGCATTGACACCAGCATCTTTGCATATGAGTTCAATAAATCTTACATTAAAGCTAGAGAATTATTCTTTTTGTGGTCAACTAAAAGGTAACATTAAGTGAAAAAAGTATAAAAGTTTGATCTGAGTAGAAGGTCAGAAAGGTTTATGCTGGCAGCATACCTGAATCTCTGGATACGAAAGACAGTATTTCTCTGGTGAGTATCCTTAAAAAGAACTGTCTCGCACATGAAGATAAGAATGATGGAATGCTACTCCATCTATTTAGTAGGAAGTGATTTATATTGTTTTCCTTATACTTTGGTTATGAATCATCATAAAGTTATCCAAATTTTTTTTTTAAAAATTGAGTAATGACTTATAAAATAGAATTTATTATGTATCATATTTTAAGGTAGATATTTTCACCATATCTGCCCCTTCATTGTGATGCACAATAAACTTATACAAAAATATTTTTAAAATGCAAGATATACCAACAATATACTAACATCTCAAATAATAGTACCCAGAAGCAGCTAAAACATTTCAGGAGCAACTATTTTTATGAAATACAAATACCATAACTGTGTTTTAGCCTGGATCTATACTAGAAAGAAAAATGAGGAAGATGTACATTTTTTTCTGCATTAAAATGCAAATATTTTCATTTAAGAATGTATACATAATAGCTGTTATTGACTAACTATTTAATCATTTTATTTAATTTAATTTCACCGGCAAGTGTGCTTGCGAACACTAGAGAATCTATTGCAACACAAAGTGTTTTAAAACTGAAGCTCTATTTGTATTCTGTACATGTTAATAAGATTGATCAGCCCACTGAAATTTATCTTCCTAAATAAAAAAAAAAAAAGGCCAATTTTCCCCATCACTTCAGATTCCTGTTATACTTGAAGACAAAAAAGTGTCTTCGTTGCAAAATAAATACTAGAAACAATCTGTTTTTATAAAAGGTAGATGAGTATACTGTATCACTTGCCACCTCAAGATTATAAGAAAGCAAACGCAGTTCTTCATAAGTAAATATATAATTTTTTAGGATGAGAATCTCAATCCAATAATAGCAGAATAAAATAATTATTACAAACCACTTTTTCTGATACACATAGGAGGCAGACTGATCTGAATATTTGTTAAATGTAAGCGCATAAGGATTTAAAGATGAATCAATGAGACACCAGAGTTTATGCTTTCACAGAGCTTACATTACGATCTTGTAGACAAAAGTTTTTTTTAACATCTTTATTGAAATATAATTCACATATGATAACACTCACCCATTTAAAGTATATAATTCACTATTTTTTTAGTGTATTTGAGCTATGCAACCATCACCAATCACTCCAAAAAGATGCCCTGTGCCCATCAGCAGTCACTCTCCATCCTGCATTCCAGACCTAGGCAACCACTAATGCACTTTCTGTCTTTACAGATTTGCCTATTCTGGGCATTTCTACAAATGGAACCAAACAATGGTTTGATGTGTGTGTGTGTGTGTGTGTGTTTTGTACTGGCTTCTTTCACTTAGCATAATGCTTTCATGATTCATCTGTATTGTACCACATATTAGTACCTCACTACTTTTTATTGCTGCACAATACTCCATTGATAGTGTGATGGTTAATTTTAAGCATCAACTTGACTAGGCTATGGTGTCCAGTTGTTTGGTCCAAGACTAGTCTAGATGTTGCTATGAAGGTATTTACATGTGATTAACATTTAAATCAGTTGACCTTAAGTAAAGCAGATTACCCTCTATGTGGACCTCAGTTAAAGGTCTTAAGAGCAAAAACTGAGGTTTCCCAAAGGAGAAAGAACATAGCTATCTTGTTGGAGTTTCCAGCTTCCCTCCTAGCCTATCGATTTCAGACACAAGACTGTCAGAGTTTCCACCCTGTCGCCTGAGCTATGGATTTTGAACTTGCCAGCTCCCACAACTGCATGAGCCAATTCCATAAAATAAATCCATATATATGTCTATATGCCAAAAACAAAAACCAAACCCGTTGCCAATGAGTCAATTCCGACTCATAGAGGCCCTATAGGACAGAGCAGAACTATCCCACAGAGTTTCCAAGGAGCGTCTGGCGGATTCAAACTGCTGACCCTTTGGTTAGCAGCCATAGTACTTAACCACTAAGCCACCAGGGTTTCCTTGAATACATATACACACATAAAACCAAACCAGTTCCTGTCAAGTTGACTCAGGCTCAGGGTGACCCTGTGTGTATCAGAGTAGAACTGTGCTCCACAGGGTTTTCAAATGGCTATTATTTTTCAGCCAAGAATTCTTCAGAGGCACCTCTGGGTGGACTTGTACCTGCAACCCTTCAGTCAGCAGCCAAGGGCATTAACTGTTTGCACCACCTAGGGTCTGTCTGTCTGTGTCTCTCCATAAAAGAAAGTTTCTTTTTTCTTTTACATACATATAATTACTGATTCTTCTCTGGAGATCCCTGACTAATAATACACAGATATTAGTTCAAATGCACTCAGAAAAGCACCTCAGAAAACAGACCTGGTGAAAAACAACATAGAACATTTTAGTTATCAGTTGATGGGGAATTGGGTTGTTTCCACATAATGGTTCTTACAATTAATGCTTCTATAAACATTTGTGTACAAGTTTTGGTTAGGACATACATTTTCATTTCTCTTAGATTCCTAGAAGTGGAATGCTGGCTCATATAACTCTATATTAAACACTTCAAAAAAGGATTTGTTTTAAGGTAAGAAACCATAAACCATAGACTTTATGATGATGTATGCTGATGTCTCTTCCATCTTTATCACTAGGCTCACATTAGCTCACAAACCCCAGGCCCAAATAAATGTACAACTACCATATATAAGCACAATTGATGCCCCTGAAAGCAACCCAAACTTAAACATTTTAAGGAACAGTAATGTTTTGTTCACCATTGTGTTTTCAGTGCCTATATACACAATGTCTGACCCATGGGAGGTACTCAGGAAATATTTAATATGAGAATGGATGAATCTGTTCATGAAAAAACATCCAAAGCAGAATTTCTTCTCTCTTCTACATGAAGCTATCTGATTCTTTGTATTTTCAGTCTGAAACAGAATTCTTGATTTTCCCTCCCAAACCTATCCCCTAACCCTGTATTCCCCCGTTTTACTAAACAGCATCAAATCCACCCAAATCCTCCATTCCAAAATTTTAGACTTCGATAACTAATACAAGTTAACGACACTTTTTTTTTTCCAGTTCTTTTAAAACTCAAGTTCTTTCTCCCTGAAGGCTTCTACCCTTGTCTTACAATGCTTTATTTCTGCTTCTTTGAAAGACAACTACTTCTCATCTTCCAGGTCTCAGCTTAAATATGACCCCTCAGAGAAGCCTTCTCTGACTATTTATCTAAAGTAAGTTTGTTCCGCTACTTCTGATATTCTCTATATGCTCCTTATTTGTTTTCACATATCATTTCCATAGTTTCTAAGTGCTATCAATTATCATCTATTAGTTTCTTTATGTATTTAGTATGTTTTTCCCACTGGAACATAAGCTACATGAATGCAGGGATCATGTCCATCTTGTCACTGATATATCTACAGTGCCTAAAAATAATATTTATTGAATAAATAACTGTTTAATAAGTCAACTAATTTATTTCTCAAGAACTGACATTATTTTTATGCTTTTGATATACTATCTGATGAACTGGCAAAATAAATTTTAACCATTAATTATTTGATTCCTGAAGCCTCATGATAAATTATCCAAATGTTTAAGTTGACTTTTAGCTACCATTTCAGCTACCAAACTGCATGTCTTTTGTATACTCAGGTGATAACATATTAGAAGGCAATGACCTATTTTTAGATTTAATGAAGTTAATAACTAAGTTCTAAAGCATACATATGACACTACAATGTTTTGCTATCATGTTATGTGGGTAAATTCTGCCACCCTACCCTCAAATAACATGCTATCTCAGGTAGAGACTGTAACAATGAGCAAGAAAATGTTTTAAAAATTATTTTGTTTTATTGTTTTAAAGACAAAATATCTATACAATATTTTCAAAGCAATGGAGTGTATAGTACAAAGTTGATCACCTACCCTATCACCCAGCCAGAAATAACCATTATTATCAGTTTTTCTGTCTATTCTTCTGGAATATTCTATGCATATATTCTTGTTATCAGATACTTTTCTTGCCCTGTCCAGACCTGGAATCAACCATTTCTTCAAGAAGCTCTGGTTCTTTTTGGTGGAAAATGGCATTTCAAGACCATAACCTAGGTGCTAAGGAAGCTCAAGGAGGCCTGGTGGTGCAGTGGTTAAGCACTCAGCCACTAACCAAAAGGTCCGTGGTTCAAAACCACCAGCTGCTCTGTGGGAAAATGATGTGACAGTCCACTTCTGTAAAGATTTACAGCTTTGGAAACCCAATGGGGCAGTCCTACTCTGTCATATACGGTTGCTATGAGTTGGCATCGACTCACCGGCAGTGGGTTTTGACAGGAAGGAAGCTTATTCTTAGGTTCCTGGGTTGGCCTTTGTTTTTAGGCATTTTTAGATGACAAAGCTTTTTTTTGTTTGTTTTATTTTTAAAGACAAAATTCATCACGATACAAAATTCATCATGGAGGCATGAAACCTACTTATACTTCTTTAATTCAAATTCAGCACTATATTTAAACTCTTTTTTTTTTTATATATTTTAATTTCTTTTCTCACATGCCTGGTTCTCAAGGGGACTAGAAAAGACAGAATTAGAGTATTACTTATGTACTTATTTTTTAAATCCTAACACAACCACAATAGTCTCAGAAAAACTAAAACACCATTATCACCAACAATATGATTTACTGTAAATGCTTTTATTTTTTTAGTTCTTTTTTTCAGTAGGGTATATATCACTAGGGATGTACAGTCTAACTGCTATATTTTCAAGTTACCTGGAATACTTCCTTCTGTGTGATCATGCCAACAACTGGATACACTTTGAAGTTAATGTTTAATTTTATTTTAAAATTTTAGGAATATTTTAAAATTTCTTTTATGTTTTCACTTTTTTTCAGATTATCAATCTTATGATTTCGGGGCTTTGTTTCATATTTTGAGGAGCCCTGGTGGCACAGTGGTTAAGAGCTCGGCTGCTAACCAAAAGGTCAGCAGTCTGAATCCACCAGCTGCTCCTGGGAAACCCTACTGGGCAGTTCTACTCTGTCCTACAGGGTCGCTGTGAGTCAGAATTGACTTGATGGCAACAGTTATCGTACTTTGAGTACTTTCTGCATTCCAACATTATATATTTTTAGATATTCACTCATGTGTTGTCCTGCGCTTTTATGGTTTCACTTTTTAAATATTTAAAACTGTGATCTGTACAGAATTTATGGGAGGAAGTAATCACTTTAATTTTTTTTTAAATCCAGATGGCTATTCAGTTGTCCCAACACCATTTATTGAGTAGTTCATCTTTTCCCATATGAATAAGAAATGCCATTATTTATTAAGAGCACAGAGGCATGGCAGGGAGTTTCCAGTGGCAGAATGGTCAGTGACAATGGCTGAAACCATTAGCTGGAAATGTCACTAGTGGTGGTACCTGAAGTAGACTATTCTCCTGGCAGAATCTTGGCTATGTTGCATCCTTTCTTTTCTGTCCAACCTAGGTCTTCTCTACTTTTAACACTAATTGATAGCCACTTGAAATCAAGCTAGCTTGGCTGTTGACAGTCAAGAACTCTGACTTGTACAATAGGATTTTTCTCCCAAAATTCAATGGTAGTTGTTGTTAGGTGTTGAGTGCAACAAAATGAGATGCTACCTGGTCCTGTGCCATCCTCACAATCATTGCTGTGCTTGAGCCCGTCTATCTTATGTTGGTTTCTCTAGAGAAGCAAAATCAGTGAAGTGTGTGTGTGTGTATATGTATATACATAGAGAGAAAGAGAGATTTATACCAAGAAAATGGGTCACATGGTTGTAAAAATAAAATATTTTTTATTATTTTATTTATTGTAGAGGGTGAAAAGTCCCAAGTCCATGAATCAGGCTGGAGGCTTCTCCTGACTCATGTAGCTGCAGGGGCTGGCAAACCGAAGATCGGCAGGTCAGACAGCAGGCCTCTGGCTGTGGAGGCCAACGAATGCGAAGATTAGCAGGTAAGTTGCTAGCTCAAATCCGAAGAACCAGAGGTCAGCTGAGGAGACAGCTACAGAATCCACAGACAGCAAAATCTAGCAAGCTTTGCCAGAATGTCCAAATATATTGGATGAAGGCCACACCCCTAAAGAAACTCCCTTTCTGCTCAATGGCTGCTCAAACACATCTCATCATAGAGGTGATTACATCATTACATAGCTGCCAAACTACATCATAACTATCAAACCACTGAGAATCATGGCCCAGCCAAATTGACACACAACCTTAACCATCCCACTGTGTGAATCCATCTCCTTGAGGGTCTTCCTCTCTTTTGCTGACCCTCTACTTTACCAAGCATAATGTACTTCTCCAGGGATTGCTCCTTCCTGATAACATGTCCAAAGTACATAAGATGAAGTCTTGCCATCCTCACTTCTACCATTCTGGCTGTACTTCTTCCAAGACAGATTTGTTTGTTCTTCTGGCAGCCCACGGTGTATTCAATATTCTTTGCCAACACCATAATTCGAAGACATCAATTCTTCTTTGGTCTTCCTTATTCACGGTCCAGCTTTTGGATGTACATGAGGTGACTGAAAATACCCTGGCTTGAATCAGGCGCACCTTAGTCCTCAATGGTGGGCATCCCCCAAAATTCGGTCTTTGGTTCTCTGCTCTTCATTCTGTAGCTTAAACTCATGTCCACGATTATAATTACCAAAGTTTTGACTATTATCTCTAGTAATTTACTCTATTACATATAAAAAAAACTAACCAATAATGAGGTAGCTCACACTACTTCATTATTTTTCTATTTTTAATTTAAAAGAGTAAACATAATTCCAAGTGGTTATCCTAAGATTTAAATCTATTTTTAAATATTATTTTTTCTATAAAAGTCATTCTCAAGCTGTCAAAGACAGCATGAAGTGTTAAAGGCAAAGCAAGCACAATGATTAGGTTAGAAAAAAAATAGGTAGGAGGAATAGGAGGAATAAGGCTGGACTATGAGGCAGAGGCCAAATGACAAAGAGAACCATTGAATAATTTTGAGTAGCAAATGACATGATCAAATTTTTGTCATAAGAATCATTCTCACCACCTTGGTGAAAGTACATTGGATGACATAAGATTTGCTTTTTTATCCAGTGCTGCTATAACAGAAATACCACAAGTGAGTGGCTTTAACAAGCAGAAATTTATTTTCTCACAATTTAAGAGGCTAGAAGTCCAAATTCAGAGTGCTATCTCTAGGGAAAGGCTTTCTCTGTCAGCTCTGGAGGAAGGTCCTCGTCTCTTTAGCTTCTGTTTCCTGGTTCCTCCAAGATCTCCATGTGGCTTGGCATCTATCTTACCCCATCTCTCTTTCATCTAAATAGATGTAGAGCCTTACTACACATTTTAAGTAGTTTCTGCAAATTATTGATCAAAGGCTATACTTTGGGGGAAACCCTGGTGGCACTCTATGGGGCAGTTCTACTCTGTCCTATAGGGTCGCTACGAGTCGGAATCGACTCGACAGCACTGGGTACTGGGTACAGGGTATACTTTGGAACCATATACAGAATTATGACCACCAACTAATTTATAAAATTAATAGTTATGAGTTGACAGATAATATGAACACAAGACTGTTTATCAACTATCACCTTGAATATAACACAGGCAACAAATATAAAAGTCAAAAGGAAACATTAACTGAGTTATAGTTTATTCCTAATTTGTTATTTATGATGAACAACTCTATAAGCAGATAAATGCTGCATTTAGAAAATTACCACACCATTTGGAATACATATACAAGCATGTTCTCAATTGTGAGCAAACAAAATATGTGAATACACTAAAGACTATAAAAAATAAAATAATAACGTGAGCAAGTAGGCAATCTCATGTTTGGCAAAAGAGTAGCAATGTTGTAATAAAAGAAAAATAAGAGAAAATTCTTCTGTGGAAAATAGATGAATCATCTACTTCCCTTTTGATCCCCTTTCCAACACATGTAAGATCTTATAATCACGAGATACCCACGTAGAAAGTCCCATGGGCAAAATAAAGCTGATACATCAGGATAACATGAACAAAGTGCAAGGAACTGAGATGATTTTATCATATCGTATATGTAACTTGAAGTATATCAACTTGATGTTCTTTTAACAACTTTATAAGCCTCCTCCTCCTTTCTACTGACCATATCTAATCAAGCACCTGGCCCTAATAAATATTTGTTGCATGAATGAATGAATACGAAAGCATGGAAACATGAATACATGACTGAGATGGCACTCCCTACCGAAGGTTAACAATACTTAACAGAAATCTCAGATTAAAAACCAATGTTAAGTCATTACACAGAAGATACACTAAAACATGAGTTCTCTTAGCTGACATGGAAATGGAATAACCAAATTAAATTTTGCACTAATCCAGGGACCTTAAAATTAATGATCCTCTTTCTTCCCCTCTTCTTTTTTGAATAAATGAATTCCAATTTGACTGACAGGAGAAATTTAAAGCTCCCATAAAAAGGGATCTTTTAAAAGTCATCACCCCTAGACTCACTATATAATAAAATATAGCTGTATTTAACATCATAACCATTTAGACTATTTAGGAGGGTAAATGTCCCCTCAAATTATACCATGTACCTAATAGCAACACAGAATTTAAATGGCAGCAGTTAGTCATCAATTTTCACAATATTTTAGAGTTAATTTAAGGTCCAATCTCTTAGGAGACTAGGTCATTTTATTTTTGATACTTGTAAATTCTGAAAGCATATTTTATGACCTGTTTGTTTTACTTATGATAGTTCCTATTATAGCTTTTCAAAACCTGGCTTATACTATGGTACTATATCCACATACAGACTTTTTATGGAATTTGACCTTGATGTAGATTTCTATAACAATGTAACCATTTAGGCTTCTTTTGCTCCCATCATAGCTGATGGAAAGGAACCTTTGTACCATGCAGCTAAATGAGCAATTTAGCGTGAACTATTTGTATCACTAAATTCTACAAAAGGTATGTAAGCCACAGTTTATGTTAATGTGACCTTGACCTTGTATTAAATTACCAAATGTAATTTGTAAAATAAAAATATATTAAAGATACAGTTTGAAAAATCATGTCTAAAGTGCATGGTACAGCAATTCAAATGACTGGTTCTGAATTTGACTTATTTAGATATTTACTTTTAAAGTTGGTCATAGTTGGAAAAGATACCACACATGGGTACATCAAAATGGACAAAGTGCATCGCTAATTAGCTATGCTTACTAAACAATAATATTCCTCATTTCTCAATTCTATATACCAATTATACAAAGGTACCCCATACAGATATAGGATACATGATAGTTGGATATGGGAACCAATATATGTATTTAACATTAACAATTTTTTTCTTATTTTAGATAAGATAAATATGAGTAAAAGTTCTATTACTTTCCTCCATGGACAAACTGATTATCTTACGTGCCCTCTGAGGTTCATACACATTACTCTGAAGACCATTACCACATGCCTCTAGCATTTAAAAAAGACACTTGATACTTTCGAAAGTCTTTTCATTTGTAAATGCAATTAAAGCACACAATTTCCCCATGAAATGTAGTAGATTACAAGAGAAAAATGAAAGTGATCCATTCACAGATCCTTAGTGATAAAACGGCAATAAAAGTAGTTTATACAGCAATTCAAGTAAATTCTGGCACCAAAATAAATTACATGGTACCATAAATTATATTGTCAGAATAAATAACACTAGTCAATACAAAAATGTTTAATTTATCCATAACTATTTTTTATTCTTCTGGTTAAAATCCTTCCTCTTTCCCTTTTCTCCCGCTAGCACATTTAGCTTTTGACTCAATGGCAATGGGTTTTTGTTTTAACTTAAAAACAATGTTCTTGACATTTCACAAGAGTTTTGTGTGTTCAAATAAAAGGAAATAATAATAAAGAAATGTTCATAGATAGGCTGTGCAACAGCTTTGCAAACTCAGGGATAAATAACACCAATGTCCTTAGGTAGTACAAGTGATTAATATACTAGGCTGCTAATTGAAAGGCTGGTGGTTAGAGTACACCCAGAGGCACCTTGTAGGAAAAGCCTGTTCATCTACTTGTCAAGAATCAGCCATTGAAAACTCTGTGGAACACAGTCTACTCTGACACACACGGGCTGGCCAGGAGCTGGAATACTCAAGGGCAACTGGTAGTAGTGGCAGAGTGCTATTAAAATTTGTAAGCAAAATGACAATTTAGTTTCCTTTGATATGGCCTATAAATAGATGAAATTAAAAATGTTTAACCTTGAATTTCCAATGTGTAGTATATATTTCCACTCACAAAAATAATTTAAGAAGATAATATAAGAAATCATTTTTTATGACAATCTAGTTGTTACATTTTGGTACCATTTTGTCTTTCTGTCAAATTCTTCAGAAGGAAACAATTAAGAACTAGAGAAATTCCAGAGAACACTACTGTAGGGAAAATAATTATTCCCTGATCAATTTGTCTTATAAGTTTAGATTTCAGATTTCCTTAAAATATGGAACATCTGCATTTTAAAGTATTCTGGAAAAAAAATAGACACCTGCACTAAAAAGCATTGTGCATGTATTAAAGAAAACATATTTAAGATTTTCATTAAAATATTATTACATGATAAACTAGGAAGTCTTTGTGTATCAAAAAATTAAAATCTGAGAGTAATAATACTAGAGGCAAAGAAACTAAAAAAAAATTATTCTATTATGAGGGTATGAAGAAAAAGTTAAATGTTTGTTGGCCCATACAAATTTCTTAGAAATATTTACCTAAGTGAAGATATACACTTCCATAATACATGGTGCAAAATGAAAGTTCTAGAAGATTAGCTTGTATTTGGAACATTTATCATTATTTCAACCTCACATTTTATTACCGCAAATTTTATCATTAGAATTTGAATGAGTAAAGCTTTTGGCAAAACAAGTAGTATAAACAGCAAATTCTAGAACCACTGCTTTTTATTCATGAGAGTTTCCATTTTTTAAAAGTCGCTAAAAATAACAACCATGAAAGCTACATCAAGCCCCTGGGAAATCAAATTTGGACATACTGAACTAATTGCATCAGAAGAAAATATAGAAAAATAGGCTCAAACACCCAGTCAAAATACACCTTGAAAAAGTCATATAAAAACTATATTAAAATGGAAGGTTTATCTAACCTTAAACACAAATAATCTGCAAAAACAAAAATTAAGAGTAAAAAAGACTGTGACTTATTTAGACTAGTGCTCAATAAATGCCCCAGTAATCATAAATATTAGTAGGTTCATGGTCCAAAGAAAATTTTGGAAATATACATTCCATAAAAAAGTCTTAGAAATAGCCTTGGTGAAAACTTAAAGTTTTTTTTTTTTTTAGGCTCCAATATCATTATTTTTCCACTAATTTGAGTTTCCAACAGTTTATTTATTTTATGAATTGCAGATTATATCACCGAGGATGGAAAAATTAATCCAATATATTTCCACAATAAACACAGAAAATCATACACTTAACTCTCTTGACTGTCAAAACAAGGAGGAAGGTGCGGGGGTCTATCTATTAAGTGTGAAGCTTAGGTCAATTGTATTTCTTCTCCACTAACTGCCCCAAATAACCACACCCAGACAAATGTAATTATATCAAAAGTAATGAATTTTCAAATGTTCCTTTCGGACTTCACAAAGCCAGGATTCTAATTTACTCACCCATTTGATAGAGGTTTCCAACTGACAACAAAATTAAGGATGGGAAACACAATAAAGGAGAAATAGGGGCAATGGAAAAACATCTTTAAAAGGACCACCAAAGTTTAATCTTTATCCTTAAACTCTTTCTACGAGACACGTATTGATATTTCTAACAGCTTTCCGGATTTTCAATCTAGATATTTCATAGGCATCTCAACTCAACTTGTCCAGAAACTGCTTTAATAGCTTGTTATCAAGTTTATTCCTTCACATTTTTTTTCAGTGCAGGTAATAAAAGAAAACCTATAAAACTAAAAATGCTCCCCTAGTTATAAAAAGGAAATGTTAAACAAATTTAACAATGGGTATATTGAGAATGATTAGGCTTCAGATGTCTCAAGTCTTACTATACTACTACCAGTTGAGTTTTCAGCTAGTATTGGCCACACTGGCAACTATGTTCAAAATGAAGTAAGTAATCTGAACGTTCTTATACGTACCCCTTCAAACCTAAAATACAATGATAGTCATCTGTCATTAGGATTTACTTTATGGTGATAAAAACTGACAAGTTCTCATAAAGTTTTATATAATAAGGTTTTATAAAATAATGATATGGTCTCTGATGTGCTCCATAATTTTGAAATAAAACATAGTATGCCTGACATTATTAAAAATCTAACAATTAAAATATGCTGAGAACAAAGTCATCATATCACCTATGTGGAAATGCATATGCAATTAAGAAAAAACTTATTAAATCCTATATTTCTGATATTGCAACAAATATGTCAGAGGAGTAAGCTGTTGTCAAAAACTGAAATATTGGTACCATGTCTAAAAATGTAGAGACAAACACAAAATTATTCATTACATATACTGATTGATTCAAATATTGAGATTATATAAAATCTTTCCAATGTAACTGGAAAGAAAATATCCATTTGCTTTTGTACAATTTTTTCAGATAGATAAATTCAAGGACAATATACTACTCTGAAAGCAACACACAATGGAGAAGAAAATTTTAATGTCTATGTCAGTTTTTAACACACCATCAACTACATTTTTTGAAGTGTTGAGATAACTATATTGAAAGAAGTAGGTAAAATAATAAACCTCATAAGTGGTAGCTCTTGTAAAAGCTGTTACAATATTTCATCAATTTGTTAAGTACACATTAATAAGGATTAGATATTTATAAAATATTTCAAAACCATTTTAGATAATCACATGCAAACTATCAGTTACACTGAAGATTTTTCTGAGCTACTTGTAAACAGTAGAGAATATCAGGATTCATTTTTCATTCCAAACTTAGCTGGGTGTCCTGAAGCAAGAGGTATAAATATTTCAAAAGAAACAAGAAATATGTTTTTATTAATTAAAAACTCATTTTATAGATATCTTTCCAATATAAATAATTTGGGAAAACCAATTTGGTTATCTAGCTCATTAATAAGCTAAAAGAACTTGATCTGACAATATAGGGTCAAAATGTTATCAAGCCTATATATGCAGACAAGTGTCAGTAATGAAAGTGATCCTTACAGTTAAGACTCATCATGCAATTAAAGTAAATTCAGCTGTTCTGAAATTTTAACAAAGATAAGAATGAAGGTGTCTTAGTTATCTAGTGCTGCTATAATAGAAATACCACAAGTGGATGGCTTTAACAAACAGATATTTATTCTCTCACAGTCTAGGAGGCTAGAAGGCCAAATTCAGGGTGCCAGCTCCAAGGGAAGGCATTTTCTTTCTGTCGGCTCCAGGGGAAGGTTCTTATCATCAATCTTTCCCTGGTCTAGGAGCTTCTCAGCACAGGGACCCTGGGTCCAAAGGACAGGCTCCACTCCTGGTGCTTCTTAGGGCACGAGGTTCCTCTCCTCTTTGCTAGATTTTCTCTTTAACCTCTCAAAATAGGTTGACTCAAGATACAATCTAATCCTGTAGATTGATCCTGCCTCATTAACATAACTGCTCTAATTCTGCCTCATTAATATCATAGAGGTTAAGATTTACAACACATAGGTAATTACATCAGATAACAAAACAGAGGACAAGCACACAATACTAGGAATCATGGCCTAGTCAAGTTGACACACATTTTTGGAGGACAAAATTCAATCTGTAACCTTCTACCCTTTGGTCCCCCTAAATTCATGTCCTTGTCACATGTAAAACACTTTCACCCCATCATATCATAACAGGCATAATACAGACATTTCCATTACAAATGGGAGAAACTAAAGGGACATAAGGAATAACAGACATCAAGCAAGTCAAAAACCCTGTACAACAATTTACGTTATCTCTCAAGCCTTGAAAATAATTCTCTGTTTTCTCAAGCCATTCAGGCGATGGCCCTGCCTTCCAGACTCTGGATGTTGGCCACACTCCCTGGATTCTGCATGGAGGCTCCTCAGCCTTAAACTTCAGCTCTGTTTTCCAGGCCCACTGTTCCCTTGACTTTTCGTGGCCCCATTCTCCCAGTCCATCTGAGTGGCAACCCCAACCCCAAGGCTCTGGCAGGCCCAGTTCTTCTGCCCCTTGGGCATGGCAGCCCTACCCCCTCAGCTTTGGGCAGCAGATCTGGCCCCATCTGCTGGCACTTGCAAGAAGCAGTCCCACACTCCAGAACCGAGTTGGTGAAGACCTGACTCTTTAAAACGTAGGAGGCTGTGGCCCCACCCTTTGAAACCCAGCAAGCCATGGTTCCATACTTTGAAACTACAGAGGTCCTGGTCATACCATTTGAGACCAAGGCAGCTTTGCTTCCTGTGCTCCTTGTTTCTTCACCTTCTGATTCCTGGTTCCTTGGCCCCTCAACCTCAGGCCATTTTGGTCCTTCGGGCCTCATGGGCCTACTTGGCATTTGTCCTGCTTGGGCAAGCATTCCAAAGCTCTTTAGTTCTACTGAGTGCCTGGAGATACTCCACTCCACCAGAAAACTTCAGCTGGAAGGCACTCACCTCTCTCCCTCTGTGGGTTGGCAAGCCTAGCTCCGCTGATAAGTGTCTGGAGGAAACCCACTCTGCCGGCAAGCCTCCTGCCTGAAGACACTAAGCTCTCTTGCTATGTGGGTCAGCTCCCACCCTGTCTTGCACTAGTCTCCTGGCTCTGTCGCTAACATTTCTCTGGTGTTGCTTCCGGCCGTCTGCACCGTCTCCAGTGTTACAGCTTTCCTCACATCCTTCTGAGCCATCACCAGAATTGTCTTTGATGTCCATAATTCCACCAACAGTCTCTTCAAGCCAATCTATGCTTTTACTGTTAGGCACTTTAAAACTCTTCCAGCCTCTTCACAGTTTCAAAACTGCTTCCACATTTTAGGTATCTGTTAGAGCAGCAACCCACTCCTGTACCAAATTCTGTTTTAGTTATCTAGTGCTACTATAACAGAAATACCACAAGTGGACTGTTTTGGCAAACAGGAATTTATTCTCTCACACTTTAGGAGGCTAGAAGTCTAAAATGAGGGTGCTGGCTCTAGAGGATGGCTTTCTCTCTCTGTTGGCTCTGGTGGAAGGTCCTTGTCATCAATCTTCCATTGGTCTAGGAGCTTCTCAGCACAGGAACCCTGGGCCCAGAGGACATGCTCCGCTCCTGGCACTTCTTTCTTGCTGGTATAAGGTCCCTCTCCTCTGTGCTAGATTCTTTCTTTTACATCTCAAAAGAGATTGAATCAAGATACAAGCTAATCCTGTAGACTGGGTCTTGCCTTATTAACATAAATGCCTCTAATCTGGCCTTGTCAAGGGAGTTAGGATTTAAAACACATAGGTAAATTACATTAGATAACAAAATGGAGGACAACCACACAATACTGGGAATCATCGCCTAACCAAGTTGACAAACATTTTGGGAGGGCACAGTTCAATCTATAACAGAAGGGATGTGAGATTTTTTTGAATGTTATGAATATCTCACAATGTTAGAAGATACACTATTTTCTCACAGAATAATGAATAAGTTATCTGAGGAATCAAGTCTATCACTACCCTTCAAATGGAATATTTCCTATATTAATTTATCAGTATCTTTCATGATTCTACTCTGAAAAAAAATTCTATTTCTTTTTCAGTTCTGGATAAATTTATTTGAACAGTATTCTGAAAAGGCAATATGAATTAAAAACTGTTACCCTATTTGCCACTACTTATTTTATAAACCAGAATTTCCTAGACACAATGCAATCAAAATTAAATAAAATAATGAAATAAACGGATTTTTTTTTTTAGGCTAATATAAAATAACAACTTCCAAACATAACTGCTAATTTTAATTTCTCAGAATATCCATTTACTGACTTTAAAATGTATATTAATAAAATGCTACTTTAACTTGGGAGAGTTCCAAAGAAAATATTTTTAAACAAAATTTCTTAACTGAATAGTAAATTTGAAACCTATTAAGAAGATAAAGGCCAAACTCTTAATCATGGCATAGTCTAACCAGCCCTGACTAAACTTTCAGCTTAATTTCCCATCAGGCATACACTTCTTTGCTCCAGCAATACTACATGTTATGTATTCTCAGAACATACATGATTCTACGCCTTTATATATACAATCTCTGTACCAGAAATTCCCTTCTTGCACTTCCCCTAGCAAAATTTTATTCTATTTTTAACACCCAGAAAAATGTTGCCTCCTCTGGAAGCCATCTGAGGACTCCAGACAGAATTCACCACTTTTTTCTATACTCTACAGTATTTATCACATAGCATTATATTTATCTATTTAAATATTTTGTCTCCCTGATTGGACTGTGAATCCTCTGAATGCAGGATCCAAGTTACATTCATTCGTGGATCCTCCCATCCTCCCTCCCACCTTGTTCTTAATACAAACTCTACAATTGGAATGCATATATAAATAGGAAAAATACTAGGCAAGTAAGAGAGCAAAAAGAAACAAAGCGAGAATCTGAACCAGTTAAAAGTCTAGTACCTATAAATATTAAACAAGAATAGAATGGCACTGTCCTCTAGCCAGTGCTACTCAAAGTGTGGTCCATCCACAAGCAATGGACTGAAAAATATTTGTTACCAGTCTGTGATGAGCTAAATCTAAAAACTGGCATTAAGCATTTAGAAACTTCTACAGGAATGTAACTATGACAGTTGATTTTAATGATTAAAAAAATGGCTTGTATTTTGTATTTAATTTTTCTAGTAATTCATTTTTACTATATTTTATAAAGTATCAATCAGTGACAGATTGGAAATTAAAATTTAAAAACTGGTCCTTTACTACAGATAGCTTGAGAAGCACTGCATTAGACTATGGAAGATAAGATGAATAAAACCTTGACTATTTTTCAAGAAGACTTTTACTTAAAAGGAGGGATATCCTCTACATATAAATTTTATAATATGTATAAATATTGGGAGCCCTGGTGGTGCAGTGGTTAAAGCGACTAACTGCTAACCGTGGAGAAACATGTGGCAGCCTGCTTCTATAGAAATTTACAGCCTTGGAAACCTTATGGGGTCGCTATGAGTCGGAATCGACAGCAACGGGTTTGGTTTTGGCTTTGATATGAATATAATATACATATTTCTGAAAGTTCACATCATCATTTCTGACACTTAAAAACACAGCTATTAATAGAACTGAAAGTGTATTGGGAAATAATGGTGGAAAACTAGCATTTTTTTCTAAATTTATTTATATGGAGACCAGATTCCAAGTTAAAGCTAGGGCTTGTTTCTCTCGCTGCCTATCTAACACAATGACACAGAGAGCCACCCATCTTTGACTGCCTCCACACACAGCTGGCCTACTGCCTGCTTTCCACAGCTCCACCTGATCTGCATAATCTCAAAACCTGACAATACATAAAAGCAAACCAAACATACAACTTTTTTTTTCAGAAGCTCTTCTCTCAATACTTTTATTCTTATCAAGAGACATAAACTTATTTTCTCAATTTTCTACATTAGGGGTTTGGCAAACTCTTTCTGTAAAGGTCCAAATAATATTTTAGACTTTTTGGGCTATGGGGTCTGTCACAGCCACCCAACTCTACTATTGTAGCAACAAAGCAGCCATAAAAAATACATAGGCAAAATACAAACAAAAGGGCGTGACAGTGTTCCAATTAAACTTTACTTACAAAAACCAGCAGCAGGCCTGGGGATTTGGCCCAAGAGCAGTAATTTGCTGACCCTTGCACTACATATAACTAAAAAATGCAGTCACTAAGAGCCTATCACATAGTAAATGCTCAAAAATTGATTCTTGTTTGCAATTATAATTAGGTTTAAAAATGTTAAAGACTGAGATTTGCCAACACTCAGGCTAAAGGAAGATGTACTATTTTTCAAGAAAAAACAAATATTATATTGAAAAGAAGATTACATCGAATAATCTTTTTTCCTTGTCTTTAATAGTGAACATCTAGGGAAGCTATAAGCCTTTCTGACTATTATTAGAAAGCAACACTTCCCCACAGGAATAGAAAACAAAAGACAGATTTATTTACACCAGTCGCCACAACTGCTACAACAAATAGCATATATTCAAAAATCCCTACAGAGCAGCCCCTTTTTAAATGAACCATAAAATTGGCCCAAATAGTCAAAACATCATAAGCAAATTTAACTACAATGCAGAGTATGATAGTCTTCATTCAACTCACATCTACTGAGCACCTACACAATGCAGAGCTCCTGTTTATATTTTTTAACAAACCTGGATTGTAGATTTATTTAATCTTTCAGGTTCAAAGGCAGCCTTTCCCAGGATGCGATCACTCTCTTCCTTCAAAGGATACGATACAAAACTCATTAGGTCATGCTAAAACTGAAGTCAAATCCTAACCTTCCACGTCCACCTAAGTTCACTTCCCTAGTGGCATATAGGCTTCTATGAACAATTCTTCTCTCCATTCTAAACTCTTATTCTAGAATACAAAAAAAATGCTGAATATTTGTTATGATTATGTTGCTAAGGAATCTCTTAATGCTAGATTCCAAATGTCCTAACATAATTCAAATCTTTTCACTTTATATTCAGTCCCTCTAAAAAAAGAGTCTCCTAAGACTCCCATGCTTTTAGGCAGATAACTCAAAAACCTCTACTTCACAATGCTAAGTATCAAGTGCTAGTTTTTATATAGTAACGATTCTCAAATTATTATTGTTGGACGTCTTTGAGGAGGGGAAATCAAAAAAGGAAGAGTTTAAAAAGAATATAAGTGGGTTCTTTTTGGGGGATTCAAGCTGAAACACTAATGTGAAACCACTATATAATATGGTTCTAGCGATATATCTGTGGGATAGGATATACCTGGATGTCCACTGATATCTAAAATTTGAGATGTGAAAATTTAACATCATCATGCTTTCTAAACAGTATTTCCTTTTTCCATTTTTTTATTTCATTTCTGTCAATGATTTTTGTGAGTTCTCAGGTTTAAAATCCTGAAGTTACACCTGATCATTTTATGTTTGCTTGAAAATTCAATCAATCACAAATTCTTGATTTCTTTTATACCACTGCCACCATCTATTCTTATATATACAAAACATGCTGATGCTTCCTACCTATTTTTCCTGCCTAACCTCTCCAACTCTTCTATGCATACCTGCTAGAAAGAAGTCTTCCCCAAATACTACTTTTTTCTCAAGTATGTATGTAAAAAATACAGCCTGCTCAATACATCACTGTTTAACTACTGACTAGTAATAATAAAATATTTTAAATAGTTAAAGAATAAGGCAAATCCTGCAAAACTTAAATTATATATCTGGGTAAGGATAGAGAAGGAGACCCAGAAACTAGAAATACTAAGCTTGCTGCAATAAGTAATGATGGATGGGTAACTGCTGCTAATTCTGAGGCCCAGAATAAAATATAAAATTTATCAGGAAACTATACTCACATAAATTCGAGGTAAAAAGCAAGACTGGTCCTAAACGAGGGAGAGATATCAGTGGAGATAAAACCAAGTGACTTGAAAATTGCCTAACTAGCGTCCTGTATGGGGTGAATTTTTGACCTACCTTACCTAGGCAACAAAGTCATTCTACCACTGGAGGGAGTCTGGCCATACATCCTTTGATGTGACTTTTACTCTAATAACTTCCTGGTCTTCCCTGGGAAAGAATTAGAACCCCTACCAAGAATAAGAATTGGTTTAACATGATCTAATGGTTTTCAAGCTTTTTGTTTTAATTTTTATTTAATTTTTGTTTTGTTTCATTCCCACTAATGGAAATTTACAGCATCTTTTTTATAGTCATAAAAAAATAAAAAACTGCATAGCTGGGTCAAATAAATGAATTTAGAGATCACATGTGCTAGTACAGATCTAGCCTCAGAGAAAAATCATAAAAATTGTAAAGTGAGAACAGAGGAGGGCCCTGATGAAAATAACAACCCAAAGCATGTATCAAGGTCACAAGGCACATGAACAACAGGAAACAGTAGGTTTGAGCTAGAAGCTGAAAACAGCTTTTAGGATTAAGGCTGACAAGAGTATTACTGATGGGACGGTAAAATAGAGGCAAGGGATAAGAGTACTATAACTGGTTTAAAAAGTTACTGTCCTTTTAAAGATCAGCATTTACCATTTCCATTAACTACTCATGAAATATATGAAAGTTTCATAAGAAGGATTTTCTAGCTAAACAACATGCAATTAAAAGAAATTATGAAAATGATGAAGATCTAAACATTGGGAGAAAAATTAGTAGGTCAACCCAAGAAGGTATGTCATATAATAGTTATTATTACTATCCATTTTGGGTCAAGAACTGTGATAAATGTTATATAAGTAACACGTCATTTAATCATTTCAACAATCCTGTAGATAAGCATTATTATACCCATTTTATATGAGGAAAGATTAAATAATTTGTCTAAAATTCCACATCTATCAGAGTCAATATTTCAAAGGTCTGTCTGATTCTAAAATGGTATTATCACTATGCTATATTTTTTTTATATTGCAGTCCAATTATTATAAGTAATTTATATATACATATATTTTAAATAAAGACTATTAAAGGTAACAGTTATAGGTGCTCCTTCTAGACGTCTGCTTCAGAAAAATGTCACTAAGAATGATCTAATAGAGCACTGTGCTGATAAACATTTTTGCATTACTTTGGTTCCATAGTTAAAATCTGTTTAATTCATGTGGCAATAAACATAAACAAGGAAGCCAAAACTGAGTTATAATTTCAAAAGATATGATAAAGTCCAAATTCAAAGTAATCTATTCTTTCAAATAAGTAAAAGAGAGAAGCCCCCCACAATTTTTTTCTTCTCCTCCACAGAACTATTGTTAGAGACAAAGACAAGGAAATCTGTTAGCGTCTGACCACGTAATTCTTTTAAAATGTGTTCCCTTGCTGACTAGCATCATAAACTCCATAAAGTGTTCTAGGCAGTCATAAAATGTTCTAAACCCACTGCCATTGAGTCGATTCCAATCATAGAAATAATACTTGTAAAGTTAGGAAGTCTTGGAGGTGGGTTTAAGTGCTATACAACAAATTCATTTTGTATTTCTTTTATTTTCTTATGTTTTATGATAGCAAGGGCACAGGGAGTTGGATCCCTGCAAGGCAACCTATACAAAACTTTCCTTTTTAGAAAGAAAGAAGGCAGCAAATATGTGCATGTATGATAAAAATATGAAGAGAGTCAGGAATAATGTA
Source organism: Loxodonta africana (assembly GCF_030014295.1). NCBI lineage: Eukaryota > Metazoa > Chordata > Mammalia > Proboscidea > Elephantidae > Loxodonta > Loxodonta africana. The sequence goes on along the minus strand of NC_087357.1, from coordinate 56,787,642 downwards.
GAATTCTAGGGATAGAGAGAGGCTGTTTTATTTGGTCACAGGTCAGTAAAGGTCTAAAGTCGCCACAGGAAGAAACACACTGGAAATGGGTTCCCATATGATCAATGCTTCCAGATGAGAAATTGATGCTATTTTCCTTCATCTTTTTTTTAAAAAATGCCACAATTAAAGTACGTCATGTATGCAACTTTAGTATACTTCAGCATTGTAGATAAAGAGAAACACTCTTCTATTTACAATAGGGATTATAGAAGCCACTAGATCCACAGCACATCTGCAGAAGATTTCCTAATATAAGTCTATCCAGAATCCTCATTTTGAAAAACAAGCAACATCCAGGCAATGACCTTGTACCAGCAACTAAAGCCTAGGGAAGACTATATCCGTGAAGTCCTGTGTATGTGTGTGTGTGTGTGTGTGTGTGTGTGTGTGTACAAAATAACCCCCCTGCTTAATTAAACCCAATTATATGGCCACTTGGACTCTATCCCACATTTTTTCAGAGACTATTAAATACTCTGAGAAACTATGAGAAAAAGAAACATTGTGAATTGTTGCTACTAATGTTAACAGATGAATTTACAGTAAAATAGACAAGTAACAGACAAAAACATAAAGACAAGCCAAGAAAACATAAGACAGACATGCAGTTATGTTCACAGGAGCTATAACTCTTAGTTAATGCAATACACAAAACATAAAATATGAGTGGAGAGGGTAAAAGGAAATGTATATTTAACAATTAATTCTATTATACATTTCCCCTGTTCTACTTCTTTATTTTACTTCCAAAGAATTAATGTTTCTCTCCTTATTTTTATCAACAACAAATAGTAGAGTAAAAGAAGTGAGAAAAGTAAAGAGCTGGCATCACAAATGTATTTATATGTTCATAAAATTATTAAACTACAGATCCTATTAGGTATATGTTCTTCTGCCACATCCTTATCTTTCTATGTTATATATTTACAGAAGTAAATAATGGGACATGAGAGGAAAGAAAGTGAAAGGAAGAGAAAGGAAAGTAGTAAATACACAATTACCTAAATAAGGTCTGATTGACATGTTTAACGCAACACCTTATAATTGTTCTGTAAAAAGATCCCCCTAAATTATCCCTATGAAGCTGACTTAATATTTTTGGAAATGACATGTGAAGCAGAATCATAAATAAAAGTTAAATCTTTAACAACCTCTCTACATAAGCTATTTCCAAATTTTTATGCATCTTCTAATAGAAGAATTAGCTCTTTGTAATTGTTGGCATGAGCTATCTTACAAAATGAAATCCTATTTAATTAATCTGTGTTGAATCCATTAGAAGTCTACAATAAGTAGCAATTTTCAAAGATACTGCTCAGTATCAGCACCCCCTACCAAAAATTAGATGTTACATAATTAGCTCATTTTGCAAGATTCATAATGTGAATAGAAACGGCTAAACAATATTACCAGAATAAAAGAGCTACTATTCTAGGGGAAGAGACCAGAGTAAATGCAGAAGTAATTTTTGCACTCTGCATTATTAGTCCCGTAAAGTTTAAATAATGATAAAAAAAAAAACCCTGCTTTCCTTACTATTCTTTGAAAAGTGTGACAAATGAAATTTTAAATATTGACAGTACTGGATTATGAGGGGCCACAAAGAATGGTCTATTTCCAATTACCACTGGAATGAGCTTTTGATGAATCACTGAAGTAAATGAAAATGAAATCTCTCTTTCCTAGGTTCTTAGTTTTCTCTCAAACCAACTTAAAATCAAAATCTGTTTACAATTTACAATGATAACATTAGGAAAATAAATTTCATAAAAGCATAAACTAAAACCCAATGACTTCCTATTTTTATATTAAAAATAATCTTTATGTATCTTTATATAATGAAATACAAAAATGATGAATTTTTTAGAAGCCATAAATATATGCACCTACAACTATGGTGTCCAGAACAGGGTAAAGATAAAGGAAATATACAGATCCTTTGCAGAAGTATTTATTTATTCTGTTCCAGAAATTATTTAAAGTGGCTTTGGTTTCAAAGAGTAATCATTTTGTTTCCTAAATTTATTAATAAACCGGAATTCAGTGCTCAGCTGCTTAAAAGTAGTGAATAGCAACACCAAGTTACTACCGTTGAAATGACTTTAGCAAGAAGACCGCTGCTCTCTACTTGGATTACACACTGATAAATTTTACAATATCATTGTGAAGACATTAGTATCGCTACATAACTGGAGCTAAAAATTGTTTAAAATCATCCTCTCTATATGCAGTTAAACGTTAATTTCATTTATAACCAAAAGTGTTCAGGGTCCTTCCTCTTGACAACGTGTAAACTGTTTCTCCTTTGACAGATGTACAATTTTACAATCATTTGGCCAACCAATTACTAAATCAGATGACTTCTTTACAAATGAAGTTTTATTCCATATTTTTGAAACAGCATCGACTCTCCAACTATTGCAACTAACACAGAAGCACTATAACTACCCACACTGCACACAGTACTAGCTTATCTCTTTAATGCTCGATCAATTTCCTTCATAGGAGACAACCAACTTTAACAATAGAATAAACGATTTAACATCACCACACAATGGCGAGTACTCGCCACATATTTTGAATCATAGCTGATGTATTAGTCCAATTCCCTTACAGATTTTTGACAGTTTCTGAATCACAGCCTAGAACCACGAAGCTTGTGTCTGTCCGTGGTGCTGAAACACACTCTTTCTGCCCCTTCACTGAAAAACTGTCATCCCAATCTCACTTTGAGGGGATTAAAAGACTTCTCCATGCGAGGAGTCTGAAGATGAGAGGTTTAAAAAGGAACCGATAAGTTTCTTGGCAGAGGATGCCAACTAGTGTGTGCGCCGGGGTGGGGGGTGGGGGTGCGCTGGAAGCATCCAGGCATCCAGAGGGCATTTTCCCGTCAGTGCGGGGACACCCAGGAAATCGGGACTGCGGCAAAGATCGGAAACGCCTCGTACCGGGTAGGAGCCGGGCGGGAAGCGGCGCCCTCGGCCTGGCCGGCGGCGAGGGCACGGCGCCCGGGGACGGCGGAGACTTTCGGCGCCGACGCGCGAGCCCCGGGGACCTTCTGTTTCTGGGGTCTGAGGGCAGGGCAGGGGGCCGAGGGGAGCCGGCACCTGCACTTATTTGCACGGGGCGGGAGCGGGGGACAACAAAAGACCCCGGCGCCCCGGAGGGCAGCGTTGGCTGCGCGGGCTCGGCCCCTCGCCTCAGCGTCCCGGCCTCTCTTACCGTCCCGGTCGCACAGCTGAATGGCCTCCAGGCTGAGGTTTTTGATCACCTCCTCACAGGGGCTGCTGGGGCTGCTGAGGGCACGATCCAGACGCGGCACCTCCATTTTTCCAACCCCTTCTCAAGCCCTCCTGCTTCGTATCCAGGCTCTTTCGGCGGACCAGGTGGGAGAGAAGGGCAGGAAAGGAATGGGGCAGTGGCGGAAGGAGGGGACGACGCCGGGGACACGGCGCTGAGGTGCCTAGGCTGAGCCGCTGGGCTGGGTACCGCGGCCGAGACGACGGCCGTGACGGGAGCTCGGGGGAGTGTGCGGCTCTGAGAGACCGAGCGAGACCCGGCGCGAGGGCGGGAGGCGCGCGCTCCCGGCGGGGAGGGGACGCGGCGCGCGGGGAACGTGCGGGAGACGGCGCGGCGCGCGCACGCGCGGGAGGACGCGCCCACCTGCTGGCGCGCGGCTCCCGCCCCTCCCCCGTCGCCACTCCCGACCGTGCGCACGCGCCCCTGGCTGCCCTCGCGCGGCTGCCTTCGCAACCCCGCGCCTGAGGTGTCGCTCGGCGGGCCCTCGGGGCCGCTCTTCGCCTGCGCGCTCGCCTCGCTTCGCTCTTGTGATGGCGGTTTGGGTTTTTAGCCCTCTTCGTAGTGTCAGACCGAGTCCAAGTTGGCAGTGTGGTGTCTGCATGGCGAGGCGAGGGTAGCAGTTCCCTTGTTTCTCAAGGATTGGAAAAATAAGAGCTCAGACCCTTTATATATTGGGGTGTTGGAGCCGGCGGGCTTCTTCCTTAAAAAAAAAAATCCCTGGCTACTCGCTGCTGGTACCCTGGTTGCTCAGCCGGACAATCCTCACAGAAATGAAGCGGATTATCTAAGAACTCGAGGAGTTTAAGGATAGGATTTTGGCCACCAACCACTAAAACCAAATCCGTGCCGTCAGGTCGATTCCGAGTAGAACTGCTGCATAGGGTTTCCAAGAAGTGGCTCGTGGATTCGAACTGCTGACCTTCTGGTTAGCAGCCAAGCTCTTAACCACTGACCCACCGGGGCTTTGCTGGAAGGCGGCAAACATGGGAATTCAGAACTGCCAAAAAGACGAGGGGATGAGACGATGCCAGTCTGCGTGCTGGGAAGGCAGCAGGCAGGCATGCTTCAAGCTGACAGCCACTCATCAGACAGGCTTCGAAGTCTAGATTAATTCACTCAACAAATACGTATTGAACGCTCACTCCGTCCCAGGCACTGTTCTGAGTGCTGATGACGAGGGCGGGGAGGAGAGAAATAGCCCCTGTCCTCATGGGTATGGAAGGAACCTTTGCTACTACGGGAAATAAAGGTTGACCTGTTACCCTAAAACCTGTATATCAGTTGCTTTTAATAGCATCTAAGATTCTACAGTGCACTTAATGGGCAGCAAACGTTCTTATAGAGATAAGTCACAGCCTATTGACTTCTGTTCCCGTTTGCTTCATTGGACTAGTTTTTAGTTTTGCTGCTAGCTTAGTCTCAAACATAGCACACCAAAAAACAAAATACCAAACCGGTTGCCCTGGAGTCATTCCGACTCATGGAGACCTGTGTGTAACTTTGGGGCTGTAATCTTTAGGAAAGCAGATCACCAGACCTTTGTTTCAGGTGGCTGGGTGGGTTCAAACTGCCAACCTTTAGGTTAGTAGTCCAGTATTTGGGCCACTCAGGGACCTTAAAAATAGCACACCTTGCCCTTTCTTTTAGTGTGTATATTTGGAATCAATTTAAGTTCCTTTTTAATTGATTTTCCAATTTCAAACATGAATGTTAACCAATAAAACAACAATTTACATATAGTTTGCTACATGCTACCCGTTCCAGTCACAGCCATTTAGCCATTAACATGACTAAATTTAGTTAATTGAAGCCTAATGAAACGTAAGGACCAGTTTAAGGTAAAATAAGCCTGCGAGAAAACTTGGCACAACTGAAAGTTGATAAAAAATCTGGAGAAGATAATTGGGTATCTTAAAGCGAAACATCCTTATTACAAATGCAGGTATTAATTAAGTTGGATCTTCTCTTGTAGTTTGATAGAACTCTCGTGTCAAGGTAGGGTTGTCCCAAAGGAGAATGTAAATTATCACCTATCAAGAGATATGACAAGAAGGCACTTATTGGTGAATTTCCTGTGTTCTAAAGCCTGGCTCTGTAGGATTAGAGATTTATATTGTCAGTCAGACAGTGGGTTTGTCTTTCAGTGTAGTCTCAAATTCGCAAATCTCAAAGAGGAAATGTGTAAACTTGAATACCATTTTATTGACTTACAAATGAGAAATAAAACTCAATCATATACTTAAAACTATAACTGATGTAAATATTTATTATACACCTACTATATCCAGATCAAAATGCTATGTGTTGAAAATCTATCAGGGAAAAGAGACATTCAAAAAGTAAACTTATGACGAATGTGAAGGAAGAATGGGAACTTGTGGAAGCACACACAAGGGTCCTCACCTAGTCTGATTAGTCTGGGAAAGTCTCTAAAATGATTTTACGTTAAAGGAATGGGGAATTATTGAAGGATTTTAAATAGGGAACTCATCACCAAGGCCATATTTTCTATCCTTTTTTTTTTCCAGCTTTCTCATTCCAATTACCAGTAATTATCAATGAATCTCGATTGCATGTTTGATCAATTTCAGACTGCAGAAGTTGGTAAATATCTTCAATTTCTTCATCTTTAGCATCAGTGATTGGTGCATATATTTGAATAATAGTCATATTAACTGGTCTTCCTGGTAGGCATATGGATATTATCCTATCGCTGACAGTGCTGTACTTCAGCATATATCTTGAAATGTTCTTCAAATGATAGAATTTTGCAAGATCAATGATCTATTCATTGGAAATACCTTTTTTTTTCTCCCCCCAACAACAAACGGAGACTATTCACAAAGATCTTGCTGGATGGGATACGCAGGAATTAAATAGACTATATCTGTGGAAAGAGATGATGGAAAAGCTCAATCTCATCAGTCAAAACAAGGCCAGGAGCCAACTGTGGAACAGACCATCAAGTGCTCAATATGCAAGTTCAAGTTGCAGCTGAAGAAAATTAAATCCACGAGAGCCAAAGTATGATCTTGAGTATTTTTTTACCTCACCTGAATTTAGAGACAATCTCAAGAATAAATTTGAAGCATTGAACACTAATGAAGGAAGACCAGACAAGTTGTGTGATGGTATCAAGACATCATATATGAAGAAAGCAAGAGGTGGTTAAAAAGACAAGAAAGAAAGAAAAGGCCCAAATGGATGTCGAAAGAGACTGAAACTTGCTCTTTAATGTAGAGTAACTAAAGCGAATAGAAGATGGAAGGAATGATGAAATAAAAGAGCTGAGCAGAAGATTTCAGAGGGCAACTCAAAAGACAAAGTCAAGTATTAAAATGAGATGTGCAAAGACATGGAGTTAGAAAACAAAAAGGGAAGGACACACTCAGCATTTCTCAAGCTGAAAGAACTGAAGAAAAATTCAAGCCTCGAGTTGCAATACTGAAGGATTCTATGGGCAAAATATTGAATGGCACAGAAAGCATGAAAAAGCAGATGGAAGGAATACACAGAATCACTGTACCAAGAAGAATTGGTTGACATTCAACAATCTCAGGAGCTAGCATACGATTAAGAACTGATGATACTGAAGGAAGAAGTCCAAGTTGCACTGAAGGCATTGGCTAAAAATAAGGCTCCAGGAATTGCTGGAATACCAATTGAGATATTTTAACAAATGGATGCAGTTCTGGAAGTGCTCCCTCATCTATGCTAAGAAATGTGGAAGACAGCTACCTGGCCAACAGAGTGGAAGAGATTCATGTTCACGCCTATTCCAAAGAAAAGTGATCCAATAGAAAGGGGAGATTACGAAACAACATCATTAATATCACACACAAGTAAAATTTTGCTGAAGATAAATCCAAAACAGTAGTAGCAGTACATCAACAGGGAATTGCCAGACATTCAACCCGGATTCGGAAGAGAACATGGAATGAGGGCTATTGTTGCTGATGTCAGATAGATCTTGGCTGAAAGCACAGAATACCAGAAAGATGTTTAGCAGTGTTTTATTGACTTTAAAAGGCATTCGACTGTATAATCATGACAAATTATGGATAACATTGTGAAGAATGGGAAATCCAGAATGCTTCATTATGCTTATGCAGAACCTGTGTAAAGACCAAGAGACAGTCATTAGAACAGAACAAGGACATAATCTGTGGTTTAAAATCAGGAAAGTTGTGTGTTGGGGTTGTACCCTTTCATCATACTTATTCAATCTGTATGCTGAGCAAATTATCCAAGAAGCTAGACTATATGAAGAAGAACATGGCATCAGGTTTGGAGGAAGACTGATTAATGACCTGCAATATTCAGATGACACTACCTTGTCTGCTGAAAGTGAAGAGGACTTGAAGCACTTACTGATGAAGTTCAAAGACTACAGCCTTCAGTATGGATTATATTTCAACATAAAGAAAACAAAAATCTTCACAACTGGACCAATAAGCAATATCATGATAAATGGAAAAAATACTGAAGTTGTCAAGGATTTATTTCACGTGGATCCACAATCGATGCCCATGGAAGCAGCAGTCAAGAAATCAAATCTGTTGCATTGGGCAAATCTGTCGCAAATGACCTCTTTAAAATGTTAAAAAGCAAATGTGTCACTTTGAGGACTAAGGTGTGCCTGACTCAAGCCATGGTATTTTCGGTCATCTCATACGCATGTGAAAGCTGGACAATGAATAAAGACCAAAGAAGACTTGATACACTATATGTTGTTGGCAAAGAATATTGATTATACCATGGACTGCCAGAAAAACAAACAAATCTGTTTTGGAAGAAGTACAGTCAGAACGCTCCTCAGAAGCGAGGATGGTGAGACTTTGTCTCACATACTTTGGACATGTTATCAGCAAGGATCTGTCCCTGGAGAAGGACATCATGCTTGGTAAAGTAGAGAGTCAGCAAAAAAGAGGAAGACCCTGAATGAGATGGATTGACACAGTGGCTGCAACAATGGGCTCAAGTGTAACAACTATTGTGAGGATGGCACAGGGCTGGGCAGTGTTTCATTCTGTTGTACTTACAGGTTCGCTGTGAGTTGGAATCCACTGGACGGCACCTAACAACAAGTGGAGAATTAACATGATCAGATTTGTAGGGCAGGGATGTATTTGCATAATGGAAAGAGGGGATAATGTTTTGAAGATTAAGGTGACTTTCTGGCTATAAATCTAAGGCACTCTCTGCTGAGGGTTTGAATCATTACATAAGAAATACAGAGAAAGAGTTAATATTCAACTTTTGACATTAAATATAGGAATTTTTTTTGCGAATTGTTAGACTCCAAACAAGCATCACCAAGAGATGAAATATTAATTTGTTTCTCATTTAATATATCAAGACTAGGCATGCTGGAGCAAATGTGAGTTTCTTCCATAGTTGAAGAGCAGATAACCCCGTCGGCTTAGGTCTGATATTGATATAAGGAAGATGGTAGTGATGAGACAGGTAAAGTAGAAGAAAATCCTATTCTTTGCCTCAGCCAGTTATGGAGAAGAGGTAGAAGGGCTGCAGAAGGGCAGGCAACAGCATTTTTACTCACTCCTACCTTGAGAATGTTAGGTGAGGGATTGTGACTTTAGAACTCCAGATAGATATGGAAAAACTCTAGAGCAAAGGAATTTATGCCTCAGTTTTCTGGTGTATGGGATGATATGGTACCATCTTGAAGGGTGACTACATTCAAATAATCTTGAACAGGGCATCACAGTTAACCAGAGGGAGAGCAGGAGTTTACTTCCAATACCTTCCAAAAGCTCCTGTGTACTCAGAAGGTAGCTGAGTTGAGAACTAGTGGATGTGCTATGAAGCCTGATGTTAAAAAGCAAAGTGGTCCCCTAGAAAAGACTGTGGGGTGGGCTTTGTAGATCTGGGGTGTCTAGAATGCCAAAGATATGAGACCTAGTAAAAGAAGGCTACTAGGCCCTGACCAAGCCTAAAGAAACACTGATCAGGTTTTCTTTTAGCCACAAACTTCAAGTGCAAGACCATAAACAACTAGACATATAAAGGATGTCACCATAGAAGCCAAAGGAGGCATAAGACTCCATTCAATCTAAATACCCTTTGTCTCAGTGCCTCAAGGTAATAGAACCTCCCCTTCCCTGATATTCTCTAATACCATCTAAAATAGTATTTAGAGAAAAACGTAGAACTCTGAGAGACAGGATCTTACCTAAAGAAACTGAACTTTACCTAAAGCAACTTCTTTAAATACTGATTGAACCCAGGTTCCTGAATTAGACTGTAAACATTGCTTCTCCTCTCTCCTTCCTCAGTGAATGAGATTTCATGAAGACAACCAAAACAGTTTTAAATAAAATGAAAGTTCTACCTTTTCTTTTCATACCTAAGTTTCAAAGTAAGTAATTGCGAACGCCATACACTTACAAACTTAATCATTAGCTTGAGGTGTCCACTATTACAGTCAAAATCCTACCAATCATTCAGGTCCCAACTCAATGGTACATTCTCTATAAAGATGATTCCTTCTGCCAAAAAAAAAATCATTTTATTTCCATGGGTCTTTATTTGTAGTACTCTTACAGACATAATCACATTTATGAGGTAAGTGTATGTGAAAAATTAGAATCAGATTTGAAAAGGATTTTAAATATATCCTATTTCAATCCTTTATCCAATGTTAAATCCCTTGACAAGAGTTGTTTATCTTCTAATAAATAGTAAACTAAAATTCTCATGAAGTAATGCAAAGCCTTCCCCTTCCTGAGCCAAAATATGTCTCCCTGTAAGGTCAATACAAAGGTCCTCATTTTCCCATCTGTTGGTCATGCACAATAATTATAATTCCTCTTCCTCCTGGTACCCATATATATTCAAGGGCTCTCACTATCTTTGTTCTATATGCCAGACATCTTTTAACGCAGCCCAGGAGCACGTTAGCTTTCCTAAGTGGTATCACTCTGCTCACACGTGCTGAGCTTGCAAGAACATAAAAACTATACTTCTTTCCCTAACGTTTCTTATTTCCCCTGTGATGTTGTAAATTTTAAGCCCATATTTTAGTATTTGCAGAGAGAAGATACTCAGTACAATTTGCTGAATTATTTGATTGAACTTCAGTACGTTGAACACGTTTAATTATATTTCTGCAACTTGCCTAAGATTGTATAGAAGCCAAAGAAAAAGAGGTTACAAAGTCCTTTTGGTATACTTGTAAGTGCTGAGGTATCAGAGGTCATCCTTACATGATCCACGGCGCCAGCACAATCCTGGTTTTTATGGCTAGGCAGAGGGCAAAGAGTAAGAACCAAAACCATAAGCAGAAACAAACTCCACAAAACGTACAATAAATGAAGGAGTATTTTTCCTTTCTTCCCATAACACTATCATAACTTTTACCATAATTTGTCACACACCTCTGCCACTCTGATTCTTACCTGCAAGTGTAAACTTTGGGATTTGGTAAGATTCTCATATCACCAAATGTAAAGGCTTTTTATCATCTTCATCCTCTTTGATATTCCTACAGTTTATTTCTGCTGAACTTCTGTAACCTTGAACTCTCCTAGATCTCTTCCTACATGCGTGTTTAGTGCTCATCTATTCAGCTCCTATGCTGCCCTCTTGAATGTAGGTGTTCTTTAAAGTTCAGCCTCTAACATTATCTTCTTCACTGTTTAAAGCTATTTCCTTTGAGAATTAATGCAGTACCATCAATTCTCATCTCTTCTTAATGTTTTAATTCTCACCTTTAACGTCAAATTCCTACCTCACAATCCTAAGCAAAAGCCATTGCCTTATTTCCAGCTGTCTAATGAACATTTGTATTTACATTTCCATAATGATTTCTAATTACTCTATTTCTCCTCAATGCTGATAACCTTTTCTAGCTTCCCCTGTCATAATCACTGACAGCAGTATTCTCTTAATCACCCAGTATTACCCCCAATTTCTGATTTTCTCTTCTCCTCATTAAATCAAACCATCATGAAAACAATTGAAATTTTGCAGCATTTGAGTGTGTGACTTATTCTGAATTAGTAGTACTATCACCTACATTTAGGCCCTCATCATATGACCAGATTATTGAAATTGCTACCTATATAGTCTCCTTCCCTTCTTTAACTTCTGCTGCTACTAAAATCAACCCCTAAAATACTTTGCTAACCAAAATTTGCTCAATAAATTACAAATGGCTACCTGTTTTTGTTTTGTAGCTTAAGGGAAGTTAACAGAAGATTTTAAGGCAGGTTTGTGACAAATGTGAAGCAGTGTTCTAAGAATATTAATCTCTCAGTATTTTGTAGGATGACTGGATTGGAGGAGGCAGGAGTTTAGGGGATTGTTTATAGTCCAGGCAAGAAATTAATCCAGTTCACACCAAAGGGTTTGGGCTTTGGTTTTTATAGATTATGACAGTAGAATTGGGGGTGGAAAGGAAGCAGTGGTTTTGAGAGCGTGATATTACATTGTTTTGTTTCTGAGACTATAAAAAAAAAAATCACAAAAGGGAAAGGTACTTCAATATTTTGATATTTTAAAACACTAAATTTTTCACTCTCATAATACTGGTGATTATATGAGTATTACATACTATAGTACAACGTCATATGGCATACGAAGCAAGAAAAATGTATCATATACCCTTTCCCAGTGTTTAAAACCCAATTGTTATTTTCTAAGGAAGCACAAGTAGATTATCTACAAGAATTAAAGCAACATATAGTCTTTACTCAATATTTGTGAATAAACACACTCAACTAAAAATGATTCTCAGTATAGCCAACAGACAGGTTGCCTGTCTTGGAATGCCTTCTGTTGTTATTAGTCAACATTTAAAAGGAGTTGGTGTGGTGGTGGGGGAAAATCTTAGGAAAGATGGACAAAAAAGAACTGATGTATAGGTAGAACCACTCTGATTTAGAACTTTCTCTTCTCTTCTCTGGTCCTGCATCTTTGTTCTTAGAATGTGTTCAGGTACACAGCCTTCCCTAAGTACCATATCAGGGAATCTTGAGAATAAACTATAATACAGTGAGCAGAGTTATCAGTACTGTATTCAGCCACAATTAGTTTGCCACAAATCGCAGGCTTTTTTCTTGCCTTAACAGATAATATCTTTTTAGTTTTGAGTTCTTCACCATGCTCAAGATGAATTCCCTTGGCTCCCTATATTATTGAAAAACAGGATCTCTAGTTTATTCCCTTGAACACAGCTCAAAATTGTTGCTCTGAAATATTGATTTGGATAGGGTCCCCTTAGATCTACCCATAGAAACTTCTTGATGAGTCTGTTTCTAGAATTTGTATCTCAGCCAAATTACAGCTATGGCTTTTATAATGATGAGCACATTTTAGTTTTCCAAAGTTCTAAGCTGAAAGAAATGTCAGTAAGATCTCTAAAAGCTCATTCTTCTGAATGTCCAACCTCCTGTCAGATGGCATTGTAACATCAATGATGTCATATGGCTCACATCTGCCATTCACTTATAAAAAACCAAAAACCACTCATTGCCGTCTAGTTGATTCTGACTCGTAGCGACCCTATAGGAAAGAGTAGAACTGCCCCATAGCATTTCCAAGGAGCGGCTGATGGATTCCAACTGCCAACCTTTTAGTTAGCAGTTGAGCTCTTAACCACTGTGCCACCAGGGCTCCATACACTTACTAATATGATTAAAAAAAAAAAAAGTTGCTGTCAAGTCAACACCGACTCATAGTACCCCATGTGTATTAGAGTAGAACTGTGCTCTGTAGGGTTTTCAGTAGCTGATTTTTTGGAAGTTGACTACCAGATCTTTTTTCTGAGTTGCCTCTGTGTGGGCTCAAACCTCCTTCCAGTACATTAACCATTTGCGTTACTTAGGGACTCCATTAGTACAACAAAAAATTCTAATTTAACAGCACATCCTGCCTTGAGACTTCCTCTGTACTATTTGTGTTAGCAAAACTACCACATTGTATTCAGCTAAAGTTTATCTCTCCCGAATCCATCCAAACTAGGCTTGTTCCAAGGTCCATAATAAGAAGAATTTCAGGTGGATAGAGGTTCATTAGAGGGATTACTCAGTCAATAAGATCCATTGCTGATTCAATGCTGTGTATGTATGCATGTAATAGATCAATTTACGTCATTGAATGGCCATTAGGCTTTCTAAGATGATACAAAGAGAGACACTGTGTCCTTGACAGCACCTCTTTGCTCTCTCAGGTTATTGCTGTAATTCTAGAATGCAGGTAAGTGGAATTGCTTCTGGTTAACTATGCAAGGGGAGAAAGTATCATAAAAACTAGCTCAGTAGCTATGACGGGAAGGTTTTCAACTAGAAATTGACAATAGTAAGGGCCGTGGAGACAGATAACTACTACCTTCTGCTATTCCTAATGAGGGTCCTCATCGTTAGAACACAACAAATGAGACTATTTATTGTTCCTTTCTGTGTTCATGCACATTGTATAATATTCATAAAGGTCATAAAGGTGTCAAATGCTTTCCAGATTGTAAGAGTTCTATCACCACTGATTTTACAATGTTTGAAACTTCTCCACAATATCTAAGCCAAATTGTTTCTGAATACTTCTAGCCTCTAGAAAACTACTTCCTCTTGAGATAGTACATTCTGTCTATAGAGAGCTCTGGTAGTCAACATTACGTGGAATCAAAAACTTCCTTTCGCTGCCAGTGTCTACCTACTGGTCTTGGAGAAACCAAAAACAGTTAATTTTTCATCAAATGACAGTCTTACATATGGTTCAAACCATCTTTTATATCTCTTCTAAAATTCTTCATTTATCCAGACTAAATCTTTCCAAAAGGGTATTGAGTCCTTTTGCCATCTTGTTTCCCTCGATTCTAAAATTACATATTTCCCTCTTAAAATAAATGCACAGAACTAAACAATACAGCAGAAGTGTTCAGATCATAATAGAGCAACTTTATAGTCATCTAAACTGTTCAATTTACAAACAAGTGCTTTTAAATTAATGACCAGTTCATTGACTTTCAGAAGTGTTCTTTGTCTACCTTTTGACAGTTATATGGCTATTCATATTCATAAAGTCCTTCACAGTAATACTGATTTATTATTGCTCACGACAACCTTCTTAAAGGCCTATATTTCTAAGCTGAAAGAAATGCCTACAGGTCTCTTTTTCACAAATCATGGATGATACTAAAGCTAATTATGCGTAACATCACAAATGAAAATAACTACTGCAGTGTAGTTACATTTTATGTAGTCTCTTGATTACTCTGGGGTCCTTAATACCTTCAAATCAGGATATGTCATAAAGCTTGATAATAAGATTTTGTTTTTATGATAAGTGTCATATAACCACAAAGTGTCTGTGGATTCACTGATTTTGTGGGACAGATCATGGACTAATCTTCCATGGTATGGACGGTATTGACAGCCCACGAAATGCAATGAAAAGGCTTATTTGAGATATTCATAGAGCAAAACTGACAGCCACATAAGGATTTAGTTGACACAGTAGTGATAAGAGAGACTATTTCTTTGGTCTCTCATGTGATACTTTGATTACAGCACAGTTCCTTACTACCTTTTCTTTTTCTTCCACAAAAATGTTGTATAGCTAAAATAGCTATTTGACTGCTTAAAATATCACAAAACTGAGGACTTAAGGGCCTTTAATCAAATATAGCCAAAGAGAGACTAATTCTGCAAAGACACTGCATAGACACCAAGCCTGCAGAAACGGTCCTGACACTCCATGAAACCATACTGATACAACTAAGTTAAATTCTAAGCCATCTATCTGCTGGCAAAATGGAGCTTTAGAGAAATACTAGGCACATTTAGTTCATTCCTACCACATACTACCCTCTGTTGAATGGTTTCTGCTCCATAATATTTCACTGATACACAACCATGGATCAATCATTCTCTCCAGATCTTTTTTTTTTTTTTGTATCATAATAGCGCAAATGTCCTTGGCAGGAGTGAGGGAGAAGGGATAAAGGAACCAAACAAAACAGATACGAAACTTAGGTAGACCATTATAGGCCCTCATTGGCAGCTCCCCTGTTTCTTCTCTCTAAGGCTGCCTTTATATAATATGACCCAAGCAACTGTTTCTTTCCAGAAATGTATAAATCAATTCTGTCAAATCAGTTTTTCTGGTGTCATATAAATAAACATCTAATTTGTTTTATATTTTTCAAATATTTATTTGAGTGTCTTTATGAAACCCCGCTAGAGTTTCTTAAAACACATGACGAATTTGCCCTATGTCTTCATAAGAGGCTGTCAAACAACAGTAATAGAAATGGTCCAAAAGATACTGATCTCACCTTCTTGTGGAAAAGCAGTAAAATCCACATGGGTCAAAACTTATGGTTTTTTTTTTTCTACTTCACATAGGTTTCTATTTCACAGCTCCTGTCTTTTCTTTCTTTTTTTTTTCCTCACAACTAAGGCTTCAGTGGCTTTGTCAAGACTGGACCACAAAGGGTAAAGTTGTGGAATTGTTTATATAGCTGAGTTATAAGATAATCTAAAGCTTTCTGTTTCACCCTTGGCCCCTTGACTAAAGCTATCTGCTCTTTACCTTCAAACCCTCAGGCTAAAAAAATAGACAGATAAACTGGTTTAAAACTTTCCTTTTTCTTTTTGGATGGCAGTGGAACGTGAATAGTAGGTAGCAATGGGAGGTTTGGCACCTTATTGGCTTAAAGACCAGAATCAACAATGTAAAATTCATTGGTTTCATTAATTCAATTTAATCAAGATTTTTAGTGCTCAGCCACTAACCGAAAGGTTGGCAATTCAAATCCACCAGCCACTCTGCAGAAGAAAGATGTGACAATTTGCTTCTGTAAAGATTACTGCCTTGGAAACCCTATGGGGAAGTTCTACTCTGTGCTATAGGGTCACCATGAGTCAGAATCGACTCAATGGGTTTTCTTTTTCAGTGTGTGAGGTACTATGTGATAGGACACAGAAGAGTATAAGACTTTATTCTGAGAGTGAATTTACCCATGAGAAGATAACAGCATACTACATTCTATTCTGTCCTATAGGGTCATGTGAGACCCTATAGGATTCAACATGATGGCAATGGTTTTGTTTTTCGGGGGCCATGGAAGGAACATCAACCTCCTACAATAATCTGCTCTTCATTATACAGTATACACTATAAAATGTTTTGGTCAGAAAGAAAGACATTGACAGTTTTCTGGGATGTCAGTGTATATGCTAAAAAAACAAAACAAAATATAGCAAGTGCTTTCATCATAGAAGTTCTCTTTTATTTTCTGCATTGTTGATTTGTTTTACAGTGGTACCAATTGCCTTAGAGTTGGCATTCTGCGTAGCAAACATGTGCTTTACATCATTGATTTATAGTAAAAGGTAGGGGAGAAATAGAAAAACATTAAAATTTTTTATCAAGGCATTTGTAAATATTGATGTTTCGCCTTTTTACACACACACACACAAAAGTAACTTAAAATAAGGCAAAATGTAGCAAATGCTGTGGTAGGAGTCATGTGCTGTGCAAGCACAAAGCAGGGAGAAATTAATTTCAGCTAGGGGAAATCTATGTGAATAAAACACTTGTCCTGAGTGCTGTAAGCACAATAAACTAAAGTGCCATCAGGTTGCTTCACCAGGCTCTATATTGTACTCAAAGCGCTGCTGAGTCAACCATTTTAACCTGCAGGGGGATCCATAAAAGCGTTCATTTTACCCCTAAAAATACTTTTTCTTTTCTTCTTTAGATGTATCAAAAAAGATTGTTTGATTAAATGGCCCAATGTCAACATGCCCAACGTGTTCTTTTAGATTGAGCCCTTTTAATGGGCAGGAAGGATGAGTGTTCTATACACAGTGATCATTTAACAGTGATGGCTCTGATGCCAGTTATACAACCAACTTTGATTTCATCTAATGTAATGAAATTACATGTGTATTATTCAGATTAGTCTGGTAGTGCTAGTCTTAGAAAACCTGGGTTTCTAATAGAGATTCAACTCTGATTTTGAGTGATGACCTATCATACCACAAATTTTAATTTTTAATAATTAAAATTAAATTTATCTACCATGTCTTCCTTATAATATATTCCATAACTATTATATTGAAAGTGTCTACGGTTATTTAGTCTTCAATACGTAAAACGATTGCTCTTCTATTAATTAAAACCATAGAGATTCCCATGTTTATAACCTAAATGGAAACCCCGGTGGCGTAGTGGTTAAGTGTTACAGCTGCGAACCAAAGGGTCAGCAGTTCAAATCCACCAGGCACTCCTTGGAAACTCTATGGGGCAGTTCTACTCTGTCCTATAGAGTCGCTATGAATCGGAATCGACTCGACGGCACTGGGTTTGGTTTTGGTTTGGTATAACCCAAATAATTCACTTCTCTGTCCATGTCTTCAAATAAATTCTGGAAAAACATACTGGACCTGTTTTACAGATGCCACCTAAATTTGTCACAGCACATGGTATCCCAACAAGATTTGCAAATCATATCACTAGTGTAAACTTACTTTGCCATACCAAAAAGCACTGTATAATAAAGCCACTTTATAGACTATAACTTTTAATTGCCAATTTTTACCTCAGTGGGTTTTTCACTAAGATATGCATAGATTGGCCTGTGCATATGAGATTTCCAATAGTATATTCTGTATAATTAAGCTCCATGCTTACAAAATATAGAACAGCCTTTTTATCTTACCCCAGTACATTAGAGAATTATAATGCCATCTTTTATAGTGATTCATATCCCATTACCAGAATCATTCACTCTTCTCTTTTTCCATTATGACTTCTAGGCTTTGGTAGTTATATACTACCAAGAGAACAACTCATGCTTCCTCTTTGATGTTAGTGTGGGCTTACAATTATTAAAAGGTAAAACTACAAGTAAATATTTCTAACACAATTGTGATATTTTTCTTGTTTCTTAAAATAAGGATAATTCCTGAGCACACTTAGGTCTATTCTATCATATATTGATTATAATATCAGGGACATAGGATGGTAAGTGACACAGACATCATGTGTTTTCATAAAATCTTTGTCACATACAGTTCTATACAGATTAATATACCCTGCCTTCAAAGCTGAAGTGGGATGTCTTTTTCTTTAGTCTGACCCTGGATCACTGATACCCTACTCAGACTGTGTCTACACACTTTCTAAACTGTACTTATATGTTCTTCTTAACTTCTTAAGAAATAAATCAGTGTCTTAAATAACAACAACTAAAATGATTAAACTATGAGGTATTCATTAGTTTTTCCAAAACTGAGTTGAATGAAAATGGCTTGGGTATCATATAATAATGGCAGGCAACATTTAATGAGAATTTATAGACAGTATTATAAGTACTTTACATGTATTAACACATTTAATACTCATAACAACTTTATGAGATAGGTAATATTCTTAACCTCCATTTTACAGATGAGGAAAATAAGCATAGAGAGGTTAAACAACTTGTTCGAGGTCACAGAGCTGGAATTTGGACTGAGACAGTTTGCTTCAGGCATAGTTTTTCCTCACATTCTATAAAAAAGAAAAAATATATGTATATATAGAGAGAGAGAGCGAGAAAGAGAGAGCCTATATGTGTATATGCTCAAATTCGGTGTTTTCATCTTAAAAAGAAAGAAATATTGGGTACTGCTTCACAACCTACTATGTACTTAAATTTTTCACAGAGGAAGAGGAATCATTTCACACTTTTTTTACCCATTGAGGAAAGAAAAACAATAATACATAGTGATTTTCAACTCTTTCCAGTTTTATATATTTTCTTGAGTCATGGCCTATAGGTAGTCAGTAACTTTTTTTATTTTTTTAATGGTGGTAGTGATGGAAAACTAGAGACTTGGCAAATGGCTAAAGTGTTAAAAGTATCCACATTTCCTCTATCTGCAGCTTCATCAGTCACAGAATTTTGTTTTAGTTCTATTTGAGATAAGTTGAATCTTTATTTTCTATTTTATGAAAGACAGTCGCACCTACGCCAAAATCCTCTCAATGATAGAAGCAACCTCCAATATAATCTGTGATTCTAGGCCAACCTAAGCTACGGCTTCACCTACAGATGAAAATTCATAGGTTCTGTAACCCGATGCTGCCCCTGGGATTATCTACAGCAGATTTGCTGAAAACACAGACTGAATGAGAATTAAAATACACTTAAAAATAGCAAATTGGAATCTTCAGACCCTCAAGTAATTTCTTTGATGATGTTTACTTAATTACTATCCATACTGTACCTGTTCAAGAAATGATCGGCCATCCATCTTTAGAACTATTGATTTTAAGCTATTTGCATGCATTGAAGGTACCTAAAAAAAAAAGAAAACAAAGCAGCAGCCTGATCATTATGCCTATATTATTTTCTTTGATGTAAAATTGAAATGAACTGTGATGATATGATCACTTGTCATTTTATCTGCATTGGAAAAGAATTAGACTGAGAGTTTTGAGATGCATACAGTGGTGTGCTGGTAAACTGTCTCTACAAAGCCCTGATTTGCAGTATTTGCCAGTTTTTGTAGTATAAATACTCCCACCATGGCTGATTTCAAGCTACCAATGGTTCAACAACTGGCTTGCAAAATCCCTGAAAACATAGTTATCAGCTCTTACACACAACTGGATGCATGGTTCCATGACTTAGTTACTTAGTCCCGATGATGACTGTAATAGATTGCATTAATTGCCCCAATTTTTCACCCCTTGTGTCTTCACACCCTTTGCCATGTAACCTGGTAAGTACCCTCCCACTCAGATTCTGGGCTCACACAAGTGGTTTGCTTTGACCAATGGGATCTTAGCAGACATCACACAAGTAGAAGCTTGGAAAAGAACTTGGCACATTTCCATTCTTTTTTTGAACCTCTACCATTACTATGAGAACACACCTGGGCTAGCAGAGCCAAATTGCTTCAGTCATCCCAACTAAGACCTTCCTAAGTTAGCTGACAGCCAACAAACCCCAAGATATGTGAGGGAGCCTATCCAGGATCATCCAAGCTGATTACCTGACCTACTGCTGAAAGCAAGTGCACTAGCAAGCCCAGCTGAAGTCAGCCAAGCCCACCCAGGTAAGGTGGATCACATGGACCTGTGAGATAAGCAAATTCTTTGTTGTATTCAATGAGGTTTCATGGTTGTTTCTTATGTAGGATTATTTTGGCAATGGGAACTGATACAATGTTATTATTTGGCAAGCATTAAGTAGGGTGAAGAGACTTTACATAAGAGGCAATGTGGTTTGTGAAAAGAGAAGGAACTTTGCAGTCAGTCAAACCTGGGATTGAATCTGAGATCTGCCTCTTATAGGTGGATGACCTGAGAAATTTACTCTGCCTAAGTTTGTAAATTTATAAACTGTGGGAAGCTGCCTTGCAGGGTTATTGTGCAAATAAAATGTAAGGATGGATGGATGGATGGATGGATGGATGGATGGATGGATGGATGGATGGATGGATGGATGGATGGATGGGTGGGTGGTTGGTGGATGGGTGGGTGGGTGGGTGGGTGGTTGGTGGATGGATGGATGGATGGATGGATGGATGGATGGATGTTGATTGATTGAGATATATGCATATCAATACAATAGTGATTAAGAGTACGGATTTGGAATCAGACTGCCTAGAATTGATTTCAAGCTCTACCATTTAAATATTTGAAAGCACTTAGAATTACATAGTTTGCACTTACAGCATACATCGTGGAGCTATCTCTATTACAATTTAACAAATAAAACACCTGGCGCAGAGTAGTTATGTATTAAATGGTAACTATCATGTAACACATATATTTACCTACTAAGAAAAAATGAGTTTGATACTCTTGTAAACTTAGTTATGCTTACTAGTCATTTTTAATGTTAGCAGAGATTATCTGGGAAGGGAGCAGAGCGACCAGAAGAGGTTAAGACAATGTTTGTAGTAGCTCCTTTATTCTCTAGAAACCAAGCCTATCAAATCATTGCCCTAACAGTAAGTAGAACCTTACTTTCAACTTGAGACCCGTAAGTATGAATTGGGGGGATCTGTTTAAATCGCTATGAGGGATATGATGTTTTTGTTTCCCTTCCAGCTTATTCATGAAAGCTAACTTCCTTGCTAAAGGGGAAACTGAAGAAATTGAAAAGTTCCTGTCAAAGCTCTGGCTTAGGTGCCAGGATAAAGGACTTCTTAGAGAAGATGAAAATAATAATCAAAAGAGAGCCAGAAACAAAAAAGTTTAAAGGAGATAAAAGGGAATAAAAACCAGAGTCAAGAGGTTAACATGGAGTAGAGCCTGCCACAGACAGAAAGCCAAGTAGAGATTAAGTACACTGAATTGTGAATCTGTACATTCTGAAGATGACCTGGCATTCTCTGCTTCACAAACTAAAAAGAGGGGGCCTCGGGCAGTAATGACTGTTTGGAATCATGTTACCTTCTCCTGGAGGAAGAGAAAAATAGGGTAGTATGTAGTTCCTTAGTGAGAAGTGAAGTGTGGTGGTAGGCATATATAGACTGAAATTGAATTATCATCCAAAATGTGTGCTTCCTCCCTGGAGCAAGCACCTAAGATATACATCAGCAAGCTTACCAAGAGACATGAAACCTAGCATCAACTTTTTGTGGACACAGGTTTAGCTAGAAGAGATGCGGCACCTAAAACACCTGGAAAACAGTTGCAGTGACTTGGAGGTTTGGGGAAGAAAACTGGAAGACAGGGGGCACAGATGGACTTAGATCTCAAGGTGAAGGTTGTGACTTTGGCACAAAAAGCAGGAGGTAAAAGTGAGAAGCTGACTATGCGGATGGTTTTGAAAAATAGAGTTTCATTTTCTTTATGGTGGCTTCCAGGCTAGGATGATGGATTCCTGGTAAGGCAGGGAATAGTAAGCAATGAAATAGCAGGAAGAGCCTGCATGACAAAAGATTTCGCCTATTCAGGGAAGATCAAATTTGAGGGGAAAAAAAAAAAAACTATAAAATCAGATACTTTGGAAAATATCAAAGGGAAATGAGCATATTGAGTGTCTAGTAATCTCTGAGAGAAAATAGCAGAGATGAGAAGCAGAAAAAAAAAAAAAGGCTAGCTCAGCATGTAGCACATTACCTGATACAATAGATGTGCATAACTAATTATAGATTGGGTAAATGTACATGCAAGGCCAGGGAAATTTTTTAAATAATGCATATTTTTAAAAGCAAAAAAAGAGCAAGACCTACAATGAGATGGACTGACATGTTGGCTCCGACAATGCGCTCACACATAGCAATGGTTGTGAGGATGCCACGGGACTGGGCAGTGTTTTATTCTGTTGTACATAGGGTCGCTATGAGTCAGAACCGACTTGATGGCACCTAACAATGACAACAATATATAAAAAATAAACTTAAGAATTTAAACTAAAGAATAAATATTAAGATTTAGTAAGACTGAGCTTATGGCTGGAATACAGCAATTGTTGGGAGAGGCAATCTGCAGGAGCCACAGAGTTCCTCCACTTCCTCGCATAACATACCAAAAATGCAAGACGCTGACAGCGCTTTGCCCAGGCTATGCCTCAGTGTTGTGTTTGTAGCAAGCAACCTTGAAGGATGAGGTGATGTCTCTCCCCAGACAAAGAACGGGCTTGCTTCTGCCTACTATAAAAGTAGCATATTTCCCAAACTCAGTATTCCTCTCCCGAAATGCAGGCTACTGTGTATGCCGGCATTCATCTAGGCCCACTTGAATTACCCCTGTGGGATTTGGTTTCTGCTTTGCCATGATTAAAAAAATCCTTTGTCCCTGATCAAGGAATTTCACATCTACTGCCAGTATCCATGAAATAGTAACAGGTTAGTGTCTTAGTTTGTAAGTAGTCGAATCTTATACCTTTTACACTTATTAACAGCAAGAAACAGTTCTAATAGAATGGAATAGTGTGTATCAAGAAGAAGTTACTGAACATATATGCCTGAGTAATTGTGTCTAAAGGAGTGAAGGTCTTTCAAATTTTATTGGTGACCTTTCGCTTTATGAGATCCTACTAATACTCTGTTGTTGGTGATTTATATTTTTCAGCTGAGTCTTGCTAAATTATACCTAGCTCTGCCTATTCTGTTTGGATAAAAGTGAATTTTAACATCTAGTTCTTGATTTGCTAGTCTTTAATCAAATTCTAAAGAAGTTTAAAATGCCTTAAATCAGTCATGTACAAAATTATAATATTAATAAACTGTGGTATAAAAAATAATACGGAAGAACACTTAATGATGGAATAAGGATCAGAACATAATAAGTGAAAATGACAGCCTCTAAAACTGTATTTACCATTAACTTCCAAATGACAAAGTATCTATCTATTGATACAGATATAATATAGCCTGGGATGATACATATCCAAATGTAATCATTGGTGGGATTTAGGGAAGGTTTAATGCCTTCTTTGTATTTTTAAAATTTCTACAATAAACATGTATTACTTTTATAATCAGGAAAGTTCTTCAAAATATTAAATCATTATAATCCAAACCTGCAGCTCATCTCTAGCTACTCTGCAGAACATATGACATGTAAAATAAAAAAAAAAAAACTTCTAGATTTATATAAAGGAGCCCTTGTGCTGGTGCAAATGGTTAAATGCTCGACTGCTAGCTGGAAGTTTGGTGGTTTGAACCCACCGGAGGCACCTCAGAAGACAGTCTGGCAATCTGGTTCCAAAAAGTCACAGCCTTGAAAACCCTTTGGAGCAGTTCTACTCTGCACACATGGGGTTGCCATGAGTCAGAACAGACTTGACAGCAACTGACAACAACAACAACCACTTGCCAGCTGTTACCTCACTAAGCCTCATTTTTCTCATCTGGAAAGAAGGGGCAATATGTGTCCTTAAGTTTGTTTAGTTGTAATTCTGTGCAACACACAGATGCACACACACATAAACAATGCACACATACATAAAAGGCTTAGGAAAAGTAGGTGTTCAATAAATGGCAACCATTATTGCTGCTATTTCATAATCCATGAAGGAATGTGAGTAGAATACTAATAAAAATATAAATAAAGAGATAAAGTGATATATTTTCTATTCTTAACTACAGGCAATCACTTAATGAGCACTTACTATGTGCCAGGCATGATTCTATGCATTTACATATATTAATTTATGTGATCCTGAAAATCCTTGGAATACTATTATAATTCCCATTTTACAAATGAGAAAACAGGCCAAAGAGATTATTTGCTCAAGTCCACACAGGTGTTAAATGCTAGAGTCATGATTCAAAGTCAGGGTGTCTAACTCTAGTTAGTCTCTTTTAAACTTTAGTATCTTGCAGTGGTTTTACACACTTCCTTTCTTTTTAGAATCAGTGGTGTGTTACTAGCTAGGTATTTTATCTGCGACAGTGAATCTATCTTCCTTCCTTCAGTGACTGTAAATTTTCTAAGCACTGAGTTATTTCAGTCAAGGCAATTCTGGACAATAGTTTTCCATCAAGTTGGCTCTTGTATCTTAAATATTCCTGGCCAGGCAAACATTCTTAATAGTCATATTTGCCTTTTCAGGGATTGATTAGACACCAGAGAAAGACACCTGGGAGATGTGTCCCACCTAAAATTATCAGGCCTGAGAAATTTAGTGGCCTTTTACTTTTTCACATGGTGGCCTGCAAAGTCATCTAGACATTTTCTTGGTTATGATGGATGCTTGAGTAAGCTCATATGAGCTCACAAGAGCTGATTGTTAAATTTTCAAGACTGTTGCAAGCTGGTTACTCAACAGCTATTATTAAAAAATAAATACATTATATATAAACCAAGGCTATAAATACTCGAACTCATAATTTCCTAATTATTTCCCTACATTTTACTATTATTTATGCTCTTGAGGTAATTTACATCTATTTTATGTAGATATTTTATGCATATTTTATTTATTTATGGTGACAAAGCTATATAGTGGTGTGCTGCTGGGTATCTCTCCCGACCTCCACATTCTGTGATATCAAGTTAGTAGCTTGAAATTGATCATAATGGGACTATTTATTCTATAAAAAAAATTTTTTTTTATAGAATAGGTTAATTCTACACACCAAGCCTTTCCTCCTTAATACCCACCCACTCCCCAAGCTTGGTTGTTAAACCTTTGCCATCAGACCATGGCAAAGCTAACAGACTCTAGCACCACCCCACTTCTTATCCTCTACCCTAGCACTGTTATTCAATCTGCCACTTGAAGGGTTTCAGAAATAGACCTAAAACTGAATTTCCCAGTTGTTGTTGTATTAGAGGTTCACGTTGCTTGCTAAGGATCCCTGTATCATCTCAGGTATCTCAGTATTCAAGATCAATCATTAAATCGCCCATTTTATTTCCTTTCAAATCTAGAAATAGTGTTTCTGCTTTGTTTAAAGCAACTAATCAACAAACTTCCGTTTTTTACTTCCCTAAACTTTTGCCATTTCTACTCTTTGACGCTTAGCAAGAGGGAGCATATACGAAGGCAAAAGGGAGGATAAGCAGTATAGCATAGTGGTTGAGGGCACAGGCTCTGAAGTCAGTCAAGATCCATATTCCAGTTCTGCCTATCACTACTATGTGGCTTTCAGCAAGTTACTTAACCTCTCTGTGCCTTAATTTCAACATTTATAAAATGGGGACAATAATTGAACTAATTTCATATAGTTGTACAGATTAAATGAGTTAGTGGATATAAGTTGTGCAGAAAATTGTCTAGGACGTGGTAGGTATTATGTATCAGTAGTTATTACTTCTGTATATCAAAAGATCAAAAGATAGGGCTTTTCTCCTTTGGAACCAGCAGAGAAATGGGTCTATTATTTCTCACACAATTTCAGCTGAGACTTGGTTTAGTTTAAGAATATCTAAGGTACTTCATATGCTTCATGTTTTACAGAATAACTTAAACTTTGGGACAAGTGTATTCCAAACTGCTATTCCTCAATTTTTAGTTATATACACATTGGATTAGCTGCTACACTGGAAAATGATAAACATAATGGAACTAGCCAATACATTCAACCTATCTGAATGTGCCACATACAAACCAATTGTGCAGTGACCCAGTTGGATCATTAAGAGAACCAACTAAATAGTGTCCTGTGTGAGCAGATGGCTATCTGACAATATGTAGACAGAGCTCTTGGGATGGCCTCCCTGGACTCAAAAACCAAAAGGGCATTGCCTTAGGCTGGGTTCTCTAGAGAAGCAAAACTAGTACAACTTCTATATGTATATATATATACATAGAGAGAGAGGGAGAGACAGAGAGATTTATCTCAAAGAGACAATTCACATAGTTGTGGAGGCTAGCAAGTCCCAAAGACCATGGGTCAGGCATTGGCTGGAGGCTTCTCCTGACTCACGTGACTGCAGGGGCTGACAAATCCAGCATCACATCGGCACGTCAGGCGGTAGGCTGCTGGCTCACATGGATGTGGAAGCCAGTGAATCTCAAAGTTGACAGGTCAGATGACAAAATGCTGGCTCAAGTTCCAAGAGCCAGAGGTCAGATGATGATGAGCCAGAAACAGGATTCAGAGCAAGCAAGTGAGCTTTGCCAGAATGTGCATATATATATTGGGTTCAGGCCATACCCCCAAGAAGACTCCCCTTACAATTGATTGGCTGATCACATTAGATCACATCATGGAGGTGATTACATTATATTACATGGGAGATCACAAAATGGGGGATAATTACATAATACTGAGACTCATGGCCTAGCCAAGCTGGCATATAACATTAACTATCACAGGCACTATAACTTGTCCCAAAGTGTTTAGTGCTAATATTTTAAAGTATGATTAAAGGACTGTGAATCTGTATTTAATAGTTATTGTAGAATTAAATACATACACTCCCAATGGAGATGTCCCCCTTTTTCCTTTTTTTTCATTTTTCTATTATCTAGTGACTCAGAAGTAATTATGGGTGAGTATAATTTGATTTGAGATTTTAGATATAACCAAAGTATAAAAGCATGAAAGACTACATAAAGCAAAGGACAATTCCGTGCTGTTTTATGGAATACTGCCATTGTCACCAGATTACAGTTATAGCCAATGATTATAATGTCTAAATACTATATAATGTCTAAATGAAATCATAAAATTTTTTCGAGGCAATTAAGAAACTCATTGGCTATAACTGTAATCTGTTTCTTTTCTCTTAGTATTTAGACATTATAATCATTAATACGCCTTCAGTGTTTATAGATTCCTAGATGGAAAATTAGCAACATTTGTTGTTGTTGTGAACATGAATCTCATCTATTGTTACCACAACCGTATTGCTATCCCTGGCTAAGTTTAGATATATTAAAACATACATTCATTATCATTACTGATCTATAATGATAGTGAAAGATTTTTGATTCTGATATCAATTCTGGGCTTTTTGTGTTATAAAGCAAAAGAATCATGAATAATGAAAACCATAGAAGAAAATCCACACTCCATCAATTAGCTTGGAGCTGGATCTGTAACTCATGCAGATGACTTATGGTGGGCTAGTTATATTATCTCTATGGAGTCTCTTCTCCAACAGCCATTTAACAGTCATTGGAATTGAGAACACTATTTAATTCGTTTTACCTGTTGTATTCTCTTATTCTTTATGAAATAGACATTTGAGTGGAGGGAGAAATAATTTTCTTTTTAAAATATGAATAGGTTTAGGAATATGACACAGACCCTAAATAACTAAAGAGTTAGGTATCATTTCAAAGTCATTATTAGAATTTTGGTTATCTGATGCTTTCTTGTGAGTCAAAGCCAAAGATTTGTTTCAGAAACTCAGCCTGGTGTGTGTGTGTGTATGTGGCTATGCATTCTGAATGGTGTCTTACAGAAGCGCCATGATCTTTTCATTTTCCTGATGAAAGGCTGAGTATATCCATGTGATATCAGGGGTTGTTGATTCTCTAGAAATAGATACTTCATAGGAAGACACACTCGAGGAATAGACACAATCCAATCCCTTGTCTCCCCTTCTTATCGTCTTTGTTTTTCTTTCTTGCACCTTCCTTCTTATTTCTCTAACTGCAGACTTTCAATCCTGTGCATGCATTTGTCCTGTTTATACACTGGGAAAAAGAGGGCTTATTGGCCAGAATGGTTCAAACACAGCAGACATATGGAAAAAGATTCTTTAGAAGTGTGCTCTCCTGCCATATTAGCCTGAATTTATCTAAAGTGGTGTCACATGTGCACAAGTGGGCTTTTGATGCCTCTATTTGTGTCTCTCTGATATTGAGTGCCCCTAGTTATAACCGTATACATAGAAGTAACATTCACCAAATTGCTATACCTATTAAAAATAAATAATAAAACAAAACAACAGGCAATACTAAAAGGGAACAGAATTAAAGTCCACAAAAATAGCTACTTCTCAATCCCCTCACCCCTAACTAGGAATCCCCTCAATCCCCTCACCCCTAACTAGGAAAAATATCCAGCACTGTATTGTGACTAAAAATAGTAAGTAAAATAACTGGTATGTTTACCCAGGGAAAAGATGATTTAGGTGGGAAATCATAACATCTGTGAGCTAAAAGCGTGACTGAACACCAACTCCCTCATTTTCAGACAACATAGGAGGGGTTTGCCCAAGATGGTAGAGAAAAAAGGTAGTCCCTTCAAGCATTTGAAGAGTTTCCATGTGAAAGATTAAAAGGTAATCTGTGTAGTTACAGAGCAGAACAATTGGTGGAAGTTACAAGGAGATTTTAGTCTAATATAAGAAACATCATATAATAATTAGAGCTTTCAATCTAAATGGCAAAGCTCTACTCATTAAAGCAATTCAAGCAGAAACTGAGGGAATTTTGGGGGGTGTTACATGGGACAGAAGCCTGGACTAAATTACTTGATTTATTCTGAAAGGCTGAAAAGAAACTTAGTGCTCTCAAGAGTGATGAAATTTGATCTATTCCAACTTCTCATTAAATGTAGGAATTTTTTCTACACAGTCTATTTCAGTGACTTCATTTCACAGATTATAACAATGAAATTCAAGACAATATAACATAGAGGTCGAGAGTACTAACTTTGACTTTAGAAGGACATGGATTTTGATTAGATTTGTGAATGAGCAGATTACTTAAACCGCAAAGCCTCAGGAAGAGGATAGTAATAGTAACTGTCTCGTAGGAAAATAGTGTTTAACACAATAATGGGTATATAGTAAGTACTCAGTAACTAGTAATCACAACCTAAGAGATTAAGTGACTAACCTGAGTTTACACGGCTGCCTAGAATTTGGACTGTAGATTTTTTTTTAGCTTCTTTCTACTAAATAATCAGACCTACTTCAATATCCTAACATTAAGCTATATAATATCCTTCATTAATTATGCATTTTAAATTACTAATATTAAAAATGAAAGAAGTGACATCACTACAGAGTCTACAGATATAAAAAGTACAATAAGGGACTATTTTGAACAACATTATACCAAGTTTGATCACTTGGAGAAATGGAAAAATCTTTAAAAGACACAAACCATTAAAGTTCATTCAAGAAGAAATAGATGACATGAATAGCACTAGATTTATTACACAAATTGAATTTGTATATAAAAATCTTCCCACAAAGAAAACTCCATGCTTAGGTGACTTCAATGGTGAATTCTATAATACACTTATTTAAGAAATAATACCCATTCTACAAAATTCTTTCAGAAAGCTGAAGGGAAGGGAATACTCGCCAACTAATTTGATAACTCAAACATTATTCTGATACCAAAACATATATGCAATAATTTCAAACAAAACTTTAGCAAAACAAATACAACGACATATAAAAAGAAGGCTACAACATGAACAAGTGGGGTCTATCCCAAGAAGGCAAAGTTGATTGATTTGAAAATCAATCAATGCTACTTAGCATATTAAAAAACTAAAAAGAAAGAACAACCCATATGATCACCTCAATGAAAGAAAAAAATATGAACAAAAACCAACATTCATTCCTGTTAAAATCTCTCAGCAAACTAGAGATAGAAAGAAACCTGATACAGAGCAGCTACAAAAAGCCTACAATTAACATCATAGTTAAATGATGAAAGACTGAATGCTTTTCCCCTAAAATCAGAAAAAAGAAAGGATATTCATTCTCACCACTTCTACTCAGTACTGTGCAGGGCGTCCTAGACAGTGCAATAGGGATAGGAAAAGAAAGAAAAGGCATACAGACTGGGAAGGAAGAAGAAAAACATCCATTATGCACAGATGACACATTTGTCTATATCAAATATTTGAAATCTGCAAAAACAAGTACTAGAATTAATAAGTCAGTTTAGTATGATTACAGGATACAAGATCAGTATACAAAAGTAAACTAATTCTATTTCTATACTAGCAATGAACACTCAGATAGTGAAATTAAAAAACATCATTTAATAGCAAGTGAAATTAAAAAACATCATTTAATAGCAGTAAAAATATAAACACATACAGATATATTTTACCAAACATGTTCAACACCTATACACTAAAAACATTGCTAAGAAAAATTAGATGACCTAAATAGATGGAGAGATATACCTTGTTCATGAGTCACAAGATTCAATGTTTAAGATATTAACTCTCCCCAAAGTGCTCTACAAATTTAACACAATTCCTGTTAAAATCCTAATTGGCTTTTTTTTTTGGTAGAAATTGGCATACTGATTCTAAAATTCATATGGAAATGTAAAGAACCTATAATAGCCAAAACAACTTTGAAAAAGACCAAAGTTGTTGGACTAACAGTCCCTGATTTTTTTTTTTTACTATAAAGCTACAGTAATCAAGACACTATGGCATTGGTGTCATGAAAGGCAAACGGATCAATGGGATAGAATAGAGTACAGAAATTGACTCACCAATGTTTGGGAAGCTGATTTTAGAAAATGGTCCAAAGGTAGTTTAATAGAAAAAGGATAATTTTTTCAATAAATAGTACTGGAACA
The DNA here is from genome assembly GCF_030014295.1 of Loxodonta africana. NCBI lineage: Eukaryota > Metazoa > Chordata > Mammalia > Proboscidea > Elephantidae > Loxodonta > Loxodonta africana. The sequence goes on along the minus strand of NC_087357.1, from coordinate 56,756,363 downwards.
ATTGGAACATTATACGTAAAAAAAAAAGTCAATCCATACCTCACACTATATACAAAAATTAAATCAAAATGGATCATGGAGTTAATTGTCATACTTAAAACTATGAAACTTCTAGGAGAAAATTTGGGGGATCTTGTGTTAGGCAACTATTTCTTCAATATGACACTAAAAGTACAGTCCATAAAAGTTGGACATCATCAAAAACAAAAATCTTCTGTTCTTCAAAAGGCACTCTTAGGAAAATAAAAAGCCACAGATTAGGGAAACTCCATATATTTGATAAAGAACTTGTATCCAGAATATACAAATAACTCTCAAAACTCAATAGAGAGGAAACAACCTACTATATGAAGATATGCAGATGACAAGAAAGCACTTATGAAGATGCTTGCCATCATTATTCATTAGGGAAATGCAAATGCAAACCACAATGAGTGACCACTCCACACCTCGGAGAAAGATCACATTTTTAAAAACTGTATCAAGTGTTGACAAGTATGTAGATATACTGGCACTCTAATTTATTGTGCTGATGGACATGTAGAATGATAACAACTCCTTTGGAAAACATTTGGGCAATTTCTTAAAAATTAATCATTCATATAGCATATGACTTAGCCACTCCACTGATATTTAACCAAGATGATAAAAGCCATATAAAGACTCTAACAAATGTTCACAGCATCATAATTTGTAATAGCTCCAAGCTGAAGATAACTAAATATCCATCAACAGATGAATGAATAAGAAACTGTGATACAGCCATACAATGAGATGCTACTCAAAAATACAAAAACCCACTGCCGTCAAGTCGATTCTGACTTGTAGTTACTCTACAGGACAGGGTAGAACTGCCCCATAGGGTTTCCAAGGAGTGGCTGGTGGATTTGAACTGCCGACCTTTTGGTTAGTAGCTGTAGTTCACTGTAGCTCTTAACCACTTCACCACCAGGACTCCTCAAAAATACAAGAAATGAACGATTGATAAATGCAACAACATGGATAAATCTCAAAAGAAATATTCTAAGGGAAAATGGACAAAAAAGAATACCTACTGATTCCATTAATTAGAAATTAGAAATGACTAATTTCAGCAATAAGTGGGGAAAGAGTAAGAGGCGGCAATTACAAAGGACTGTAAGGAAACTTTTGGGAATGAATATTTTTATTATTTTGATTTTGACATACGTCAAAATGTGTGCAATTGTGTACTTCAAATATGTACAGTTTACTGTATGTCAATTTTACCTCAGTAAAGCTGCTAAAATTATACATTTTGATCTTGCCAAGTGATCTTTTTTCTTAACATCAGAAATTTTATTTGTAAGAGATAAATGTTGATTAAGTAGTCCTAGCTACAGGGCATTCCAGATTTTGTTTACATTTGTAACTATGAAAACAATAGTGATGATAAGTTCTCTGAAAAGTTTATTGCTGTAGAATAATTTTTATTTCAGAAACATACATGCTATTTTCCATTAGCAAATAAGGAAATGCTGACTAAAGAGCAACTGGGTAAAACACAATGATAGTGTCAGAATTATGAAAGATGTTTTGGCTTATTGTCAGCTCTGCCATGCAGTGTTAAATGGAACAAATGAAAATATAATCCAAAATGATGCTAAGCTTAAATTTGCATTCCAATTCTTAAAAAATTTATGAGCATGATGTAGACCTTTGGACACCTGGGAAGATTTATGAATAAACTTAACTTGGCAAACATAATTATAATTTGAAACAAATGGGGCTGGGTCATGACCAACTGACTTAGATTCAACGATTGAACACAGGGACCTATTATGATTTTATTAATAGAAACTCAACCTCGAGAAATTAATTTCAGTTCTCCTAACGATAACAGGCATAGAAGCCACTATTACTAGAAGAGATTGAAGTCCCAATGGAGAAAGCTGAATCGGAGTATTCACATTTAACTAATGAGGGAACACTGGGAAAGGGCCAGGCTACCAGAATCTTATCTGCATTCGCTTTTAAGGGCACCATCTTCTCATCTGTCTCCTTTGAGCATTCCAAGTTCTTTATTATGGTATGTGAAAGAAAGGAAGGAAAACAGATGGCTGTAAGCAGAACATTTACAACTTTCCCACAACGATTTGTCAAGGCAACTCAGTGCACAATCCGTTACCATGCCAGTTCTAAACCTCTGTTGAGTTGGCAATAATAAACTATATAGCCTGGAGAATAAGAATTCAATGAAGTTACTAAACTCTTTTCACTAAATCTTAAAATCTCTTACTCTTAAACGAGTGAAATTACGTAATAAAAATAAGAATAGCCAGCATTTGTCAGGTACATAGAACATGTCAGGCATCCTGTTATGTATTTTATATATTTTATGTCATTTAAATTTAGGCCTTACAAGATCAATGAGGTCTGTGTTATCTATTTGTCTTTATGTTACAGAGAAGGAACCTAAGCCACAGAGAAGTGATTTGCTCTGGGTCACATAGCTACTGAGTCACAGGGTTATGATTTGAACCCAGATCTGACTTTAAACCACATCGTTTTCCCACTACAACATGATTCTCCATTTACTCTACCTATTTTAGTTGGTACCTTTGATATTTTGGGTCAGTCAGGGAGAGTATACAATTGACTATCCACCAAAGGTGTTTTTGAGTTGTGGGTAGAAATCACATCAACAACCTGGGTAGGTGTGAAGTGCCAACAGGTGACCACATGTGGTATGGATGATATGACTGGACCTTGTGGTTTTTCCTTTTGGGGGGAGGGGGTGGGGAGAATTCCTTTTTTTTTTTTAAAATCTACTAAATAAGAAAAAAGAATGGACAACTTCCTTAAGATCTCTAAGATTTTTTTTTCTGAAATATTACATAAGATGATACATACTAAATCCTCAGTACTGGGTCTGGCTTATTATAACATAGCAAAAGATAGCATCATTATTATTTTTATCAATTAATAAAGAAATGTACTTTAAAAAGACAAACATATATTCAACTCTGAGGTATATACTCCAGAGAAATGAACGTATGTCCACACCAAAATTTGTACATAGATGTTCATAGTAGTAGTATATACTATAGTCAAAAAGTTGAACAACCCAAATTGTCCATCAACTGATGAATGGATAAATAAAATGTGGAATACCCATACAATGGAATATTATTCACCAACAGAAAAGAATAAAGTTCTGATACGTGCTACAACATGAATGAACCTTGAATACATACTAAGTGAAAGAAACCAGTCACAAAAGACCACATTTTAGATGATTTCATTTATATGAAATGTTCAGAATAGGCAAATCCATAGAGGCAGAAGGTAGATTAGCGACTTCCTAGGGCTTGGGGTTGTGGGAAGTGACTGCTAATGCGTTTAGGGTTTCTTTTGGGGTGAACAAAAATATTTTAAACTTAGATTGTGGTGATGGTTGCACGGTCCTGTGGTTACACTAACAAGCATAAATTGTACACTTTAAATAAGTGCATTATATGGTATGTGAATTATATTTCATTAAAGCTGTTTTTAAAAAGATAAACTTATAAATAAGCTGTATACAATTAAACTAGGTCAAAGTAATCTGAAAAACAAAGAAATTATTTTTTTAAAACATGAAACTATATGTCGAGTTGTTGGCTTAATCACTCAGAGAAAAAAAGTTTCCAAGTGACATTACAGTTTAGTAATTTAGGAGATATAGCTTTGAGATAAAAACTTTAGAAAAAGAAAATTTAAAAGACATTTAGTAATAACATTGGCATTGGTATTTTATAATTTATATATGTATGTATGAGTATATAATTTATTAACCTATATGCTTTATCCGTAGATAATTTTGTTAAAATCTTCAGAACTGACAAATGCAAAGAGATACAAATATCAGTATCAACAGAGTTAAGTGCAAAATTTACCTTAAATTTTGTTGCTAATGCCAGTACGGATTTTATCTGTTTTGAAAAAAATAAATACTTAGGTCCTAGCTCTGTCTACCAAAAAATTCCTGGAAGAAATGTCAAACCGGCAGCAATAATCACTGAGCCCAAACCAAGCCCTCTAAATACCCCTTCCCTCTAAAACAAACTAAAGTTCCTTGGAGAAATGGCTGATACCACATCTTTGGAAGAGATGTTCAAGGTTTGCCTGGAACATCTTATCACGTTGGAAAGCAAGGGAGTGATCAAAGACCACTGTGATTGTGTCAAGAGGACTTAGGAGACAACTTTGAAAGGGCTGTTACAGGCCAAAGACGGGCATTTGAGCATCAAAAAGAGTAATGACTCCAAAGGATTGAAGCAAGTATGTTAAAACGCATGAGTTCAAAACAAAACAAAAAATCTCATTGGTCACCTGTAGGGTTTGCTTGGGAACCTAATCGTTATGCTGAAAATTGGAAAATAAAAGGCAATACAAGCAAGCATTTATTTTTACGGTGTAATTAAATACTTGATGAAAAAAAGCTATTAGCAGAGGAATTTCAGCTATAAATGCAGAAAGGATGACAAAGTCGGGAAATAATCACCTTGCAACATCGAATCAAATAATGCATTAATGGCTGCTAAAACAATGAAAAGACAGATTTAGAATTAGGCTGAAGATGTCTGAACCCACTATTAAAATTTAATTCACATAAAGGTAGACAACCAGACATTATGTCCCTCTTGATGTGAAGCAATCAAAAGTAAACAGCACCACCTATGATGTATTCATGTCAAGAAAACAATCTGAATTTGACTAAGCTTCTACATCAATTACCCTTTTACAGGAAATACAGAAAAACATGTTAAACAACATTCCAAGGGTTCAATAAGCCACGTCCAAAATGAAGGAAATTCTACAGGATAAATGAGCCAATTTCTTTAGAAAATAAATGGCAAGGAATGAGGGTAAAAAGGGGATCTGTTATTGATTAAAAGAAACTTTTTTAAGAGACTTAGCAACCAAACACAATTTGTAGAGTTTGTTTGATTCCTGGTTAAGAAAACTAATCATAAAAAGACATTTTTGAGGCAAAGAAGTTTGGACACTGACCAAATATTTGAGAATACTTAGGAATATGTGATTTTACTACATATGATAATGGTATTGTGGTTTGTTTTTTTTTTAAGTTTTCTTGTATTTCAGAAGAAAATAATAAGAATTATTAAAAATAATAACATAAAAAGTTTCATTTACATTTTATATTTTCTTCACATCCTAAAGAAAAGATAAATATGGATTGAATGCTTTGCTATCTAAGATTGGCATTAAAATACTCTAGTAGTTGGGGTGGAAAAGTGTTCATGGGGTACAGATAAAACAATGTGGCCTAATGTTGATTATTACTGATGATGGGTAGCAGACATCTTATGTTATTCTCTCAGTCTATAGAAAAATTTGAAACTTCTCTTCCTAGGTTTTTAGAAAACAAATCTGATATCTGGCTTAAGTATAATTTAGTTCTAACAACCTAGGAATTTTCACTGCCTGTAAGATCTCAGTATGACCCTAATGTGCGACAAACTCATTGTCATCGAGTCAATTCCAACTCATAGTGACCCTATAGGACAGAGTAGAACTGCCCCATATGGTTTTCAAGGAGTGGCTAATAGATTTGAACTGTTCACTTTTTGGTTAGCAGGCGGGCTCTTGGCCACTGTGCCACTAGGGCTCCAACGTGTGACAAGGCTGCTGACAATTCTGATGCATTTTTAGACTAATTTCATGGAAGAGGTTTCCAGGACACAAGAACTTTTTGTTCCATTGTGACTTCACACCTTATTGGACTGTTGTGCTTAGTTCTCAGCTCAACAGTTTAAGAGAGATATTGGAAAAGTGGAGTGATTTTGGAAACTATGGACACAATAGAAAAGGCTTTGAAAATAATTTCAAAAGAATCAGTGATTTTATGCTGAAAAAGAGAGAATTTATTCAGAACCAGATTTATATATATTATATGTTACTGCAGAGGAAAAAACTAGAACTATTGGGTGGAAGTCATAAAGAGTAAACGCGTATCCCAAAATAAGCAAAAAATTAGAGTGGTCCAAAAATAGACCGCTTCTTGAAGTGCTGTGTGCCCCATCACAGTAAGGGTTTAGGCATTGGGAGGTTAACCATCTGCCAGGGATGTTATATATAGGAATATTGATTGAATGGGGTGTTAGGCAAGGAAACTTCTAAGATTCCTTTCTTCCTGAAGATGCTGATTCTAAATTTACTCAAAGAAAAGTACTCAGTAGGAAATGCATACCCAACTACAGTAGATTTTGTCTCCAAAGATGGCCACAACTAGACCTCCCATTCCTATACTCTTTGGCAGGAAGATCTTGTCACTCACCCATCCAGGAGTGAACTCTCTTTCCCTGCTGCTTGCATCTGGCAGTCCCTCTGACTTGCTTTGACTAATAAAATGTGGTGAAAGTGAGGCTGTGTAACTTCTGAGGTTGGGTCCTAAGAGATCTTGAGTGTCTTCCTCCTGCTTAAAGTCCTGAACCACCATGTAATGTAGTCCATCTACCCTACTGGAGAGACCATGGAAAGAGAGACAGATGTCCACCCAGTCTCTAATTGTTCCACTTATTGCTGCTGAGCCACTAGACATGTTAGTGAAAGTATCCTAAATATTCCAGCCCCAGCTGTTTAAGTGTTTCATTTGAGCCCAGTTTCCAACTGACCCGTCAGCTTTAATACAGCCACAGGAGTGACTCCAGCTGATGCCACATGGAGAAAAACCACCATCCAACTGAACCCTATCCAAATTCCTGATTCACAGGTTAACGAGCAAATAAAATGGTTGTCATTTTAAGTCATTGAATTGGGGGTAGTTTGTTATACAACAATAAATAACCTGGAGTCACAGGATAGAGAGTCTTTGCTTCTACAAGTCTTCAATCTGTACTTGAGCCTCGTTTAAATACCACAAAAATAGTGATAAACCAACGGACACAGTTTATATATTGGACCAATAAGGGTTTGTTTCATCATCCAGCTAGCTGCAGATATGTGATGATTGGGCAAAGGGCCGTAGAGCTGAACCCCAACAGGCTCTGCAAGGACTACTGTTTGGATTTGGATGAGTGAGATGGTCTCCAACTGGGTTAGACACAGGTCTTACACAATAGCACATAGTGTGAGAGGAAGAGAGACATGGTTTTAAAATAGTATTCTCTTTCCCACCTGCTGACTAATGGGGCATCAGCAATATTACTATTTTTTCTTATATATATATATATATATTTTTTTTTTTTTAAAGAGAAAGATGGTAGTAGTAAATACTATTAGAAGGTGTAGAGAAACCTCCAAGAACAAAAAATATAGTTCCCTGAATTTGGGGAACCATGACCTCATGTTACTTTCATTTCTTCTACTCCCACCATTAGTTTCCTGATGAAATACTCCACAATCCTATACATGCTGTGATGGTGGTGGTAGTTGTCATCAATATTTCTCATCACCATTGTCATCAATATTTCAGGAGGTAAGATCAGAATGGGAGGTAATGAACTTAAAGGGAGAAGATCAGGATATATAGAGAGGGATGGAGCCAAGGAAGAAAGAGGAGGTAGAGAATGTAAAGGAATGAGAAGAGCTCTTGGTAAAAATTGAGAGATGTAAGGAATAAGAAGTGTTGTTGTTAGGTGCCTTCGAGTCACTTCCAACTCATGGTGACCCTATGTACAACAGAACAAAACACTGCCCATATCCTCACATATCCTTGTTATGTTTGAGTCCATTGTTGCAGCCACTGTGTCAATCCATCTCGTCAATGTTCTTCCTCTTTTTTGATGACCTTCTACTTTTCCAAGCATGATGTCCTTCTCCAGGGACTGGTCCCTCTTGATAACAAGTGCAAGGTATGTGAGATGAAGTCTCACCATCCTTGCTTCCAAGGAGCATTCTGGCTGTACTTCTTTCAATACAAATTTGTTCATTCTTCTGGAAGCCCATGGTATATTCATTCAATATTCTTTGCCAACATCGTAATTCAAAGGCATCAGTTCTTTTTCAGTCTTCCGTATTCATTGTCCAGGTTTTGCATTCACATGAGATGATTGAAAATACTATAGCTTGGGTCAGGAGAGCCTTAGTCCTCAAAGTGACATTTTCACACTTTAAAGAGGTCTTTTGCAGAAGATTTGCCCAATGCAACATGTTTGATTTCTTGACTGCTGCTTCCATAGGCATTAATTGTGGATCCAAGTAAAATGAAATCCTTGACAACTTCAATCTTTTCTCCATTTATCATGATGTTGCTTATTGGTCCAGTTGTGAGGATTTTGGTTTTCTTTATGTTGAAGCACAATCCGTACTGATGACTATAGTCTTTGATCTTCATCAAGTCCTCTTCCCTCTCAGCGAGCGAGCTTGTGTCATCTGCGTATCGAAGGTTGTTAATGAGTGTAAGAAGTGTAAGGACCACAAAAATAATATGATTGCATATGATTTGCAAAGCACTTCGCTGTTTATAAATCACTTTAATGTATGTTCTCTAGTTTAACCTTTCTAACACTTGCTAAAGGTGTTTTATTATTCACATTACATGGCTGAGGAAACAAGGCTGAAAGAATATGACATGATCATTAATTTTTTTCTATTAAAAATATTTACTGAATGCCCACTCTGTGCCAATTGCTATGCTAAGTGTTGAAAACATAATAGTTAGCAAAACAATTGTGGTATGTGCCCTTATAACTTATAGCCTAGAAGAGGAGAAAGACTGCATTCAAATAATCACAAAAGCAACTATAAAATTATAATGAATTCAAGGAACATGGTGCTATGAGAAGACAAAATAAAAGGATTTGACCTAGTCACATTATCCTGATTATAGGTTTATAGACAAACACATTCCACAATTACCTTGCTTGAATCTGTTTTATGGATATTTCACCTGAATATAGTTGTACATAAGGAATAAATAAGTATTTTCAAACCACTTTGATATTTTTTAAATTAAGGAAGTTTTTCAAGGAAGAAATAAAAACCTTGCTTCATTTTTATATACAGCACTCACTGCCTACTTCTATAATGCCCATCATCTATTGGATCAGGATTCTATACTGTGTAAACCTTTAGCCAAGAGCTTGACTAACAAGGTCACTTAAAAAAAAAAAAAAAGCCTATTCTAGATATGAGAATTTAACCACCACTTTTTTTTTTTTTTACCTGCCTAGTTCTAAAAGTATCACTCACAGCCTGACAGCCACTAGATGATTAAAGTCTGTGCCTTGACTCCCTAGGGTTTCCCTTTTCCTAGATGTCTCAGAGTAAATGTTAGCATTATACACCACCAAATAGGAGGGACTGCAGTCAGACAAGATCTGTACTCACAAACTTCAGTTCTAGAAGCAAAGCACACAATATAACCATTGAATGCTTGGTAGTACTTCTACCCTGGGGACATCAAACCTAAATGAACCACCTTCTCAAATAATCCAAATGGTTTCAAATTGTTAATTCATTAATTCCCCTAAGAGCTCATAGCCAAAGTGGATAAGAGTAAACAGGAAACTAAAACAGAAGGAGTTGAATTGATGCATTCTAGGTTCCCCAAATTGAACAGGAACCAGAGGTGTGCTTTTTTTTCAATAAACATCCAGCAAGGGCTTCTGAATGAAATGGCCAATGTTGACCTTTCCTAGAAAAATATGTTTTCACTTCAAATGCTAATTAATCTATTTAACATTTTCTTTCTCTTTCACTTTATGTTTGGGAATCTTCTCACTTAGGTATCCTTAGCAGGCCTTGAATATTATCTAAAAAGTTGCAGTTTGAGCATTTCGTAATAATTCTTTTGTTTTATATTATTTTGATAAGCGTTTTTCATGTGACAATATTTGGACATAAATTTCAGCACTTTCAGTACACCCTGCAGTAGCTTGTCTTCCTCAAGGTGCTTTCAAAATTTTCTGGCTTTCTCCCTCCAGAGATCACACATACATAAATGCACACACTTACTTCCCAGTGGCTGTGCTTGCCCTGCATTTTATGCTCTGGTTCTTCAATCCAGAAAGACTAGGAGTTTTCCATCAGAGTTTTAATCACCCCATGCAGTGACTACTGTGGCCTGACCTCACGCTGAAATTTTTTTGTCACCTTTTTAATTCTTACTCAGTGTTCAAGACTTAGCTTGATCATAATCCATTTCAAGAGAACTTTCATGGAATCTCTAGATTCAACTGAATATGTACATGAGTTAGGAATGTGTTTGACTGCAATTAACAGAAAATACTACTACAGTGACTTTAACAAAACCAGGTGTGTTTTTCTCATTTAATATGAAATTCAGAGATGAGTAGTTCAAAGCTGATATCACTGCTCAGATAGGTCATTATGGACCAAGATTTTTTTTCCACTTATCTGCTCTGCTATCCTCATATAGCTTTTATCTTTATGATCTTAACATGAAAATTTTAACCCTGGCCATTATATTCAATTTCTAGGTAGGCAAAAGTGACAAAGAGTAGGGTAATCAACTCATCCCAGTTTGCCTGAGACTTTCTACATTTTAATATGGAAAGTTCTAAGTCTCAGGAAACCTCTCACTCTTTGCTAAACCTGTTTGGTTCCTCACCCTAACGATAAGGGGTAAAGGCCAATCATTGTTCATATCATCAGTCAGACATGTGTCACATGGCCACCCCTAATTGCAAGGAAGCCTAGGAAAGTATTTTCACCGAGACAAATATGCAATGCTGAACAAAAGTAATGTTTTGTATTAAGGAAGAAGAAACCAAAAAACAAAACCAAACGCAGTACCATCAGTCGATTCCAACTCATAGCGACCCTATAGGACAGAACAGAACTGCCCCCATAGAGTTTCCAAGGAGCACGTGGCGGGTTTGAACTGCCGACCCTTGGGTTAGCGGCCGTAGCACTTAACCACTACACCACCAGGGTTTCCAAGAAGGAATGTATATTAGGTAGACGATTACTGTATTTTTCAGGAAATAGTGCACACCTTATATATTTGTATGCCTACCATGTCCTCCCCCTGGGAGGTATTTTTATAAGCGCCATTATGCCAATTTGTTTTACATGCTGCTGTAAAAAAATTAGCATAGTGCATTTACAAAAATACCTCAAAGGGGGAAGGCACAGTTGGCAAACGAATGTAGAAGGCACACGTTATTTGTGTAAAAATACAGTAGCAGCCTCTACCATGGTGCCTCTTCTCTGTGATTCCATAGCGTGCAGTATACATCCCCATATAATATTCCATTCTAGTTAGTCCATTAGTAATGTATTGATCTTGTGCCTCCGTAGTGAAGCATGATACCTTACATATGTTGTTGTTGTTTTTAGATGTCATCAAGTCAGTTCCAATTCATAGTGACCCTATGTACAACACAACGAAAAACTGCCTGGTCCTGCGCCATCCTTACCTATCACTGTTATGCTTGAGCCCATTGTGTCAATCCATCTTGTTAACGGTCTTCCTATTTTTTTTGGCTGACTCACTACTTTACCAAGCATGATGTCCTTCTCCATGGACTGGTCCCTTCTGATAACATGTTCAAAGTACATGAGATGAAGTCTCACCATCCTTCTTTCTAAGGAGCATTCTGGCTGTACTTCTTCCAAGACAGATTTGTTTACTCTTCTGGCAGTCCGTGGTGTGTTCTTTGCCAACATCATAACTCAAAAGCATCAATTCTTCTTGAGTCTTCCTTATCCATTGTCTAGCTTTCACATGCATACGAGGCAATTGAAAATATCATTACTTGGGTTAGGCAAACCTTAGTCCTCAAAGTGACATCTTTGCTTTTTAACACTTTAAGAGGTCTTTTGCAGAAGATTTGCCCAGGGCAATGTGTCGTTTCATTTCTTGACTGTTGCTTCCATGGGTGTTGTTTGTGAATCCAAGTAAAATGAAATCCTTGACAACTTCAATACATTCTCTATTTATTATGATGTTGCTTATTGATCCAGTTGTATTTTTGTTTCCTTTATGTTGAGATGTAATCCATACTGAAGGCTTCAAGTCCTCTTCCCTTTCAGCAAGCAAGGTTGTCTCATCTGCATATTGCAGGTTGTTAATGAGCCTTCGTCCAATCCTCATGCCCTGTTCTTCTTCATATAGTCCACCCTCTCAGATTATTTGCTCAGCATACAGATTGAATAAGTATTGTGAAGGGTACAACCCTGACACACATCTTTCCTGGTTTTCGACCATGCAGTATTCCCTTGTTCTGTTCGAACGACTGCCTCTTGGTCTATGTACAGGATCTGCATGAGCACAATTAAGTGTTCCGGAATTCCCGTTCTTCACAATGATATCCATAATTTGCTATGACCCACACAGTCGAATGCTTTTGCATAGTCAATAAAACACAGTAAATATCTTTCTGGTATTCTCTGCTTTCAGCCAAGATCCATCTGACTTCAGCAATGATATGCTTTGTTTTAAGTTCTTTTCTGAATCTGGCTTGAATTTCTGGCAGTTCCCTGTTGATACACCACTGCAGCTGTTTTTGAATTATTTTCAGCAAAATTTTACTTAAATGTGATATTAATGATTTTTTTCAATAATTTCTGCATTCTGTTAGAGCATTTTTGTTTGGAATGGGCACAAATATGGATCTTTTCCAGTCAGTTGGCCAGGTAGCTGTCTTCCAAATTTCTTCACGTAGATGAGTGAGCACTTCCAGTGCTGCATCTTTTTGTTGAAACATTTCAATTGATATTCATCAATTCCTGGAGCCAATGCCTTCGATGCACCTTGGACTTCTTCCTTCAATACCATCTGTTCTTGATCTATGCTACCTCCTGAAATGGTTGAATGATGACCAATTCTTTTTGGTAAAGTGACTCTGTGTATTCTGCCTGACGTACAGTAGACATTAAATATTAATTGAACAACAACATCAAAATAAAAAAAAAACACATGGAATGTCATCTGGGTGGTTTTTGTTTTTCATGACTAGGAAAAAATGCTATAGAATTGCAAAATGAAAAACAAAGCCTATTCCACATTCTACAGATTTGGGACTTGATCAAGATGTGGTCACAGCTCATGTTCATAAATCTGAATTATTACCAAACATGGCTAGATTCCCTGGGTCTTATCATTAACAGTCTAGTTGATTATCTCCAGGGAATGGTGTTCCAGAATGTACTTAGGTAACTTATTCTTTGGATCTTTTCCTAAGAATGGCTCAGTTAGATATTGATGTCACTTTTGGTTATTTTACCAAGCTTTTAAAGTAACAGTTCAATATTTATGTTACCAAAGTACATATAATAAAAATAAACATATGTTACTTTAATTTTTTAAAATATAAATCCAAATATTAAAATGAAACCAAATAGCTCAAAGAAATGTCAACATTTTTATAGTTCCAGTTAATAAAGCAATAAGTTAAAATACTGATATACTGAAGTTAAAAACACACTAGGACAGAATTTAAATAATGACGTCTTAGGGAGGAAACCTGTATCTTGTATGTGGGTGGATTTGCTTTAATCAGGCTTTCTGTTTTCAAAGCAGTTTGATGACACATGTCAAATCATCAATATGACTTATGAATTCCAAGGAAATTAAAATTTATTACTAGTCCCTTCATTAGTTGCTTCCTTCGAGGCAGAAAATACTATTTCCCAGCCTTAGGTGCAGGATATAGATCCTTCCATTGTAAACATAAAACGCTATGTAATCTGACTCATAAGTATGTAAGGTTTCTCTTATATAACCTGATGTTAGTTAGGGATGTGTAGTACGTGTCTAGTGTTGAAAAACTCAAAACAAACATAACAGCCACTGGCATTTTCTTTTCCCTTGCCTTATTTTTTTTTCTTCCCAGATTTGCCACGAACTCATGATCGCAAAGAGTGAATACTAATAATGTAATCCTTACCTTTTAATCGAAACACTTTTCATACATTTTCTCTCATGCCTGAGAATTATTTGACACAAATGCCTCAGCAGTGTTTCCATAATATAAAATTGTTTTTCTCCTACAAACAACCACCTGTAATTTGAAAGCAAGTAATTCATTTTAATAATAAGGGTCCCCTGGGCCAGGCAATATTTCCTAAGACTACAAAGGAGCCACTCTATTGACTTTGATTGCCAGATTAACATAAACGAGAATGCAATTGTCTTGGCTGAAAGGTTTGGGACCAAAAAAAAAAACTGCTATAGGGTCCACTGTAAGTTGGAATCAACTTGACTGCAAGGTGTTTGGTTTTGGTTTAGAAGGCTAGGTTGGAATCTATGGGTGATATAAATGGCTAAGCACTCAACTACTATACAAAATGTTGGTGGTTCAAGCCCACCCAGAAGCGCCTCATAAGACAGACCCAGTGATCAGTTTCTGAAAAGTCACAGCCTTGAAAACCCTATGGAGCAGTTCTACTCTGCACACATGGGGACTCCATGAGTTGGAATCGACTCAACAGCAACTAACAAAAACAACAACAGGACTTGGTTTAGATATATGGGAAAGTTTGAACAGAATGTGGCCCTAAATAAATGTTAGAAGTGATTAATTGAGAAAGCATGAGAGTTCCCAATTACCTAGACTCGTTGGTGACCGCTACGTCAAGACCAGACGATCCTTTTCTCTCAACTCTGCAGTCACCGCCTACTCCAGGTACTACAGAGGTTTCTCTCTCCTCAGCTGGCTAACTTCTCTGGAATGCAGACCTCCACTTCCAAGTCCAATTCCATTCTGAGCCCATCGTTTTGAATATCATAATGTCTACCCAGTCATTGTTCTTAACTACCAAGCTCCAAAGCCCTTGTATTTTCAGTGTTCTGTTAATAATAACCCACCACCCATCTGTCAGTTTGCCATACTGTGGAGGCTTTCATGTTGCTATGATGCTGGAAGCTATGTCACTGGTATTTCACATGCCAGCAGGGTCATCCATGATAGACAGGTTTCAGCAGTGTTCTCAGACTAAGGTTTCAGCAGTGATCTCAGACTAAGACAGGCCTGGCGATTTACTTTCAGAACTCAGTCAGTGAAAACCCATGGATCACAACAGAATATTGTCCTAGATAGTACTGGAAGATGAGCCCCTAGATTCGAAGGCACTCAAAATAAAGACACAGTGGCCACCACAATGGACTTGAGCATACCTAGATCATGAAGAGATGCAAGATGAGGCAATATTTGGTTCTGTTGTACATGGGTCGCCACGAGGCAGAGCCAGCCAGATAACAACCAACGACAGCTGTTAATAATAAAGAGAAATGCCATTTATGATCTGCTTTCTAAATCTCTCCCAGCTCCGGTAGCTCAAACAGAAGAAATAAATACATCATAATAATTATGCTGGCAAGTGGCCAAATGGTTAAGCAGTCATCTGCTAACAAAAACGATGGATGTTCAAACCCACCAGTGGGCTCCGTGGGAGAAAAACCTGGCGTTGTTCTCCTGTAAAGATTACAGCCTAGGAAGCCTTATGGGGCAGCTCTACTCTGTCCTATAGGGTTGCTATAAGTCAGAATTGACTTGATGGCACACAACAACACTTACACTGGTACACGGCATGTTCAACTCTGAAGTGGTTTAACATGCAAAGATTTGGTGAGTTTTCTATCACATCAAGGCAGCACAACATATGGGATCTCTTTTAGTAATTCATTCTTATTTGTGAAATTGCTCTATTTCATCAGAACTTCTATCATGTCTACAATCATTAAAACTCTTATTTAGACAGCTGCCACTTCAACCAAGACTTTATCTTTACCCTCCATCATTTTACGTTAGCCTATTAGCACAAAACAATCATTCCCATTATCAGGGCCAAGAAGACACACAAAGAGAATACCCATATAAAACTATACCTACCTCTCGTATATTTACCTCTTGCCATATCTTTAAAGCAACGCAAAATTTATAGCTAAACTCTAAGTTATGTAAAGAAGGCATTTTTGTCTCATAGCTTATAGAAGGGGTAGAAATTGGGAATAGCAGAAATTAGTAAGATGGGCATGTGGAAAATACTACAAACTGGTGGAAACTACAGGTTTTACAAACACGTCTACATGTTCATATTTGCTTTGTAAAGAGAGATTCTGCAGGGGGCTATGGTTTAATTATTATAACCCTTTAGCAAATATTCAATAAATGTTTGAGTCCATTGTGGCAGGCAGTGTGTCAATCCATCTCATTGAGGGTTTTCCCTTTTTTTGCTGACCCTCTACTTTGCCAAGCATGATGTCCTTCTCCAGGGATTGGTCCCTCCTGATAAAATGTCCAAAGTAAGCGAGACAAAGTCTCACCATCCCTGCTTATAAGGAACATGCTGGCTATACTTCTTCCAGCACAGATTTGTTTGTTCTTCTGGCTGTCCATGGTATATTCAATATTCTTTGCCAACTCTGTAATTCAAATACATCAATTCTTTTTCGATCTTCCTTGTTCATTGTCCAGCTTTCACACGCATACGCAGCAATAGAAAATACCATGGCTTGTGTCAGGTGATCCTTAGTCCTCAAAGGGGTATCTTTGCTTTTTAACACTTTACAAGGTCTTTTGCAGCAGATTTGCCAAATGCAACACGTCATTTGATTTCTTGACTGCTGCTTCCATGAGAATTGATTATGGATCCAAGTAAAATGAAATCCTCAACAACTTCTTTATTTTCTCCATTTGTCAAGAAATTTCTTTATAACACCTAACATGCACACAACAGTAAAAGGGTATTATTTAAGTTAGAATAATAATAAAATGTTTAAGATTTTGTCTAAAAATAAAGATTTTCCAGCATCTTTTTACATCTAGAAGCTTGGTGACATAAAAAAACATCGAGTCTTAACATTCAAAGGAATCTTAGAGATCAGATTTTAGTCCCATTCATTTTACAATTGAGGAATCTGATGACCGATGTTGCTAAGTGCCTTGTTTAAGACGACATTGTTCCCTCTTTTTCCTCATTTTCAAATAACAAGCTGTATTTATGTTTGTGCTACAGGTCCTTTCCCCAAATTAAAAAAAAAACATTTTTATTAAAATATTATGTATATTATTTCACCTCACTTTGACATATTATGAAAAAGTATTTGTCAAAACTGTTCTACATTATGAAGGCCTAGAGACACAGAGAGGTTAAAATGTTCTACCTTAGGGCATTCAACAGGGCAGAAGTGGAGAAATAACACACATACACACACACCACAGTCCTATACAGCGGCTCTTAATATGTCTTTAAGTGTACTTTCAAAGCTGCTTTCAAAAAACCATCAATGTATTTTAATTCAAATATAAGTTTAGAAAGCTACTATTTCTCAGATTTTTAAATATTCTACCCTGGAGAATACTTTTTATCTATCAGCACTGCCCTTTTTTTTAGCCCTAATAGGACTACTACGTTGTTTCCTATCATGTGTGATATACTGGTTTCCCAGGACACTCGATTCTTTCTGACGATCAGGCAGGTATGCCTAAGGCTCTGCCATCTCTAGGAATGCTGCCGCAGTTGACCCTGCTTTTAGAAGACGTGCATCCAGGAACTATTCAACCCATAGTTTTATCATTTTCTACTGATGGCTTACGCTCTTCCACCCCACCTTATTTTGTGGGTAGTGTTAGATATCAAAATACTTCTCTTGGTTGAATTAGTGGCTGTGGTGGGAGAAATTATTGTTCATGGATGAATGGGGACTCTTCTTTACGGTTGCTTTGTTGGCTTCTTGATTGACTACATCCTATTGGAGCACCTAAATATAGCTGTTGTTTTGTTTTTTTTTTTTTAGAATCTGGCTTTTCTTCTTTTTTTTCCCCCCTTGGCAGTTCCAACTAGTTGGCACAATAGATGCTATTAACTTGTTAAGAAATACAGATGCTGTTTCCTGGTATTCAGAAGCAACCTAGCCTCTCTGCTCTTTTTATCTGTTCCTTTTTTTTTCCCTCCTAAATCAGTGATGCATGGTTGCCTTTTCATTGCTTTGCTGACGTTTGTTTTGTTGCCGCTCACTTTCTGTTCATTAGACATAGAGCAGATGATAAATAGTTGTTGGAAAAATAACATGTTGTACAAAAATGCAACAGTGTATTTCACAGAAAATGGCTTGCATCTTAGTTATCTAGTGCTACTATAACAGAAATACCACAAGTGGGTGGCTTTTACAAACAGAAATTTATTTTCTCACAGTTTAGGGGGACAGAAGTCTGAATTCAAGGTGCTGGCTCTAGGGGAAGGATTTTTCTCTTGGTCAGCTCTGGAGGGAAGACCTTGTCTCTGAGATTCTGCCCCAGGGTAATTTTTAAGTGGCTTGGCACTCTCTTCCCCCATCTCTGCTTCCCTCTCTTGTTTGTTTAATCTCTATTATATATCAAAAGAGATTGGTTTAACACATACCCTACACTTATCCTGTCTGATTAACATAACAAAGACAACCCATTCCCAAATAGCGTTATAACCATAGGCATTAAAAAAAAAATCAAACCCATTGCCATCGAGTTGATTGTGACTCATAGCAACCCTATGGGCATAGAGGTTAGGATTTACAACACATATTTTGGGGGGACACAGTTCAATCTATACTAGCAGGTCATAGGTGCGTTATGTCCAGGTAGAACAATTTAAACATCCTTTGTGTATTGGAAAAAAATGTGTAAAAAAAAAAAAGCCATGGAAAAGATACCATTTCAGCCTGTTTTATAGGTGCTTAACACTGGGTAAAAGAATGACTAAATTTGTATTTGGCTGTAATTCCAATGCCTTTCTCATACAATCTCTAAAACATCTATATATATTTCTCTAATACTTAACACGTTGAAATTGCCTCTTTAACTGAGTCTTCTCCAGCATGCAATCTCCTTGAAGCCAGGGATTTTATCTTAGTTATTCTTATTTTCCCATCATTTAGCACGAACATGGCACATAGAAGGCTCTCAGTAAGTATTGTATTGAATTAAATGAAAATGTTCAGTAGATCTGTTTTGGATTCAGCCAGCCAAGGTAATTCCTTAAACATTGGAAAAGCAGTACTTCCCCTAGTGCTCACATACCAAGGCATCCATTTAACAGTACACATTAGATATTTTTCCACGCAATTAAACTGAGTGTGCATTGATAGGCTCTTAGGAGGAACTGAAACTCTGAAGCTAATTTGAAAAAAAAAACAGAAATGATCAATTGCTATATTAATTGTGTCTATGAGAAAGGTGAGGAGAGGCATCTTTTTGCTCCAGGAAACAGAAACATTAATTCAAGAATATGAAAGGCTAAAGCCTGGTGTTTTCTTTCCCTTATGGAGGAAAAGAGATCCAGTTAGAGGCACCAAGTTGGATGTAAAGCAGGACTACGACAGTAAGTGAGATGAAATGCAAGGGTAGGTTACACAGAAACCAGATGGAACCTGTCTTTCAAAATAGGATGAGCACTTAGTTTTTTGAAATTATGTTTGATGATTTTTTCAAGATCTGTTTTAGTTCTTCTAGTCATGATTCTTCTTTTAAAAAAATCTTTAAACTTCCTGTTTTGAAATAACTTTAGATTTATAGAAGAGGTGCAAAGGCAGTACAGAGAGTTTCAATATACCCTTCACCCAGCTTCCCCCAACGTTAACATCTTAAGTAACCATGGTACATGGTACATTTACCAAAATTAAGAAATGAACGGTGGCACAATTCACTAAACCACAGACTTTATTCAGATTCCCTCAGGTTTTCTACTAATTAGTAATTTCCCTCTCAGGATCCAGACTAGGATCTAACATTTCATTTAGCAATATGTGATTCTTTAAATTTCATTTTCGAGTCTCAAGATTTATTCTCTACAGAGCCCTTGTATCAAATTGTTTATGTCATTTGGCTATTTCCTGATTTTAATTCTCTGTATGATTTATATTCATCATTTATTCACCAGGTGCAGTAGATGTCTAAAACTCTCTTCTCCTTGGCCTGCTATACTGTCCAATTCACAGTCCCTGTGTTCCTTCCTCCTTCTCTCTGCCCCACCTCCTCTAGCCACACCCTCTGTGCCCTGCTCCCTCTGAAGACACATTGCCTCTGACCAGACAAACCAAATAAAGTAGATCAGCTGAAATGTGCAATTTTCATTTTCCCTTACATAATTCAGGCCCTTGGAGAAAACACATACACAGAGGTTGTCAAGTCAATCTGACAGCCCTGTTAATGTTATAGTTAATTTGTATTGTAACATAAACAGGGCGAATATTTTAATATCTCCTTAGAGTTTGGGATTATGTAATAATATTCTGTCCTTCCCAATGCTTATCACGTGAGGTTGTCAAGGTCCTTTTCTGAAAGTAATCATTTGCTTCAGCTGAGGGTACGACGTTTTATTCCAGTTTGTTTACCAGGGAATATTGGAGTCCATGAATGGGCTTTAGGGTGTCCATGTCCATAAACCACTAAGATTACACATGTAATATTTTGTTTCAAATGTTTTTTTCTTCCCCCCTAGCGAGGAGGGTCAGATATTTAAATGTATCTCATGGCTCCAAAAAGTGGAAGAACCATTTCACTGGGGCTCGGGGTGTAGGCAGTCTGTATCATCAGCTAGGCCTGGCTTCCATATTTTAGGGTAAAAAAAAATTGGGACTAGAAAGTAACTCCAAGTATCTTAAATTTAAACAACTAATGTTCTTTCTTCTTCACATAGTAATTCTGGAACTTAAAGTTCATTGTGAGTTGTCTTTTATTATTATTGTTATTATTTACTCCTATATTCTTTTGGTGGCAAATTTTTCTTTTTTCCCTTTATTTTCAGAGTCGTTTTTAGCACAGTTACTATTCCTTCTGCCTTTCTTGTCTGTGTTTCACAAGCCATTCTTTCATCCATCATTCCATGCCCTATTACTTTTCGCTGACAAGACTGGTTGCTGGGCATTTTCCCATCACCTCCTCCATTCTGATCCCTGTGCCTCTGTTTGTTCGTGGGAAGTGCTCTGGCTAACAGAGTGAGTAACCATAGGGACTGTAAGTGCCAACTGCATACCAAAAGCACCGTTCTGGAAAACAAAAACATTAGCCTGACCCTATCATGGGATCTTCTTAACAGAAGGTAACACATGTCCCTGGGTATAGTTAGAAATCTATTGCGTGGAAGCAAATTTAAACATCAAGAAAGCAGACTGCCCCTTTTTATATGAGAGGGCATGCTTTACCTAGTCTTTGGAGGAGGAAGGAGGGAAGGGCAAGAGGATGATGGTGGGTATTGCCCACACCCATTCCTATTCAGGAAAAATGCTCCTATATAGGCTCCCATAGAGCAAGATCAATCTTCTACCAGCCCCCTCGCCTATCAAAAGTCATGTGAAATGTAAGCAACTCCATTTAATTGTCTATTAAATTTAACAGATATAAAAGCTTAATCTCAAGCCTGTTTTTTAAATGTGAGTCATAAAATGTGACTCAATAATACAACAAATACAGAATGATATATTTCAATGGTATGTTATGGTGTTTGTCATTATCATAGTTCCATTTATTTATCAGTTCTGTTTTGCCAGGCACTGTTATGTGCTTTAAATACATTATCTTGAAGCCTCACAACAGTCCTATGAAATAAACACTATTAACCTCCTTCTTACCAATAAGGAAACTGAGGCTGAATGAATTGGTTTACAGTTAACTCTGCCTGAAAGTAGTAAAGCTGGAGTTCCAGAAAGGTCTGTTTGTGGTTGAAGCCCAAGCTTGCAAACCCAAAGCTACAGTGCACTTGCCTGATCAGTTAGAAACATACTGCTGTTCTCAGGAGGCAAGAATAAGGGTGGTGAGTGCAGCCAGGGTAGCAAAGGGGGGGATAAGAGAAAGAAGAAATAGAGAGTAGAGGCACAGATTCCAGACACTAAAAGATTGCATGGAGATGTGTGTGTGTTTCATTTACCCAATTAGATTTTCTTTTCCTTAAGGGTAGTAATTTGATTCCCTTTAAGCACCTTATAAGGAGCCCTGGTGGTGCAGAAGTTAAGTGCTCCACTGCTAACCTAAAGGTCACCACTTTGACCCCATCAGCTGCTCTGCAGGAGAAGGACGTGGGAGTCTGCTTCTGTAAAGATTTACAGCCTTAGAAACACTGTGGGGCAGTTCTCCTCTGTCCTATAGGGTCGCTATGAGTCAGAATGGACTCGCTAACAACAGGTTTGGTTTTTTTTTAGCACTTTTTACATACCCATTGAGTAGAACTGCCCCATAGGATTTCCAAGGCTATGATCTTTATGGAAGCAGACTGCCATATCTTTCTCCTACGGAGTAGCAGGTGGGTTCAGATCACCAACCTTTCTGGTTAGCAGCAGAGTACTAACCACTGTGTAACCAGGGCTCCTTCCTTACACATAATAACCCCCCCAAAAAACCAAACCTGTTGCTGTCATGTTGATTCCAACTCATAGTGGCCCTATAGGACAGAACAGAGCTGCCCCATATGCTTTCCAAGAAGCGCCTGGTGGATTCAAACTGCCTACCTTTTGGTTAGCAGCCATAGCTCTTAACCACAACTTCACACATAATAGGTGCTTAAAAATGGGGAGGGAAAAGAGAAAAGCAGACATGGGCAGTAAAAAAAGTGGGGAGAGAAATGAAAGACAGACACAAAGAATGAATAAGGTAAATGATAGCTGTAAATGAGGAAAAGGTAGAGATAAGAAGGTGGCAAAAGGACAAAGACAAAAAGAAAGTAAGAGAAGATGAAGGGAGAAGGGCTCAGTTCACTCTCAGGTTCTGGCCCTGAACACTCGCTGTTCACTTAGACTCTGGGCTTCAGGGAATTCGTTATGTAATTTAGCCCTTTGAAATATGAGCCAGATATTATTTTATCCTTCAAATCATTTGCAATCAACAATCTTGGGCCTGTATGACTGGCAATGCATTGGAAGAGGTGTCAAGATGACCAAAACACAGTGCTTGCCCACTGTGGTCTTATGACCACTGAGAGTTTAAAACACATACATAGGTAACAATACCCCAAGGGGAAAGATGTTATAAGTGCTCTAAGTGGTCTGGGGAGAGGGAAATGACCTGTTTGGGTGGAGAAAGATAACAGAAGACTTTATGAATGAAGAAGTATTTCATCATTTTCCAAATGGATAAAATTACAAAGATAGTCATGCCAGGGGTAGAACTGGGACAGGAAATACTTTAAGAAGAGGGGACATCATTAACAGTTGTACAGAGATGGGAAAACTTGGGGAATTACTCGTTTTGCTACAGTGTAACAGAAGTATCTCTATTTGCTAGTATACCCGTTTCAACCTCTCCCCAACCCCATCTTTCTAGTAGTTGCTCTTAACCTCTTAGTTTCCTTTGCCATTTCTCTTCCTTTCCCCATCCCTTAAATATGAGTGATTTGCAACATTCTGTCCTAGAGTATACTAGATACTTTTTATGAACTGGCTTGAGTCATTTGTCTCTGGAATCCTTGGCCACTCTATTCACCCTGCCACTGCTACAGTAACCAGCTATATGGGAACTCTGCCCAGCTGCTCCCTGACTGGCTTTACACAGCCCAACTTGCCAGTACTTTACCTCATGCCCACTGTGAGCTTCTTGCTTCCCACCCTGGGGCTTCCCTATGGCCAATAACTCATGAAATAACACCAGATCCTAAAAGGAACCCATGCAAGGAGCCGACCGTAATTGCAAGGGATTTGTGTATTGAAGGATGAGGGAGGTGGGGAGTTAACTTCACTGGGGCAAATTTTTGATCAATGGGAAATGAAGACACAATTTAGAGGTGGTACATACATTCTTTCTCCTTTCTGTCTTCTCCCCCAGACACTGCTGAGCTCAGATCTCTTGAAAGATAGTACTATTTGACACTAAGCAGAAGCCAGCTGGTTAAAGCAAGTTTCTAATAACTTTTCTTTCTTCCTTGCCTCACTCCCTTTTATCACTCTTGCTTCTGTGGGATTGTACTCCCTAATGAAATAGCACAGATCCTTCTTTCTGAGACTCAGCTTTCTTAAGAACTAAGGCATAAACATTCTTTATTTTTCTCTTTTTCTTGTTCTCTTAGAAATCTTATCCACTCCTCTGGTTTCAGTTGCCACCTATGTACAGATGAGTTCTAAATCTACATCTCTAATCCAATCCTTTCTTCTGGTACAACTATTTAATACAACTATTTAAATACATTAGGAGTGTCTCCATTTGAATTTTTTACAGGTACCTCAAACTTCTCTAGAATTGAACTAACCACCTTCCTTTACCATCCAGTTGCCTAAACCAGATATCTGGGAATTATTTTTAAAAAGTCTCTCTCTCACCCTTTGATCCTAATTATCATCAAAACTTTACCAATTCTATCTCCTAAAACCTCCCAGGTTCACCCATTTCTCTCCATTCCTGCTGCTGTAGTTAAATGTAGACCTCCACGATGTCTTTCCTAGATTCTCGCAACATCCTCCTACGGGTCTTTGGGTCACCTGTCTAATCCCTCTCCAATCCGTATTCCACATTAAGCCGGGCTGGCCTTTCCAAAATACATGTTTTTACTTGTTACAACCCTGCTTAAAATCCTTCAATAGCCTTGAGATAAAGCTCCTTATATATATATATTGTGGCTTCCAAGGATCCTAAATGCCTTGCACTCCCTGACTCATGGGTCTTATCTTGATACCACTCCCTTACCTTCTGCCCTGCCATGTTGAATGTCTTTCAGCTCCTTAGAAGAGCCAAGCTCTCACTCACTGCCAGTCCTTTAGATGTGCTGATTCTCTTCCTGTATTTTTCTTCCTTTTTGCCCATCTGATCTTCCTAATTCTTTCCATCTCCACATGAATGACACTTCCTCATATACTAGAGTTTGGGTTCAAGACCTGAAGCAGTTTGGAATAGTTATTATCTCTAAATTGAGGATTATAATTTAGATGGTTCAGACCAGAGAGTTTGAAAAGTTATCAAAACTTATTACGGAGATGAAAGGGATGATAGCTGTCAGAAAGAAAAACTGAGCTACCTGCTAAAGGCATTTGAAGACATCGAGAGAGTGTCCTAAAGATCAATACACAACAAAGTGAGGATTCTGCTTTGAAAGGGAAGACTCATTACAGAGTACCACAGTACAGTTTATTCCCTGAGCTGCCAAGTCCGTGACTACTGTAGCAAGAACATTAAAACAGGGTTGACTTTGATCCTTAGGCCTAATGGTTCACCTCTAACAGAGTCTCAGTTGTGTCCAGAAGGAGATCAACAGCTACAGTGGAATCATATGATGTCCCAGCAACACAAAACAACAGAATTACAGAGGTAGGCATTCTAACACTTTAAAGGACACTTTAGAAAGAATTAGGTCCTTCCATGTACAAGGCTGATTGCATTTCTGGCTGCAGTCGAATTGACCCCAACTCATGACAACCCCATGCACAACAGAATGAAATGCTTCCTGGTCCAGGACCATCCCCAGGATTGGTTGCAGACTGGACTATTGTGATCCATAGGGTTTTCACTGGCTGATTTTGGGGATTAGATCTCCAGGTCTTTCTTCTTTGTCTGTCTTATTCTGGAAGCTCTGCTGAAACCTGCAACATGCAAGCCTCCACTGACAGGTGGTGTCCGCACATGAGGTACATTGTCTAGGAACCTAACCTCAGTCTCTCTCATGAAGGGCGAGAATTCTACCATTGAAACCACCACTGACCCTCTAGAACAGACTAAAGGACCAGTGTTTAATAGAGGGCAAGTTGGTGGGAACAGATACATTTTATTGACGATAAAATTCTGTGGACCTGTCACAATTCAAGCCTCTAATTTCCCTGTATAAGTAGTTTTTTATATTTTTATACATGAAGTATAACATTTTTAGGCCAATAGATAAATTCAATTTAGAAGATGTAAACACCTAAATGAAAAAAAAAAGGGGGGGGTAAACTGAATGAAAAAAAAGAAAGAGGGTGTGGGGAACCCTTCTATCTCACTGAAAATTGGATCAACCCTTTTGAAATACCTCTGTCTGTCTGCACACCAATGGTAGTTGTCAGTTGTGCCAACAATGCATGACAGTAGAATTGAATGTTCAACACCTCAGTATCTTGGAATCCCTGGAACAACAAAATTTTGACATCAGTTTTTTACTTGTAAACCACATTTCGGTTCTTTAATTAAAAAGTAATTAATTCATTTAACAAATATGTAGTAAATACAATAAGACATCATCTCTACTCTGATGGAGCTTACAGTCTCTTCCCAGGACATATTAAATCACTGGTTCACTAATTACAGTGTCAGTTGTGAAAGAAGAAATACACTTGAGTTCTTTTGCCCTTGTGGATTCTAGGCTAGATTAACCCAATAACATTTCAACATCAGAAATTACGCTAAACTGAGATGAAGGGTAAAACATTTTAGCTAAAACTTTTAGTTTCCATGTGCAAGTTCCATTGTCTGAAAGAATTGGCTCATGAATTGGCTCAACTGTGATTTAGTCAAAAAATAATAATAATAATAAGGTTCCACGTGTGAATTCTATTGCCTAAAAGAATAGACTCACCAATGAGCAATGCGTGGCAATATCCAGAGAGCCATTTTCCCACTTACTGGCTCAGGTTCCTGAGCTGCAAAGCACAATGTGTTAGGAAAGTGGTTTGGCAATTTATTCCTGATCTGAAACCAGAGAGGCAGTTCATCTTCACTTAGCAGACAAATACACTTCTCAATGGCTTTTCTGAGGCCCTATCATGAGCCAACAACAGAATAAGGAATAGAACCTTCGTGTGCCTGCCGGGCCAGCCTTTTGTCCTAACTTCTCTTATGTTATCTTTCCTCTCAAAGTATATTCTCTCTCATTTCCAGAATAAATAGATCAAAATAATTGACTCCAAAGTAACTTCATGATGCAATATGTTATAGAAATACCCCTATAATTTAGCAAATCGAAACATAAGCATTCTTATTGTGGTAATCATTCACTGAGCAGTGGCACCCTCAATATAGGATTGGACCTAAATGGCTTTAAGAGTGTCTACTCAGGACAGAGGTGGTCAAAGAAAGCCAAGAAGGTGTGAAATAAGCTGGGGAGAAACAGATGGAAAACTCACTGCAACTGGGGGAAAAAAAAGTAACTGAAGTGAGACTCGAATGTGAATTGTGGAGTTTAGTTAACAGGGCTGCCAAAGTTCAAAGTAGAAAGACATGTTTTCAGGGCTGACAAATGGAGAAAAGCCTTCGGAGTAGGAAGGCAAAATTGGAGGAGCTCTGTGGGAACCTTCAGAGACCCAGAAAGAAAAACGGCTCTTTCAAGTCTGGGAAGCCTGCCTGGGCTGGAAGAGTGGGAAGTGTCCCTGGCTTGAAGCCTAGACCTGAGGTTTGGAGAGAGATGGAAGGAAGATGAAACACAAAGGAAGACCAGAGATTGAAACGCCTGGACTTGGAAGTCCTTCAAGTCTCAAGAAGTGGGAGGGAAAGGTTCACAATTCTAAAGAGCCGAGGGGATGCTTAGAAAAGGCCAAGGGAACAGAGGCTCTTGGAGCTTGTGGGGGAGGATAACTTGCAGAGGGCAAGCTCTTTTGGCAGGATTTTAGACCTATGGCTATAATTTCACCTCAAGTTTCTGGCACTTTATTCAAACCACTGAAGTGTCTCTCTTAATTTCATGGAACCCTGTGGTGGGACTATGTCCCATAATTTAGTTTCCTTCTATTTACAGGCATTCTTTTGGTTACGAATGAGATTCATTCCTAAATCTGTCTTTAAATCAAATTTGTAGGTAAGTTGGAATAGTCACATATGGTTCTTATTTAGCATCAGTTAGTCAAGTCAAGGAAACCCTGGTGGCATAGTGGTTAAGTGCTACTGCTGCTAACCAAAGGGTTGGCAGTTCGAATCCACCAGGCACTCTTTGGAAACTCTATGGGGCAGTTCTATCCTGTCCTATAGGGTCACTATGAGTAGAAATCGACTCGATGGTGCTGGATTTGGTTTTGGTTTTAGTCAAGTCAAATGTTTGTCTTAGTATACGGTTACTCTGTCCTATAAGGTCGCTGTGAGTCGGAATTGACTCGATGGCACTGAGTTTTGGGTATTTTACCTTTCTATGCATATAAAGGAAACCTTGGTGGCATAGTGGTTAAGCGCTATGGCTGCTAATCAAGAGGTCGGCGGTTCAAATCCGCCAGGCGCTCCTTGGAAACTCCACCGGGCAGTTCTACTCTGTCCTGTAGAATCGCTATGAGTTGGAATCGACTCGACGGCAGTGGGCTTTTGGTTTGGTTATGCATATAAAGCAGAGGGTCAGCAAAAAAGAGGAAGACCCTTAATGAGATGGATTGACATAGCTGCATCAATGGTCTCAAACATAGCAATGACTGTAAGGATGGCACAGGACCGGGAAGTGTTTCCTTCTGTTTTACATAGGATCCCCTATGAGTCAGAACCGACTTGACAGCATCTAACAACAAAAACAACAGGCATATAAAACACTTAAGAGACACTTTCAAACCGTGTAATATTTTCATGGGCATCACAAAGTAGTGTCTAAGTTCATTATTACAAACCATTGTATGTATTTAACTCAAGTTTTTAATATAATAGGCTTTAGGGCTGTCTGTTCTTAGGTACTAGTTGTCTGTAAGGTGTAAGATGTTCATAACTCAGGGACTGCCTGTATCTGTATGTAACACATTGTTTCCTGTAGTGAAAGGACCATTCAATTTTCAGCTAGCACGGAAAAATTATACTTTTCAACTGCTAATATAATACCCCTCCTTTTTTTTTTAACAACTTTCAAAAATCCATTATTGGAAAATCAATTCTACACCTGATTTCCAGCAACAGATTAGAGATACTCAGCAAGTGACTTTCAGGACACCGCAGAGTGTGTTTTCTTATTTTTGGACCAGGCATTCTTCCAGAATCTTTATTGCATCTTCTTTTTTCTTCCCCCATATCTAGTTGAGATTCACACTTCTAACATTGCTGCACTATTTACCTCCCAAAGAGAAATATTTCCTGTTTCTTTAGAGTGAAACCAGATATCCTTTCCATAAGGGTTTTAAAAGAGGTTGCTTCGCATTTTCCTAATGACTAATGACGAGCATCTTTTTGTATGTTTATTTGCCTTTCATGCTACTTAGCACATATTGTAGAATGGCTAAAGTTTAAAAACTAATAACAAAAAACCAAAACCTGGCACTACCAAGTTATGGCGAGGAGGTGGAGCCACTAAGGCTTTCATACATTACTTATGGGGATGCTTAATGGCACGTCCACTGTAGAAAATGATTTGGAAGTTTCTTATGAAGTTAAAAATACGCTTAGCATATGACTCAGCAATCTCACTCCTGGGTATTTAGCCTAGCGAAATGAACACTACTGTTCACACAAATACTTGTATACTAATATTTAAGCAGCACCATTCATAATTGCCAAAAGCTGGGGACAACCCAAGCCTCTTCCAACAGATGCATGGATAAACAAACTACAGTAAATTTAACTCATGCAATGGAATATTATTCAGCAATAAACAGGAACAAACTATTGACACACATAACAGCATGGATGAATCTCAAATGCATTGTGCTAAGTGAAGTTTAAAAAGTTACATACTGAATGACGATTTCTATGACATTCTAGAAAAGGCAAAATTACGGCGATAGAAAACAGATGTGACTGCTGGGGGTTACAGGTGGGGGAAAAGTATGAGTGCAAAGGAGCAACACAAGGGAATTTTAGGGGTGATGAAACTGTCTATATCCTGTGATAATGGTTATATGAATCCAGGCATGTGTTAAACTCATAAAACTAAAACTGTACCAACTGACCAGTTGTCATCTAATTGATTTTGACTCATGGCAACCTCAAGTGTCAACTGTGCTTCATAGGGTTTTCAGTAGCTGATTTGGAAATAGATAATTAGGACTTTTTTCTGAGTTGCCTCTGGGAGGCCTCCAACTTCCAACATTTTGGTTAGCAGCCAAGTACGTTAACCATTGGCACATACACATCTCAAAAATAAAATAAAAAGGTGAGCTTGAATGCACACAAATTGGAATAAATAAATAAATGCTGAAGGAGTTTGTCTTTACCAAGTACACATGACTCTCCCTCTGATTAGCTCCTTAATTGTGGCTATTCACACCTTATCTAGGGACTTTAACATTCTGTTTTGAAATACCAGTTTTTTGTTGTTGTTTTTTAACAGATTGGAAATGTAGGGCCCAGATTCAGGATTTCTGTAGTCATCCTAGTTCTCGTCTACGAGCAGACAACTAACAGGAAATCCTATTGCTGCAGAGAAAACAATTCCATTTGAAATAAAAGCTTTAATTTATTCTTTTAAAACAAAGTTGTCATCCCATGTTTGATTTGTTTTATCTTGATGGGTCAGAGCTGAGACTGGGTAAGTCTACAATGTAAGCTGAGGTGACACCCTTCTCCATTCTAGCCCTGTCCCTGCTCAAGGATTTATTTGCATCTCCGGAGTCTTCTGGAGGTGGGAAAGGGGACTTAAACCTAATTGTAATAGCTAATATTTGGAAATGACCTACATGCCCATCAATAGAAGATGAATAAATAAGTGTAGTATATTCATATAATAGAATAGTATTTGGCAGCTAAAGTGAATTAAACATATTTACATGTTTTAACAAAAAAATTGAAAACGTGGAATAAAAAATGTATACAGGAAGTTATTATGTATTTAACATCTTTAAAACTATGAAATAATATTATATACAATTTATGGAAAAAAACCTAAGTGGTAGATATTTTAAAGTCTATTACAGAAATGAATATGACAGCTTCAGAAGAGCAGCCACTTTGGGGGAAAGGGGGGAATGAGATGGGAAAAATCTCCAATTGTATGCTGTATTTCATTTTTTTTTAATGAAAGTCATCTGAAGTAAAAATAATCTAAATATGACAAAGTGTTAATATTTGCTGAATCTAGATGGTAGAAATGAAGTACTCATCTCTGCATTTTTCTGCATGTTTGAAATATTTTATTATATAAATGTTTTCAAAAATTAAAAAGCAGCGGTAGATGGTAGAAATCAAAAGCGAGCAGGTGTCTAGGCTGGTTTTATAAGCATTCATAAAACACCCTCTGGATAGTTTTGAAAATATTTTGAGGAATATTTTAAAACAAAATTTGAGTTGAGGTAAAATTCACATAAAATTTCTCATTTTAAGTCATTCTAAAATGTACAATTGAGTAGTTTTTAGTATATCCACAATGTTGTGCAATCATCTTCAGTATTTAATTCCAAAGCATTTCCATCCCCTTTTTGGGGAATCTCACAAAGAACCAGAGGTCCTGTATTAACAGTAGCAACTTGAGACAAATGATCAAGATACTAATATTATAGTGATTTTATACGAATTTGCAGAGAGAGACCTGGGGTCATTCAACTTATGTTTAAATTGCTGTGTAAGTAGAGACTTAAGGTCTCAATATTTCCCCCATGGGGAAAAATAGCCTCTACCAGTTTCCAGAGTTACTCACTAGTGCCTTTTCCTGGGTTGCGAGTTCATCTTCTACCCTCCACATGATTTCATCCTCCATGGGGTGCTGCCCGGGACAGAGAAGCATAGGTACGTTCTCTGTCTATAACTTCAATGGATGTGCCCTCTTTCCTTCTAAGACCATGCTGGTAGATTCTTTTGATGCTTGTGGGGCAGTGTGTATTTATTTCCGTTACAGCAATTACCCTTAGTGTTGTAATTACTTGTTGGCACAGTTGGTCTATTATTCAGGAAGCTCAAACTCCTTGAAATCAATGACCATGTTCTTTTTTTTAACCTTTGAATCCTCAAAACTTAGCATAATTTCCAGAACTCAGTAGATGTTACATGTCTTTTGAATGAATGACTTTAATGAACTCATTTAATGAACTGCGACTCATTTTTGGTCCACACAAGTCCAACCACAGATGCTGGCCATACTTCCCATTTCCAGTCAACTGGGGAAGATGGTACAGTTGTTATTAGTACAATATGTTAATAAGATTTAACATATCTCCAGTAAGCAAAGCCCACAGAAACAACAAAATAGTAAAATGCCCTAGCCTACCTGCAAGGGTTAGCTTAATTCTTTCTTCTTCACGGGTCCTTCCCCAACAGCCCGATATAATGACAGATGCCTTGAACCAGGGATTCAGAATATTTGGGCTCAGTAAGGAACTAAGATAGCTATTTACGCTTTAGGCAAATGACTTCTCTCGGTCTTTTTCCCTCTCAGATAAAGTGATGGGCTAGATTCATTGGCCCACTCCTGCCTCATCAGTCTCTGACTCTCTGTTTTTTCCATACCCAGAATTTAAGTAGCCATTGTTAGTTGGCTCAGACATTTGCCACTTAGTGTATACCACCCATTGTTTTCTTATTTTTACCCTTCTATATTTGTGCTGAGTATTTCTATATATACTTTGCATACTTTAAAGGTAAGTGCTTTAAGCAAGAGCTTTTGTAAAATTATTATTTACTTTAGTTGAAACTTGTGAAATTTCTGGCACTAAATTAAAACAATTTTCCTAAAACTCTGTAACAATATGTAAGCATGTCATTGGGTCTCATGAAGTTATCTAAGATAATAAGTCTTGTGTGGTAAGATAGTTAAGGTTAGGTGTCAACTTGGGTGAGCCATGATTCTCAGTGGTTTGCCGTTATATAATGATGTAGTTTGGCAGTTATGTAATGATGTAGTCAACCTCCATGATGTGATCTGATGTGATCAATCAGTTGTAAGGAGAGTTTCCTCAGGTGTGTGACCTACATCCAATATACATATATGGATGTTCTGGCAAAGCACACTTGCTTGTTCTGGATCCTGCATCAGGCTCATCAACATCTGACCTTGGTTCTTGGGACTTGAGCCAGCTGCCTGCCATATTGCCTACCGAACTTGGGATTCATCAGCCTCTGCAGCCTGTGAGCCAATGGCCTGCCATTTTAATTACCAGTCTTAGGATTTGTCGGCCTCCCCAGCCTGTGAGCCAGAAGCCTGCTGTCTTACCTGCTGATCTTGAGTTCATCAGCCCCTCCCAGCTATGTGAGTGAGGAGAAACCTCCAGCCTGCCGTCTTACCCATGGATTTGGGACTTGCCAGCCTATGCAACTGCGTGAGCCATTTCCTTGAGAAAAATCTCTCTGAATATTGAGAGAGATTTATCTCAAGTATATATATATATATATATATTTTTTTTTTACTGGTTTTGCTTCTTTAGAGAACCCAGCCTAAGACATTTGGTACCGAGAGTGGTTCTAAATAAACAAAATCATAAGGATGAACTTTCTAAATTGGTTCTTAAGTCTGACTAGTCTTAATGGCACTTATGACTCTGTTCCTAGTAGCAAAGAAGGTGCTGTTAATCCATGGTGTAAGGTGGCAATATTAATATGTAGAATATCACCAACAATAGATTAAGTACTGGTGACAAGTGAGGCTCTGGATGATTGCACATTTGATACTTTTCTACAATTTCATCAGAATGAGAAGTATAGGGAAGCTTTTTGGTTGGTCCTAATTTCACTGGACAAAGTGGTGAAAGAAAGAGATGAGCTCAGGGTTTCAGAGTCACAGCTTAAGCACCACATGAAAGATCTCAAAGTTGCCAACCGTGCCCTAAAAGAAAGCCTTATTTCTTGTAGTAACAGAGCTGATATTGCCAAAAACCAAATCCAGAATCTTATCATAAGACATAAGAGTGGCTGAATTATGATGCCACTTGAATTCCCAACCTCGGATGGTGTCTGAAGTTAAAATAAGGGCACTGATCAAGAAGAAATGAGATACTAAATCTTGGTATACGGACAAAGGGGAAGATAATCAGGAAGCTTGGGACAGTGAACCCCTAAATTCCATGGAATCACTCCTGCCAGCAGAACCAGCTCTCTTACTCCCATCTGAAGAGATCACTTCATCTTTGTTGGCTAAGCCACCCTCCCCAGTAAAACCATTATCTCTTCCACACCTATCTGACAAGGTTAGCCCAGCTGTGCCTGAAGAATCTTTGTCTGAGATATCACCTGGGGTGGTGCCTGGGGAATTGCCTGGGCTGTCCCCTGAAACAGACACCCTACAAGACATTGCTGAATGTTCCCAGGACCCAACCCTACCACTCATTTTTGCTTCTAGACCTAAAACTATACTTAAGTTCCAGCGAGGCTCAAAGGTAAAGTACAAAAAGTGACCCAGGAGGAAGTACGCGACGCTCTAAAAGGGCTGCTTGCGTTATTTAAAAAACTACAAACACATACCTGGGGAATGGCTATTAAGGGTGTAGAATAATGCTGCAAGGGACATAAAGCTAGATCAGTCTGAGTTTATTGATATGGGCCTACTAAGCACAGATTCTTCATTTAATGTTTTGGCTCAAGAGGTTAGGAAAGAATTTAAATAGTTTGGTTCAGTGAGGCATGAATTTCATAGTAGCCTAAACTAAATCAAATTGAAATACCAGACCTGCCTTGGTATACTGAAGAAGAAGGTATCCAAAGGTTTAGGGAAATTGACTAGAGTGGATTTATCAGGTTAGACCCACATATCCACACATGAAGTACCCAGAGGACACACCTTTTACCACGATGGTGAGGAACAAATTTTTAAAGGGAGCCCCAGCATCTTTGAAGACTGTTTGATTACTGTCTTATGTAAGTCCAATTTGACAGTGGAAACTGCACTAACTGAATGAAGACATCTAACTACAGTGGGACTGATTGGACCCCATGGTGGTAGGAGCAAGTGACAAGGTGGACATGGTTACGTAATGGGCAGTGGAGTCAAAGCAGCAATCAAAAGAGTCTTACTTGTGTGGACTTACAGTCTTGGTTATTTAGTCATGGTGTCCTTGATAGTGAAGTAGATGGGACCAAAAACCCACTGCCATCAAGTTGATTCTGACTCACAGCAACCCTATAGGGTTTGCAAGTCTGTACATCTCTGTGGAAGCAGATTGCCACATCTTTCTCCAACAGAGTTGCTGGTAGTTTGGAACTGCTGATCTTTTGGTTAGCAGTCTACTGAACATTTTCTTGATCTATACAAACAGTAGAATTGTAGGTCAAGTGAACAGTAGTCTAAAGTGAATCGCCAGGAAAGAGAGTCACAGTCACGCAATCAGTTCCCAGACTTGAGAGAGTTTACGGGCCAACAACTCCTTGAATGAAGAGGAGGCCAGGTCCCTTTGAGGAAGGACCCTATTACACTGCCAAAAATTTATACTGTTTATCTTTCTCCCAGCCTTTCCCAAAGGGATCTACAGCCTTTCATGGGA
Organism: Loxodonta africana; assembly: GCF_030014295.1. Classification (NCBI taxonomy): domain Eukaryota; kingdom Metazoa; phylum Chordata; class Mammalia; order Proboscidea; family Elephantidae; genus Loxodonta; species Loxodonta africana. The sequence continues at coordinate 56,721,271 of NC_087357.1, read as the reverse complement.
ATGACTGTTCATTGGGGAAAAGGAAATAATCAGACTTTTTGAGGATTACTAGATACTGGCTCTGAACTGACACTAATTGCAGGAGACCCAAAATGTCACTGTGCCCACCAGTCAGAGTGAGGGCATATAGCGGTCAGGTAACTAATGGAGTTTTAGCTCAGATTCGTCTAACAGTGGGTCCAGTGGGTTCTGGGACCCATCCAGTAGTGATTTCCCCAGTTCCAGAATGCATAATTGAATAGATATATTCAGCAACTGACAGATTACCCACACTGAATCCCTGACGTGTGGATTAAGGGCTATTATCGTAGGAAAGGCCAAGTGGAAACCATTCCTTCCTAGGAAAATAGTAAACCAAGAGTAATATTGCCTTCATGGAGGGATTGCAAAGATTCCTTCCACCATCAAGGACTTGAAGAATGCAGGGGTTGTGATTCCCACCACATCCCCATTCAACTTGCCTATTTTTCCTGTGCAAAAAACAGGTGGATCTTGGAGAATGACAGTGAATTACTGTAATAACCAGGTGGTGACTCCAATTGCAGCTGCCATCCCAGGTGTGGTTTCATTATTTGAGCAAATTAATATATCTCCTGGTACCTGGTATGCAGCTATTGATCTGGCCAATGTCTTTTTCTTGATTCCAGTTTTGAAGGAATACTGGAAGCAGTTTGCCTTCATCTGGCAAGGCCAGCACTACACCTTCACTGTCCTACCTTAGAGATATATTTACTCTCCAGCCCTATGTCATAATTTAGTCTGCAGAGAACTTAATCACTTTTCCATAAGACATCACACTGGTCCATTACACTGATGACATTATGCTGATTGGACCTAGTAAAGAAGAAGTGTCAAATGACTGGACTTACTTGTAAAACATTTGTGTGCTAGAGAGTGGGAAATCAATCCCACAAAAAATCAGGCATCTTCCACCTCAGTGAAATTTCTAGGGGTCCAGTGGTGTGGGGCATGTTGAGATATTCCTTCTAAAGTGAAGGATAAGTTATTGCATCCGGACCATCCCACAACTAAAAAGGAAGTACAATGCCTACTGGGCCTCTTTGGATTTTGGAGGCAACGTATCCCTCATTTGGATGTGCTGCTCTAGCCTATGTATCAAGTGTCTCAAAAAAAAAAAAAAAAAGGGTTGGTTTTGAGTGAGGCCCAGAACAAGAGAAGTCTCTGCAACAGGTCCAGGCTGCCGTGCAAGCCATTCTGCTACTAAAGCCATATGATACGGCTGATCCAATGGTGCTTGAAGTGGTCAATGGCAGATATAGATGCTATGTGGAGTCTTTGGCAGATTCTTATTTGTGAGTCGTGGGGCAGATACTTAGGATTTTGGAGTAAATCCCTGCTCTCCTCTGCAGATAACTACTGTCCTTTTCAGAGGCTGCTTTTGGCTTGTAACTGGTCTTAGTAGAGACTGGATGCTTAACGATGGGCCACCAAGTAACCATGAAGCCTGTGCTGCCCATCGTGAACTGAGTGTTATCTGACTCACAAAGTTAGACATGCACAGCAGCACTCTGTCATTACATAGAAGTGGTATACATGAGAGTGGGTTCAACCAGGATCTGAAGGTACAAGTAAGTTGTATGACAAAGTGACACAAATGCCCATGGTCTCCACTCCTGTCACATTACCTGCCCTCTCCCAGTCTGTACTTAGATCCTCATGGGGTGTTCCTTATGATCGGTTGACTGAAGAAGAGAAAATTTGTGCCTGGTTTATGGATGGTTCTGTACAATATGCAGGCACCATTGGAAAGTGGACAGCAGTAGCACTGCAGCCACATTCTGGGACCTCCCTGAGGGGCAGTGGTGAAGGAAAGTCTTCCCAATGAGCAGAGCTTTGAGCAGTCCACCAGGTTGCTCACTTTGGTTGGAAAGAGAAATGAGCAGATACTGATTCATGGGCTGTGGCCAATGGTTTGGCTGAATGGTTAGGGGCATGGAAGGAACATGATTAGAAAATTGGGGTCAAGGAGGTATGGGGAAGATGTATGTGGACAGACGTCTCTGAATGGGCCAAAGAACTGAAGATATCTGTGTCTGATGTGAATGCTCACCAAACAGTGACCTCAGCAGAGGAAGATTTTAACAATCAAGTGGACAGGATGATGCATTCTATGGAAACCAGTCATCCTCTTTCCCCAGCCACTACTGTCATTGCCCAATGGGCTCATGAACAAAGTGGCCATGTAGGCAAGGATGGAGGTTATGCATGGGCTCAGTAATACAGACTTCCACTTACCAAGGCTGACTTGGCTACAGCTACTGCTGAGTGCTCAATCTGCCAACAGCAGAGACCAACACTGGATTCCCGATACAGTAACATTCTTTGAGGCGATCAGCCAGCAACCTGGTGGCAGGTTGATTACATTGGACTGCTTCCATCATGGCAATGGGAGCATTTTATTTTTACTGTTATAGACACTCTGGATACAGATTTGCCTTCCCTACATGCAATGCCTCTGCCAAAACTACCATCCATGGACTCACAGAATGCCTCATCAACCATCATAGTATTGCACACAGCATTCCCTTGGATCAAGAAATTCACTTCAGAGCAAATGAAATATGGCAATGGATCATGCTTATGGATTTCACTGATCTTACCATGTTCCTGATCATTCTGAAGCAGCTGGCTTGAAAGAACCATGGATTGGCCTTCTAAAGACACCGTTACAGTCTCAGATAGGTTACGGCACTTTGCAGGGTTGGGGCAATGTTCTCCAGGAGGCTGTATATGCTCTAAACCAGCACAGTTCCAGGAATCAAGGGGTGGAGATGGGAGTAGCACCACTCACTATAATCTCTAGTGACCCACTTGAAAATTTTTGCTTCCTATCCCTATGATCATATGCCGTATGGGTCTCGAGGTCTTAGTTCCAAAGAGAGAAACGCTTCCATCTGGACACATAACAGGATTTCATTAAACTGAAAGTTAAGGATGCTACCTGGCCACTATGGGCTCCTCACGCCTCTGTATCAACAAAGAAGAGAGTTACCGTATTGGCTGGTTTGATTTACCCTGACTACCAAGGGAAAATTGGATTGATATTTCATAATAGAGGTAAAAAAGAGTACGTCTGAACACAGGAGATCCTTTAGGGGGTCTCTTAGCACTACCATACCCTGTGATTAAAGTCAACAGAAAACAACAGCAACCCAATTCTGACATTACTGCTAATGGCCCAGACCCTTCAGGAATAAAGGTTTGGCCCACTACACCAGGCAAAGAACCATGGCCAGTTGAGGTGCTTGCTGGGGATAAAATGAATATGGAGTGAATGGTGGAAGGAGGTAGTTCTAAATACCAGGTATGACCATGTGACCAGTTGCAGAAATGAAGGCTGTAATTGTTATAAGTATTCTTCCTTGTCTGTGTGCAAAAAATGTTTTTGTTTTCTTCATTTATAAAATATAAGATGTAAACAGGGCTAGTGTGTTTTCAATTGTACACATATTAGTTATACCATGTTAGTTGCAAGTATGGTTTTGTAATTGTCTTTATTTGGAGACTGCGTATGGTTTAAGGAGATGTGTGTGTGCAGGTGCCAAGTTGACAAGGAGTGGACTGTGAGGGTTAAGGTTTTGTGTCAACTTGGCTGGACCACAATTCTCAATGGTTTGGCAGTTATTTAATGATGTAATTTGGCAGTTATGCAATGATGTAGTCATCCTCCATGATGTGATCTGATGTGATCAGCTAGGCAGGTGTAAGAGGGGTTTCCTCGGGGGTGTGTCCTGCTTTAAATATATATGTGGATGTCTGGCAAAGCTCACTTTCTTGCTCTGGATCCTGCATCAGGCTTGTCATCATCTGATCTTGGTTCTTGGGACTTGAGCCAGCTGCTTGCTGTATTGCCTGCCAGTCTTGGGATTCATCAGGCTCTGCACCTGTGAGCCAGCAGCCTGCCATCTTACCAGCCTGACTCAGTTCCTACAGCTACATCAGTCAGGAGAACCCTCTAACCTGATGCCTGACTTGTGACTTGCCAATCTGTAGAACAATGTGTGCCATTGCCTTGAGATAAATCTCTCTTTTATATATGTGTGTGTGTGTATGCACTTTTTCCTATATATATGCTTCTGTATATATATATGTATATATGTGTGTATATATATGCGTATGTGTATGCATATGTATATGTATATATATGCTCCACTGGTTTTGCTTCTCTAGAGAACCCAGCCTAAGACATGTGGATTCAATAATTTTAATGATTTTTAGCAAGTTTTTATTTTTCCTCCAAGGAGAATTTTCTGGTTATAAGTCTGGTTGCATTTCTCAAAATCTTACTTTTACTGGTGTTTTCTCAGTTTTCAAAATCTTTGGCTTTTCCTTCAGACTAGTGAAAATAATACTAATTCTTCTAATCACAGAGCCCCAGGTTCCAGCTCTTCATTTGCAAACGCTGCTTTTTATTGCAACCGTATTTCTCTGACTTCCTCTGGCTTTAACAACTAACTGATAATTTGTTCTTTTCAGAGAAAACCACCACCAAGATCCTAAAGACGTTAGCCTCAAAGAAACAAATATTTAGCTGCATGTAGTTCTCAGCTTTTTAAAAGCTCCCAGGCTGATCTCTGCCCATTTAACCAGCCAGAAAGAGGTTCATGTACAATTCTGTGAGGATGGCTTTGGACTGTGAAGCTTTGTTTTACATATTGGGCATTATACTTTTACATCAGTAGATATGAGGATGAGGTTTGTGACAAATGAATTATGATAGGTAACATTCAGCTGTATCATGGAACAGCTTTTTTTTTTTTTTTAAGTATGAAAGTCCAAATTTTGATCAAGGGCCTAGGCTTGGTGGTTAATTTTTGCACTTATTTGTCTCTCTCAATGTCATTTCCCCATAATTGCATTATTAAAATGGGGCAATGTGCAAAACAAAGCTAATACTCTTTTATTTGATTCTGGAAAGACTGGAAGTAGGTTTGTGTAGTGATTAAAAGCTTGGTTTACAGTCAGGCAGATTGTGGTTCAAATCTCTGCTCTGTCATTTTCTACCCAGGAGAGTAGAAGGCTGGAAACTTCTTTAAGACTCAATTTTCTTTGCTGTAAAGTGGAGGTAATAAAAGAACGTACTTCATAAGTTTTCTGTGGGTACTAAGTGAGCGAGATAATGCATGTAAAAAGCAGTAAGCATCGGGTCAAGGGGAGCAGTGTTCAAAATTCAATTTCACCTGGAAGACCTCGGATAACTCAGTTTCTACTTGTCCTCAATGCTGTTTAAAAAATAATAATAATACCCTGTGTTATCCCATCCTCCCCCCCTGCCCCCGCCGAGTTGCTTCCTTCTCCTCTCCTTTGGCAAATACTTCCTTTTTCTTCCCTTTACCACAAACTACACTTAAAAAAGTAATTTATTGGTACTCATTAATACCCAAGTCAATTGGTTCTTTCTCTCCATAGAAATTTATTTTTCAATATAATCATTCAATGGATACTGACAGGCTGTATACCTGTTAAAGGTACTTTAGGTATCAGGGGTTGGCAATGGGAGAAAAGAGTTTTGAAGCAGTCAGAGACTTCCAAATACTTTTATATGGGTATGCTTCTCTGGCTCTGTATAAAGCTGGCTAGGTTAAAAAAGAAATCATGCCACTCTTTTTTCTGGGTTGCTTGATCAACAGGATACCTGTTGCCATCAAGATGATTCTAACTCATAGCAACTGTATAGGACAGAGTAGAACTGCCACATGGGGTTTCCAAGGAGTGGCCAGTGGATTTGAACTGCTGACCTTTTGATTAGCAGCCGTAGCTCATAGCTCTTAACCACTGTGCTACTATGGCTCTGGATTAACGAGTTTCCTAAATCTGTTAAAAATTGTTCTGTCATCCTTTGTCTATACATCTGTGTTGCCATTGTGCATTTGCACAAAACAGTTTGGAACTGTGAAGAAGTCCTGGAATGACTACACTGAGAATTAGAGATCTGGTCCCATTCCTAGCCCTGGAGCTGATTGGCAACCTCGGTGCCTATGTCTATAAAATTGAAAGAATGGACTAGATCCTGATTGGCAAGTAGAATTTATAGGCTTAAACGCTGAATGACTGGTAGTGGCTACCTGAGGTACTTGGTTGAGACAGCTGGGAAGAACCTCAGTGTAATGGGAGAATGTTTTGTGATAAATTAGCCATAAGCATGGGGTAGAGGAACGAGGACCTGATGCCAGATGCTTGTCATCTCTGGATCAGGCAATGGTTAAGGTCTCCAGTTCTAGCATTACATCAGGCTATGACTAATTCTCCATTTGCTGAAGATGTGAAGTGTCCTCCAAGCAGGTTGTTCTTTACATGTCCTAAATTGTTCTTTACATGACTGAATTATTATTGCCCATTCTTTTCCAAAAAGAATTTGAGGCACCATAAATAATTTTAAGAAAGTTAAAAAAGGGATTCACAAAACAGAATGGGGAAAAAAAGTAAAATAAAAAAAGGAGAGAAGGGAAAGACAGTTTAAGAGCCAACTATATGAAACTTATTGTTTGATCTGAATCTCCCTAACTTTATTCCGATGATCATTAAGATGGCACCAAAACCAGAAAAAAAACCAAACCCACTGCCATTGAGTCAATTCCGACTCACAGCGACCCTATAGGACAGAGTAGAACTGCCTGGTAGAGTTTCCAAGGAGAGCCTGGAGGATTTGAACTGCCGACCTTTTGGTTAACAGTGGTAGTACTTAACCACTACACCACCAGGGTTTCCTAAGATGGCACAGGACTGGGCAATGTTTCATCCTGTTGTACATAAGATTGCCATGAGTCAGAGCTGACTCAACAGCAACAAACAACAACCACAACTTTAATCTCTAGTACTCTGACCTCCCTCTACATTGAATGACCACAGACCAGTTACAACAGAGAAAGCAGTCATATTGGCCTGGTTAATGCTATGTGAAACACCGGACTTTTTTTTTCAAGTTTTCTCATGAAAATATCTGATAGAATCCTTAGATTTGTTGAGGATTTGGTACGATGGAGGAAAAGCTTTTGCTCTTTTCCTGAGTCAGACCTCAACAGAGCAATCAAAACGATTATGCTCTTTAAGATTCATCAACAGAAAAAAAATCACTTGTGCCAATGTCACTTGGGTCTCACGTGAAGGTATTCAAAGCTGCACTGCTATCTACAGGGCCCTTAGATGCGAGGTACCCAATGCATAGTAAATAGACCAGCACAGCCAAATTGGGACGGGGAACAGTCACATGTCCCAAAACTACACAGTTTCATAAGATTCAAATGATGTATTTCTCTTATATTTTGCATTGAGAATATATAAAGTATGGATATTTGAAAGAAAGCATGCTTATAAGTGAAATATTTCTTGAAGCTACTCAAACCTTTCTGTAAGATAGATTTTAAAGCTCTCTAATAACTCCATTTATATGTTCAAACAAACATTTGTTCAATCAGATTAATTAGGGTTATGCCTTTCCCCAAAATACTGTAGAATTTTTTCTAGTGTTCTCTGTGCTCATATCCTCTACTATATTTCGCATTGTCAGATTATTCTTTAAAACAATAATAATAATAAAATAGAAAGGACTTCTGCTTCTGGCCCAAAAGAAGAGGAGCCAAATTTATCCTCCTGCCTAAACAACTAAACAATCAAACAAAGCAAATGAAGAACAAACTTAAAGATATTGAACATCGGGCAATAAAGGACAGTAATCCCTAAGAGATGGCAAACAAATGAAGTGGTCCTTATGATGACCAAAATTTGCTAAATTGAGAGCTTCCAGGCCATGGTGCAGTAAGGAGAAACACAGGTAGAGGCCAGAAACTCCTTAAATTGAGGAAATGAAACTGAGAGTCTTAGGAAATCAAGGCAGTTAGAATTTGCAGGCATCGTACTGGAGAGGAGAGAGCTGCAAAGGGAGAGCAGTCGGGAGATCTGCAGAGAGTCCTCAAGTATTCGGCAGGCTAATGACCAGGGTATACATGTGCAGAAAACATCTGGGGAAACAAATACGCAAACAGGTGAGAGGGAATAGTACTCAGATCTCACACAGGGCCAGGAATATTGCCTGATACCCCTGACAGAGAAGAAAACTTCATAATTCATGGGCCATTGGCTAGAATACTTAGAAGAGCCTTGCCTCAGTAGTGGAAAATAATTAGGCCTAGAGGGAATAATTAGGCCTAGGCTAAACACCACTCAGGTCTTGCTTAATAAATCTTAAAAGCAATAGCCGAAAGAATCAAACTGCTTCCAAATTATTTTGTGTCCCAGAACAAAGCTTAAAAATAGTTATAGAAATACAAAAATATCCAGCATCCAACAAGGTAAAACATGCAACTCTTGGGTCCAATAAAAAATTGCCAGACGTGCGAGAAAACAGGAAAATACCACCCAATGTGATGAAAGGGTTTATTACTTGAAGGTACACTGTGATAAGTTAAACATGCCTATACTATAAGCCCCAATGAAATAGTAAAGTGACAAAACAGAGTTACAGCCGATGAGCTAAAAAAGGATACAAAATGGAATCATAAAAAATACAGTTTGTCCAAAAGAAGGCAGAAAAAGAAAAAAGGGGAAACAAAAAGCAGATGGGACAAGGATAACACAAACTGCGTGGCAGATTTAAATCTTGCCATATCAGTAATCACATTATGTGTAAATGATCTAACTATCCCAATTAAAAGGCAGAGATTGTTACAGTGAATAAAAAATTAAAAGCCATCTATATGGTGCCTACAAACAGCTCACTTCAAATGTAATGACACAAGTTAAAAGTATGAAAAAAGATATGCCATGCTAACACTAAGAAAATCAAACTGATGTGGCTACATTAATATCAGACTAAGTAGATTTCAGAGTAAAGGAAATTACCAGGCATTACGGATTGAATTGTGTCTACCCAAAATGTGTGTCAACTTGGCTAGGCTATGATTCCCAGCATTGTGTGATTGTCCTCCATTTTGTGATCTGATGTGATTATCCCATGTATTATAAATCCTAACCTCTATGATGTTAATAAAGCAGGATTAGAGGCGGTTATGTTAATAAGGAAGCACTCAATCTATAGGATTATGTTGTATCTTGAGTCAACCCCTTTTGAAATATAAAAGAGGAGAACCCAGCAGAGAGGAGAGGGACCTCATAGCACCAAGAAAGAAATGCAGGGAGCAGAGCACGTCCTTTGGACTCACCGTTCCTGTGCTGAGAAACTCCTAGACCTGAGGAAGACTGATGACAAGGACCTTCCCCTAGAGCCAACAGAAAGAGAAAGTTTTCCCCAGGAGCTGATGCCCTGAATTCAGGCTTCTAGCCTCCTAGACTGTGAGGGAATAAAATTCTCTTTGTTAAAGCCATCCATTTGTGGTATTTCTGTTATAGCATCACTAGATAACTAAGACACCAGGTATAAAGAAGTTTGCTTGTCTATTTGAAATGATAAATGGGTCATACAGTGATGACGGAAATATAAAATTGGAACAACACCTTTGGAAAAAAAAAATTGTAAGTCCCTTAAAAAGGTAAACACACAACTACCATATTAGGCATCCAGTCTACTCCTTAGAATAAAAGAGAAATGAAAGTATATGACAATAAAACAAATTATAAATAAGTATTCATACTAGCTGTATTTGTAATAGCCCCAAAGTGAAAACAACCAAAAAGTCTACTAACTGGTGATTGGATAAACAAATTGTGTTATATCAATACATAATGAAATACTATGCAGAGATAAAAGGAATGAACTCCCTTGCTGCATGCAACAACAGGGATAAATCTCAAAATAATCATGCTGCTAGAAACAAGCCACACACAAAAAAAGTATATACTATGTAATTCTATTTATATAAAATTCTAGGAAATGCAAGCTAATGTACAGTGACAGAAAGCAGATCAGTGGTTGCCTGGGAACAACGAGGTAGGTGGACAGGAAGGGGGTTGTGGGCAGAGAAGGAAGGGAGGGATCACAAAGGGGCACAAGGAATCTTTTGTGAAAAAAAAAAATTTTTGAGCGCTGTATAAATTCATTATCTTGGTTGTGGTAATGGATTCAGGGAGGTGTACATGTGTCAAAATTTATACAACTGTACACTTTAAATACATGCAAGTTATTGTATGTCAGTTACACCTCAACAAAGCTGTTCAAAATAATTAAAATACAATAGTATGCATTTAAAAAATACCACCTCGGGGTGCTGAGGATGCAAATGTTTTACCACTTCTTCTCCACTTTACACCATGAGCATTTGCATTTTATTTTATCAGCAGAATCACTGACTTGATAACCGTCTCAGAAGCAGGAAGATGCTGACTATGGATCTTGATTGGGATCATATTAACTCAATACATTTTCCAAAACTAATGGCTATTGATGTTGACTTTAGTTATCTTTCCGTGCAACTGTAATAGTTCATTGATTTGAACAAACTTAGATTACCTCATTCAAAATCTCCTAAGCCCCACACCAAAAAATTTTTTCAAGCATTCCTTGTGGCATGATGGTAAACACAGGCACAGACTTACCAGGTTGAAGCCTCACAGCTAACTGGATCTAGAACTCAAGTCTGGTGATTCCCTGAGGAGGCGCTCAGTATTTCAAAATTCAGAGGACTCCAATATAAAGGCTACTCAATCGATAAACATTTGTTAAACTCAGAATGAATATTCCAGATTGAACTAGTGACCTTATACTCTCCTGTTTTACGATATACAGTTATTTTAAAAAATAGACTCTGATTCCAAAATCAGTATCTCCTACCTTCTTATATGAATTAGTTTTAGTTTTTGGAAAGGGACATAGTTGTTGTTGTTAGGTGCCATCAAGTCAGCTCCAACTCAGCAACCCTATGAACAACAGAAGAAAACTCTGATCTGTCCTTTGCCATCCTCACAATTGTTGCTATGTTTGAGTCCATTGTTGCAGCAACAGTGTCAATCTATCTCCTGAAGGGTCTTCCTCTTTTTCTCTGACCTTCAATCTTACCAAGCATAATGTCCTGCTCCAGGAACTGGTCCCTCTTGATAGCATGTCCAAATCATGTGAGACAAAGTCTCACTCTCCTTGGTTCCAAGGAGCACTCTGGCTATACTTCTTCACAGACAGACTTGTTCATTTTTCTGGCAGTCCATGGTATATTTAATATTCTTTGTCAATACCATAATTCAAAGGCATCAATTCTTCTTCAGGCTTCCTTATTCATTGTTCAGTTTTTGCATGCATATGAAACAATTGAAAATACCGTGGCTTGGGTCAGGCCCACCTTAGTCCTTAAAGTGACTTCTTTGCTTTTGAACACTTTAAAGAGGTCTTTAGCAGAAGAATTGCCGAATGTAATACATCTTTTGATTTCTCGGCTACTGCTTCTATGGTCATTGACTGCAGATTCAAGTAAAACAAAATCTTTGACAACTTCAGTCTTTCCCCGTTTATCATCATGTTGCTTATTGGTCCAGTTCTGAGGATTTTTGTTTTCTTTATGTTGAGGTGTAACCCATACTGATAGATATACTCTTTGATCTTCATCAGTCAGTGCTTCAAGTTTTCTTCACTTTCAACAAGCAAGGTTGTGTCATCTGCATATTACAGACTGTCAGTGAGTCTTCCTCCAAACCTGATGTCCCATTCTTCTTCATGTAGTACAGCTTCTTGGATTACTTGCTCAGCATACAGACTGAATAAGCATGGTGAAATGATACAACCCCAACACACACCTTTCCTGATTTTAAACAAGGCAGTATTCCCTTGATCTGTTCAAACAACTGTCTCAACCTTTGCACAAGTTCCTCATGAGCACAATTAAGTGTTCTGGAATATCATTCTTCACAATGTTATCCATGATCTGTTATGACCCACACAGTTGAATGCCTTTGCATAGTCAATAAAACACAGGTAAACGCCTTTCTGGTATTCTCTGCTTTCGGCCAAGATCCATCTGACATCAGCAGTGATATCCCTCGTTCCATGTTCTTTTCTGAATCTGGCTTGACTTTCTGGCAGTTCCTTGCTGATGTACTGCTGCAACTGTTTTTGAAATATCTTCAGTGAAATTTTAGTTGTGTGTGATATTAATGATATTGTTCAACAATTTTTGCATTCAGTTGGATCGTCTTTCTTTGGAATAGGCACAAACATGGATCTCTCCCAGTTGCTGGCCAGGTAGCTGTCTTCCAAATTTCTTGGTATAGACCAGTGAGCACTTTCAGTACTGCATCCATTTGTCAAAATGTCTCAATTGGTATTCCCTCAATTCCTGGAGCCTTATTTTTCACCAATGCCTTCAGTGCAGCTTGGGCTTCTTCCTTCAACACTATCAGTTTTTGCTACCTCCTGAAATGGTTGAACGTCAGCCTATTCTTTTTGGTACAGTAACTATGTGTAGTCCTTCCATCTTCTTTTGATGCTTTCTGTGTTGTCCAGCATTTTGCCCATAGAATCCTTCAGTATTACAACTCAAGTCTTGAATGCTTTCTTCAGTTCTTTCAGTGTGAGAAATGCCAAGCGTGTCCTTCCCTTTTGGTTTTCTAAATCCAGGTCTTTGCACATTTCATTACAATACTTTACTTTGTCTTCTCGGGCCACCCTTTGAAAATTTCTGTTCAGCTCTTTTACTTCATCATTTCTTCCATTTGCTTTAGCTATTATTCTATGTTCCTCAGCAAGTTTCAGAGTCTCTTCTGACATCCATTTTGGTCTTTTCTTTCTTTTCTGTCTTTTTAGTATACTGAGTATACTGCACTCATCTCTCTTTGTCCTGCCATTTCTGCTCTGAAATTTTCAGGGCATTGCCCACTTATTTGGTTATATGGAAGAAATGGGCCAGTACAAACTGTTCCATTCTTACAGCCCCTTTTCCTATGTTTTCTTAATTGTGTCCTGCACCTGATTTTTGTCTAGCTCTATTTTTCTTTGCATTTAATTGCTGTCCATAGTTTTTCCACGGATTCTGGGAACACTCATTCATTCATCTTCTCAGATTCTAAGCTATTCAAGGCATAAACTGTGTGTAACAGTTGCCAAAAGAAAGTGGGAGAAAAAGAAGAAGGAAAAAAAAAAAAAAAGGACTAGCACACAGCCACAGATCCATCAAAATGTGTGGGACAAAGAAGCTTTGCTTCTATCAGTTAAAACTAGTATTAATCATTAAGAAGCCACACTAAAAAGACACAGAAAAGTTATGGTTCTTGCCAAGAATGTGCACACAAGAACCTTTCTCAGCTTTTTTCTTTCTATTCTGCCATTGTTTTGTATGAGTACCCCCATACATTTAAACTAAAGAGAAAATGCTAGTTCTTTGTGGTCCAACATAAGTCTGCAATTTAATCTGACATGTTCTCTATAAAGGTGTTTTCAGAAACTCTAACTGAATCCCTAGGAATTGAGAATTAGTGGATGATAAAACAACGCTAAACTTAAAGGAGGTTTATTCACAGGTTAACACCATGTATTCTGCGAAATAATTGGTAGTCAAAGTTGTTTGCAGTTATGTTAGTGGTTCCCAAACTTCAGGGTACATAACAGTCACAGAGTGTTCCCTGGCCCTTCTGAAAGTTCTGATTTAGTAGGTCTGGGGTAGAGCCCCAGAATTTCTACTTTTTAATGCATTTCAGACATTATTTTGCTACAAGTAGATTTATTTGATAAAAATTGCTCAAACTCTGTTTTGTTGCTAAAAAACCTTGGTTAAAATTCCAGTTCCACTACTTACTAGCTAGGCATCCTTAGGAAAGTCACATGGCCCCTCTATATCTCATGTTTAAAATAATAATATTTCATAGTTTATTGTAATAATTATTATTGTAATAATGCTGGATTGTTGTGAGGATTAAATATAATAATGTATGTAAAGTACCTGGTACTTTCCCCAGACACATACCAGGTTCCTTCTCAACCTGACCCTGAACTAGAATGAGCCTGTCCAGTAATTCTTAACTAGAGTATAAACAATTGCACAATTTGAGATCATAAAAAAAGCACATATTTCAACTCAAATGACCAGTTGCCAGTCCCAGAAATATTTTTGCTGTTTGAATGACTAACTAAGGCATAACAGAACATTGATGCATACACATAATTAGTCAGGATACCAAAGCCAGCTGATGTAAGATTTTAAAACTTATTCAAGTTAAAAAATATACATATACATATATGTATACATATAAAATTACTAACTCTTACTTCCCAACCTTGGATTCTATTTTGCAAACTGGGAAGAACTGCTTTAAAAATAAGTAAGAAGGTAGAGAGGGTCTCTGCTCATAGAAAAGGGTTCAGGGTAAATTCCTGTCCATTTTTTCAACATGTGTTCTGCCTACTCAGCTTCTTCGTATCATATTTATCCAAAGGCCTTACATTCAGCAAGATGCTCTGACACACCCAGGATTTAACATACACTCTATGCACATGTTGGTAATACAGAGGAACATTTTTTAAAATGAACATTATGTTTGGGCCAATAGCCAATAAAGGTAAAGAGAAGCTCAGCATCCCAAACGAACACCCAGAACTCAACCTTCTGAGGTTTATGAAAGATTCTTTCCTTATTTATCAGGGCTAGATCAACGGCAGAAGAGGTTATTAACAAAGTAAACCAAGGCAATTCCAAATAGAACCCTGGTCCCAAGGCTTTTCCCCATTCTGCCAAACCCACCAAAGCTTTCCTAATCTGTATGCTTAAAAAGCCATTCCGTCTTTGGCACTGCACCACAAAACGTTAGCAGAAAGCATTCCAAGTTTGACACAAAAATGTTTAGAAATACAAACATATTTTTTTAATGTTTAATTTTTATTATAATAATACAGGCACAAAGTTTAAAAAGTTAAATAATGCTAATAGTTTATAATATAAGAGACCAGACCCCCACCAAGCAATGTTATCCCTATTCTTCAGAAGCAACTACTTTCAAATATTTTATCTGTTTCTCCTAGTAATTATCTCCATGTTTCTAAATAAAAACTTTAGGTTAAACTTCATTTAACTATGTAAATATGATTCACTGCTGGCCAAGTAATGCACCATAATTTTATTTCCTTCCTTGAACACAATTTGTTTTCCTAGGGTTATTCACTGCATCTTTTTTAAGAATTCACTTGGTTTCCTCTGTATTTAGTAAGTCTTTCTACATCCTCTGACAGCCAGAATTTCAGTACAATTGTCCACAAATATAACCTATCACATAATTTCTCATTTCCATTTTTCTAGAGACCTTCCTCCTAATGTCAATTTGGGCCTACCATTTCAATTCGAAATGCTTAGAAGGCAAACAGGGACTGGTGTTTGCACTCCCCTAATGTTGGATCCTGTATCTGGGCCCATGACTTCTTTTTCTGTTATGCTCTTTTATTTTTGTGGAGGCTATCTTGTTTTTAAGGCCTAATTTTTAAGTTCAATTCCAGAGAATCCTTGAAATAACATTCACTCCACTTATATTTTAGAGGTACCCAAAGTGTAAGTCATATGGTCTACTTTGCCAGGAATGACAAATTGAAAAGAAAGGGCATTGCATTCATCATCAAAGAGAATATTTCAAGATCTATCCTGAACTACAATGCTGTCAGTGATAGGGTTATATCCATAGTACTACAAAGGAGATCAGTTAATACGACTCTTATTAAAATTTATGCACAAGTCACTAATGCCAAAGATGAAGAAATTGAAGATTTTTACCAACTTCTGCAGTCTGACATTGATCAAACATGCAATCAAGATGCATTGATAATTATGGGTGATTGGAATGCAAAAGTTTGAAACAAAGAAGAATCTGTAGATGGAAAATATGGCTTTGGTGATAGAAACAACACCAGAGATCAAATGATAGAATTTTGCAAGACTGACTTATTCATTACAAATACCTTTTTCAACAACATGAATGGTGATTATACACATGGATCTCACCAGACAGAATACACAGGGATCAAATCAACTACATCTGTACAAAGAGATGATCGAGAAGCTCAACATCATCAAAACAAGCCCAGGGGTAAACTGCAGAACAGAGCATCAATGGCTTTTATGCAAGTTCAAGTTGAAGCTGAAGAAAATTAAAACAAATCCACAAGAGCCAAAATACAACCATGTGTATATCCTACCTGAAGTTAGAGACCATCTCAGGAATATATTTGACACATTGGACACTAATGACTGCAAACCAGATGAGTTGAGGGATGATATCAAGGACATCATACATGAAGAAAGCTAAAGGTCATTAAAGAGACAGGAAAGAAAGAAAAGACCAAAATGGATATCAGAAAAAACTCTGAAACTTGCTCTTGAAAGTAGAGCAGCTAAAGGAAATGGAAGAAATGATGAAGTGAAAGCGCTGAACAGAAGGTTTCAAACAGTGGCTCAAGAAGACAAAGTAATGTATTATAATGAAATGTGCAAAGACCTGGAGTTAGAAAACCAAAAGGGAAGAACACATTCGACATTTCACAAGCTGAAAGAACTGAAGAAAACATTCAAGCCTTGAGTTGCAATATTAAAGGATTCTATGCACAAAATATGGAACAATGCAGAAGTATTAAAAAGAATTGGCCAATGTTCAACCATTTCAAGAACCATAAAGAACTGATGGCACTGAAGGAAGAAGTCCAAGCTGCACTAAAGATATTGGCAAAAAAACAAGACTCCAGGAATTGATGGAATACCAACTGAGATGTTTCAACAAACAGATACAGCACGGTAGGTGCTCACTCATCTATGCCAAGAAATTTGGAAGACAGCTACCCGGCCAACTGACTGGAAGACATCCATATTTGTGCCTATTCCAAAGAAAAGTGATCCAACAGAATGAGCAAATTATTGATCAATATCATTAATATCACATGCAAGTAGAATTTTGATGAAGATAATTCAAAAAGAGTTGCAGCAGTGCACTGACAGGGAACTGCCAGAAAGAAAGTCAAGCCAGATTCAGAAGAGAAGTGGGAACCATGGATATCATTGCTGATGCCAGATGGATCTTGGCTGAAAGCAGAGAATACCAGAAAGATGTTTACCTGTGTTTTATTGACTATGCAAAGGCATTCAACTGTGTGGATCATAACAAATTATGGATAACATTGTGAAAAATGGGAATTCCAAAACAATTATGCTCATGAGGAAACTGTGCATAGAACAAGAGGCAGTCATTTGAACAGAACAAGGGGCTACTTCGTAGCTTAAAGTCAGGAAAGGTGTATGTCAGGATTGTATCCTTTCACCATACTTATTCAGTCTATATGCTGAGCAAATAATCCAAGAACCTGGACTATACAAAGAAAAATACTGCATCAAAACTGGAGGGAGGGTCGTTAGCAACCTGTGATATGCAGATGACACAACCTTGCTTGCTGAAAGGGAAGAGGACTTGAAGAACTGACTGATGAAGGTCAAAGCTTATATCCTTCAGTATGGATTACACCTCAACATAAAGAAAACAAAAATCCTCACAACTGGGCCAATAAGCAACATCATAACAAACGGAGAAAAGACTGAAGTTGTCAAGGACTTCATTTTATTTGGGTCCACTATCAATGCCCATGAAAGCAGCTGTCAAGAAATCAGATGACTTGCATGGGGCAAATCTTCCACAAAAGACCTCTTTAAAACGTTAAAAAGCAAAGGTTTTCAGGACTTAGCTGTGCCTGACCCAAGCCATGGGATTTTCAATAGCCTCAGACGTGAAAGCTGGAATATGAGTAAGGAAGACTAAAGAATTGATACCTTTCAATTATGGTGCTGGTGAAGACTATTGAATATTCCATGGACTTCCAGAAGAATAAATATGTCTTGGAAGAAGTACAGTCAGAAGGCTCTTTAGAAAGGAGGATGGTGAGACTTTATCTCGTGTACTTTGGACATGGAATCTGTAGGGATCAGTCCCTGGAGAAGATATCATGCTTGGTAAAGCAGAGGGTCAAAGAAAGAGAGAAAGATCCTCAAGTGAGATGAATTGACACAGTGGCTGCAATGATGGGCTCAAGTATAGCAACTAGTGCTAAGGATGGTGCAGGACATGGTAGTATTTCATTCTATTGTACATAGGGTGGCTCTGGGCTGGAACCAACTCAACAGCACCTAGCAACAACAACAAAGTAGAAAACTAAATCAATTTATGCATTACCCTTAATGGTGGCAACTAATAAGATCTCTCAAATTACAAAATCAAACTACCTGATGGAGTAACAAAAAAATGGTGAAGAGTTCTCCAGGTGAGAAAGCCAAAGCTGCGACATTACAAATGAAGAAGCCTTGAAATTTTGCATTTTCTCCTCAAGTTCTATAGTTTCTCTGATGGTTGATTGTCATCTGATTCCAGCAGTTCATGATAATTGCACTCCATGTACAAGCAACAATGAAAAATCAATTCAATAGCCAAGAGAAAAAAAAAATTAATCAACTATGGACTCACTGGGAAAGTTTATGAAACCTTCTTTGTAGGGTTTAGTTATTGGTTTTTATCTTGAAACGGCATCACTGAAGCACAAAAGATGCCAGTAATTGGGGTCAATGTTCAGTCAGATCCCCAAAACAGAATCTCAAGCCAACCAGCATATGGTGTACAGTGCCCTCTGTTAGAGGAAAACAGCAGCTTCAAATAAGCATGTGACACCTCTAACATTTCCATTAGGGAAAGTCAATGAGTTTCTTTTGACTAAAGTGTTACAAAGGTGTGATTTTCAGAAATGAAAGTCTGGATATCTCAAACTTAATGTGTGAAAAAAGATACTCTTGAAAAGAGACAAAATATACATTAATTTCAATGCTTTTTTTGTGTGCATGTGTGCATAAAACTCTTAGGACCAACAGGTAAGAAACTGTTGAAATGGATAGAGATGGGATTCCAGGTTCTTACTAAGAGGAACACATAATTACTCATCAAGGACTAATTTCAGTGATGCCTTGGAAGGAGACTGTAGGCTGCTAGTATGGGGATCAGGCTGCTACAGTTTTCCCAACTACTTTTACAGAAGTTTGACTTTCCTGTGGGCCTAGAAAGGGAACAAAAAAAAGCAAAAGGAGCACTGACTTTTCTGAGAAACGTTGACACGTAACCTGAATATCTGTTCCTCAGATGTTATCTGCTTGGTCCCTCAAGTCCAATGTGCACCTGAAGTGGTGCCACACTTCTTTAAAGCTATCACTTACCTTTCCTAAGTGTCAGCTTCTCAAACTGAAAAGAACAATAACATTAACTTCAAGAGCAGTTCTGAGAATGGAAGTTTTATAGAAAAAAAAAAAAAGTATTTACAAAGCTTTAGTAATTTCTTGAAAATTCAGGTCACAGACAAATGAGATGTTTCAAGCAGCCTCCTACTCTTCTGAGAACGCGTCCCAAAGTTGATGTGAAAAAGTCAAGGTCAGCCTTTATTACTTTCTCACCCCTCTAAAGCTTCAGTTACCTCCCACTCTTCCATGAAACCTTTGGCCATTCCAGCCTTTGATGACTTCTCACCTCTGCATTTTGGCCCTATCTAGTTTCTGGCCAGGAAATCCTGGTGGCATAGTGGTTAAGTGCTACGGCTGCTAATCAAGAGGTCAGCAGTTCAAATCCACCAGGCGTTCCTTGGAAACTCTATGGGGCAGTTCTACTCTGTTCCATCGGGTTACTATGAGTTGGAATCGACTCAAAGGCAGTGGGTTTTTTTGGTCTAGTTCCCGGCCCACTCATCCATCTGTCACTTGCAGTTTTTTGGCTATTTATCTGTTTAGAAGTTTTCTCCTATAAGGAGCTGAAAGCTTAAGGACAGAGACAACTTTTGCTCGCTCTGGTGTACTCTGTGGTACCTAGCACAATGTCGCACTTAGGGTTGTTCACTGCCTGTCGATTCGTATTCAGAGGAGCATCTCCTCCTTTGTTAGTGATTGTCAAATCTGTCTGCACATTACATTCACCAGGGGACATTTTAAAAATTCTGATGTCTAGACCCGTCTCCAGAGAGTCTAATTTGTCTTAGGATGAAACCTGGGCATTTGTATTTTCTGAACAGTCTTCAAAATATTTTAATTGACCACTGCTGTATGCCCTGTTTTTGTTAATGTTATTAAAAATACAGGTAACACAATACTTGCCGTTTCAACTTTTTTCACATTCACAATTCAGTGAGACAAATTACATCAATCATGGTGTGCAACCATCGTCAATATCCATCACCAAATTTTCCATCGTCATAAAGAAAACCCTATGCCCTATATTAAGAGAAATTCTTTTGGAAAATTGAGCCTAGAATTGAACAAGCTGGGTGATGAGAGGAAAGCAGTCTGGGTTTTCATATAGACTGAAATATACAGAAGTTGAATAGGTTCCCCCAGGTACTAATTATCTGGCAATTTAAAAAAAAGTTCTCTAACACCTCATTGACCTCATTGAGACAATGAGATCTCTCAGCCTGAAAGGTTTCAGATAGGTAACACAGGCCTTTGGGGATACATAATTTGAATGCTTGAAGCCTAAGTGTTGGTTAGGGCTATTCTTTGGTGGGCCACATTCTTCTCAGGGTAAGACTTCAAAGGCAAGCAGGGAGACCATGCCTTGAGTTCAGGCCAACTGTAAAGCTCCAGTAACTCTTCTTCACATACTAGAAGTTCCATTTAGGGGTGTAAAAGTTAGAGGGAAGAGAATCCTATGGTGAGTATGCTCACTGCCCAAGCCCCATTTGTAATGATCAAAAATTGTGTTTTAAAAACCAACTATGTGCAATATACAATATCAAGACACTGCTTGCAAAGAGTTTATAATCTAATAAGGCACCTTAAGGTATAAACCTATGAAGCCTAACAAACGAGATAATACAACTATCAAAAGAGAGAAATAATAATATCTACTAATAATTAGAGACTTACCATGTGCCAAGCATGGTACCAAATGCTTTACATTCATTATCTCATTGAATCCTCAAAACCCTACAAGGCAGGAACATTTTATATTATCCTCATTTTAGAGATGAGGAAACTGAGATGTAGAAAGGCTAGACAACTAGATATTGGTAGAGGGAGGATCTGAAAAGCAGACAATCTTACTCTAACTGCTCTCTGAACCACGGCATTGTACTGATAAGAAAATGGTTGCTCTAGAATCTAGAGATTTGTGTGAAATGTAAAGAGCAAAGAAAGCACTCAGAGGAGTGGTGTGATTTCAGCTGGTCCTGGAAAGAGGCTCAAATGTAGGTAAGGGACATGGGCTTGGGGAGCTTACCTCGAGAATCACAGAAAAGCGTTCTATGATATTCAGCTCCAGAGTACAACCAGGGTCAAGTTATACCCGAAGCTTTGAACTAACATCTGAGTGGTTTAATCTATAACTAATGCAGCAGCAAGAAATCCAAAAGGGTTAAGCTCTTCAGGAAATGTCAAAATGAGGCCACCCCTCCCCACCACTAAACATATGTAGCAAGCAATACAGGTGCTCAGCAAATGTTCCCCTAAGGCAGTGTTTCCCAAAGAACACTATTTGGTCTTCACTCATTCATCCATCCCGTTATTCAAAAAAAATTTTATGGGCTGTTTGGGAACCCTGATGGCATAGTGGTTAAGAGCTATGGCTGCTTACCAAAGGTCGGCAGTTCAAATCCACCAGGCTCCCCTTGGAAACCGTATGGGGCAGTTCTACTCTGCCCTATACGGTCACTCTGAGTTGGAATCGACTGGACAGCAGTGGGTTTGGTTTTTGTTTGGTTTTATTTAGAATGCAAATACTAATGACGAGCTAAATCAGGCCCCGGGCCTGCCTTCATAACTCTTAGAGGCCAGAATAGTGGTTCTGACTCTGACTGAACATCAATCACCCGGGATGCTTTAAAAAAAAATACTGCTATCCTGACATGCTTTAGTCTAGGGACTGGGATTCAAGCATGCATCTGGACTGAGAGCCACTGGGGATATAGTGGGGAAACAGCATTTATATAGGTACCATGACGCACATATAAAGGACTGAAAGAAGGCCACTGTGGCTGGTGCAAAGTTGGCAATGGTGAGCATCACGTGAGATGAAGCGTGGGGTTTAGAAAACACTGGCTTAAATAAAATTAAACAGGTTTCTTTACTATAGAGCTTCTCAGAATCTTTGGTAGTCTAATGTGTTGTGAGTGTCTAAGAGGGGGATTTCATACAGTTTCCCAAAGTTATTTTTACACAGAGCATATTTAGACTCTCATTTAGGAATTCTCTTTACATACATGGTGGCACAACAGTTAAGCACTTAGCTGCTAACCACATGGTTGGTGGCTCGAACCAACCCAGCAGCTCCATGGGAGAAAGACCTGGTGATCTGCTGCCATAAAGATTTCAGCCTAGAAAACCCTATGGGGCAGTTCTACTCTGTCCCATGGAGTTGCTATGAGTCAAAATTAACTAGATAGTACCTAAAAACAACAACCAAAGCGTTGAATGGGCTACGTGAGTGAGGAGTGTCAAAGTGTGGCTTGTGGAATAATTTTGTCCCAGAAGTTAAGAAGATTGATAGTAAACTTAAAATTCAGAGATCTTTCTTTTAATCTCTGAGGGATTTTAAAAGGGACCTAAAATTAGAAATAATGGCTGTTTATACAAATGGCATATCATAGTACGTATTAATATGTTCAGTTTGGCAATGGACATTTTACCACTTACGAAAAGTATTTAATGATTCATTCCATTTCAAGAAAGGGTGCTCTTTTCAATATTTCTAAATGTAAAAGGCAAAGTATAACTACAAGAGGAATTCGTTACATTCATGATTTGAGTTAGAATTAAGGCTAAGGATTACTAATCTTTTGGGTCAGCCTGCATTCTTAATCTTCTGAAACAGAACTGATAGTTAATGTGCACTAGAAAGGAATCGTATTTTAGAGGAAAGACTTCAGGAAAATTTATTTAGAAAGGAAATGTATGAAATTGACTATTATGGGTGCCTTCCTGTACAAACATGATTGCAAAGATTACTCACTGATTAACCTTTGCATATTAAATATGTCTAACTGGAAGTTGAAAGTCATGAGCCAGTTTCATTTAGATGGCTTTGGAAAACCTGCTTAACCTATTTAGGTAGCTGAGCTATAAGCCTCGAGGGAGGAACTTTAGACTTATTAAAAAAAAGTCAAGTTCATTGTACTTACTGGGTGGGATGTTAATTGAAGGAGTCTAATTTACAGCTATTACATATTAGCAGCTCCATGCCTAAGCTCTCTTGATCCTTTAAAGAAGAAAAAGTGAGTATTTACTGAGTACTTCTAAATTTCAAGAGTAGAGGAAACATCTCACACAATCCTCACAACAGTCCAATGAGGCAGATTACTAGTAGGCAGGTTAAGAATTTTGCCTAATGTTAAACCAAACCCAAACCCAAACCTGTTGTCGTCGATTCAATTCTGACTCATGGAAACCCCATGTGTTACAGTGCGGAACTACTCCATGGGGTGTTCTTAGCTATAATCTTTATGGAAGCAGATCACCAAGGCTTTCTTCTACAGTACCACTGGGGGGCGGGGAGGGTTCAAAGCACCAACCTTTAGGTTAGTACCCAGAGCCCAGTGCCCTCGAGTTGATAGTGCAAACCAATTGTGCCACCCATGGACATTTTGCTTAATGTTATCCAGCTGGTAAACAACCAAACTGGGACTACCTCTAGAGCCTAAGTTTGTGTTAAAGGATAGCTTTTTAACAAAAGTAAAACAAACCCAAAACCAAACTCCTTGCTGTTGAGTTGATTCTGACTCATAGTAACCCTGTAGGACAGAGCAGAACTGTCCCCACAGGGTTTCCAAGGAGCAGCTGGTGGATTCGAACTGTCTACCTTTTGGGTAGCAACCCAGCTCTTAACCACTGCACCACCAGGGCTCCAAAGTAATACCATGACTCACATAAAAATATAACATTAACACATCAATAATTTTATTTAACTCCTTAAATACAAGTAGTTCAAAAGAGAATACAAAAAAATAGACACAATTTGTAGGTCAGGGATGTTGAAAATGAATTTTAAAATGGACTTCCTCCCACAGTGGGGGAGGGAGGTCATCCAACCTCCACTGGACAGGATTTATTTGTATGCCCAACAGAAAAGAATGATTTTGAATTGCTATCAGTCACTTATAATTTACAGAGTTGTAAAAATGGTTCAAAGGCAAAGAAAGACTCAGTACCCTCACAGAACCAGATAAGCTGGAAGGGTGTGCTTTAAACAATGTACATACACTGGCCAGGAACTTTGTGCATGAAGATGGTAAACTGGACCTTTAGTACAGCAAGGTTGCACACTTCTTCAAAATAGAAATGTTGTCTTTCTATTATCTGTTCTGTACCTCTCAAAGCTACAGTGCTAGGCATATAAAGGACTTAATAAATACATGATGGTATTGACTTGATTAATTGCTGGTCTCCAGAGTTTTTATCTATTTATTTAAGAATGACTGGTACTTAGATTTCAAAAATATATTTACATTACACAATTCTTGCATTCCAGACCAGGATCTCAAACTCAGTAGATTTTCAGAGTCTCACTTAGGATGAGGCATGAATCAGTCCTAAGTGGAGTCTTGAGCTATGACATAACAATATAGCCATCTGTGCTTATGAAAGACAGTGTTACTAAAATCTGTTTGAGGGCTCAGCCCTATCTAGAAGATAGATGCAAGCATTTAATGAACTCATGTACTGCTCTCCTAGAGGTAACATAGAACACTTCCTTTAAAAAAAAAAAAAAAAAAACCTTTGAATGGTAGTAGTCAGAAATAGGTATAAATACTAAATAAGCTTAACCAATAGTCTATTTTTAGCCTCAAAAAGAAAAAAAGAATAAGAAACATACAAAGAATTGGAAGATAATAGGTATACCCATCAAATAACGAACAAGGTTTATTCTTGAGTTTTAAAATTATCATTGCTGTATGTGTGTGCCTATGTGTGTGTGTTCAAATAAAACTTTATTTATAAAAATAGGTGATGGGACCAGATTTGACCCTTGGTCCATAGTTTATTAACTACTGGTTTAGGATATGGGCTCTGGTGACAGACTGCTGGGGTTTGAATCCAGGTTCTGCTTCTTACTGGCTGGGTGAGTCTAAGTGAATTACTAAACAGCTCTATGCCTTAAATGGGTTACCTATGATCGCTGTGAGTCGGAATCGACTCGAAGGCAACTGGTTTTTGGTATAATGAGGATAACATCACCTACTCAGGGTTGTTGGGAGGATGCCTGCACAGTACCCAGAACAGTGTGGGTCACGCAATAATGAGAGTTAGGCTTTACTATTCCCTTTTCAGCTGGAACAATCTGTTAAAGGACTGTAACATCACTTATCTAATTGACTCCTCAGACCCCAGTGAGGTAAATACAGCGAGGATGACGATGAACAACATGGGCTGCCCAAGCTGACTGATTTTTTAAAATTTCATTTCAGTTTTGTTTATTAAGACATATACATTTTTTTCTACAGAGGCCATATATTATCTTTGCAAGAATAATTTCAAAGCTTAAAAAAAAATTTTAAATACAAAAATAAAGTTTGATGCTGGGAAAGAAAACTAATGAAAATCTCTTTCCAGCTACTAAGTCAGACTAAGACTCCTTGCACAGTGGACTTGGCAAAAAAAAAAAAAAAAAAAAAACTGATGTGTCCAGGTTTCCAGTGTTCATGTGCTGATTTTTGTGTCTACTTATCTCTGTCTGACTCGCCAAAGGGACAAGACTGGTGCTGACAGTCTAATATAAGTGGTGATACAGGATCTTTTCGCCCCCTCACTGCTGCCTGATGAACAGTTGATGGTTTTCCAAGAACATGCTCCATGTCTCAAGTTTCCAAGTATTTGGCCATGAAATGAGAATGGCCACAAATATCTCTATAAGAGAAAACTCTCCTCAGAGTCACCACACTTCAAACTGCACCCCGAGTCAGGAAACTGACACTGCTTAATCCAGCTCAAGTTCCCCCGCTAGACACTGGTGCCCCCAGCCACAGCTGGCTAATTACAAGCTCCCTGTAGATTATTTTTTCTCTCTCTCAAATTGTTTTGGAATCTTCAGCTCAATATGGCATCAATAATAACTCTCTGACTTCTTACCAACACTGAAAAATCATGCCTCAATATTTCAATTTCTGAAACCCGAGGGAAATAGAAGGGGAGAGGGCGGCAGATGAAGGCAAACTGCACTTCCATGATAGAGGGCTTCCAAGGGGGAGCGAGGCTACGCAGAGACTGGACGCCAACATCAGAGCTCTGAAATGCCACGCTCCCCACTGTGGGCCCAATCGAGTAGTCACAGATGAGAAAAAGGCTTAATTATCATATTGTGGTAAAAGCTATAAACAAACAAACAAAACTTTCACTTCTGCAATATTATATAATCCTAACAAAAGAATCTTCTATTTTCTGCTGTGGTTTGTGCTTTCTGAAAATTTCCAAACTACTTATTATCTAATCTCCAAAGGTAGCAGAAGAGATATTCTTTTCTTTTGATAAAAGGAAAGCATAGAGTAAGAGGCTGGTTAGGCACAGAAACCAGAATCCTTTATTCCCAGTGGAAGTCTCTCTCCATTAGAGCTCATTCCTTACAGAAATGCTGCCACTGACATATCCACCAGTACAGACATTATATCCAGATGGCTTGTGAATCTCTTCCGGCGCCCTCTGGGTTAATGGGGAGAAGCGGAAGGGGCACTTCCTTTTCTCTGAGGATATAAAGGGGAATGCTAAGTTTTGCTTATCAAAACAAATCAGAATCATCTCTTTCTTTACCATAAAGAGTCCATCTCCTCACATATGTATAATGGTGCTCCTAGCACATTAGCAGCGTGCCACAGCTGCCCGAATCCAATTATTAAAAAGACAAATAGATGTACAAACTCCAGAGTAAAAATAACCTACTAACTCCCCATTGAGAAATAAGACAATTTCCTTGTAGGATAACATCCATGGACTGAAGATGAGGTTTTCACATATGTTTATGTAACATGCATTCTAAGCAATTTAATCAGCTGGAAGGCAAGCTGTAGAATTTACAAGGCACAAGGATATCCAAGAAGGGGCTAGGATTCCCTGAGCGTTAGTGCCTGGGGGTGTGGTGTGCCGATTCACATCCCAGCTCTTGGCCTAGTAGCTGGGTGAGGTTAGGCAAATTGCTGAACCTCTCTAAGCCAACATCATTACCTGCAGGCTTACAGAGTGTTTGATCCACTGACCTGGCATCCCCCATAACACTACACAGACCAAGGAACTCACTTTAAAACAAAGAAGTGAAGCAGTGGGCACATGACAAAGGATTTCACCAGTCCTGTCCCATATTGTACCACCCAGAAGCTGCCTGAAAGAGTAATGCTGCTACCAGTTAATGTACCAGCTTGGACATGATACCCAATGAAGATGGGACGCCATCTTCCAGAATCCAGTATACACTCTAAATAAACAAATATTATACATTTCTGTGCCCTCAAATGGTAAAATACATGGGTCTAGGAACCAAGGGATGGAAAGAGGAATGGCCCTGCTTATCTGCTTCCCATCACTCCTAGTGACCCACTCAGGGAAATTTTGCTTACCATTTCCACAACTCAGGATTTTGCAAGATTATAGGTGGCATGGTAAGAGTCCCATTGAACTCAACCTTCCATGCTCTTTCTGTCAAGGAATGAGCAGGCAAGAAGAGGAGTTACCATCCTGACTGCCAAAGGCCCATCTTTCTAGGTGTTAGGGCGTTGGCTATTACCTCTTACTTTATTTGTGTGTTTTGCTGGTCACTCCAACTTTATGATAGAAAGTTGTTTTATCCTTAGCACCTAGCATAATGCTTAACACATAGAATATACTACATTTACTAAACGAATGAATGACTTACCAACTGTAAAGTCTTATGGTAAAACACTATTTAAAATCATGCTGTACATAGATAATTATTTGTCATGTATTATTAATTTAAAAATAAGGAGGTTACTAAACAGTATGTACAGTATAATCTCATTTTGAAGGGTTTGATCAAGAATATTAATACATAAATAATGTTAGCTGTCTTTAGAACATGAGAAAAAGGGTGATTAAGTATCCTTTTCCAATAGTTTTACCTTATATCTTCTGTTTTTTCCCCCCTCTGCGATGAATACATTTTGCTTTATTAACAAGGATAAGCTGATTTTTAGTAATATGATGATGATAAAACTCTCCTATTGAGATTTATTCTGGCAGATTTTTGTCTACACAGAAAATCAAATGAAATCATCCTTTCTATGATTACATAATACTTACTCCTAGACTGTGGTTCTCAAATGGGGGCAATTTTCCCTCCTCTGGGGACGTTTGACAATGTCTGGAGGTATTTTTGATTGTCATGACCGGGGAAGGGGTGCTACTGGCTTCTAGTGGGTAAAGGCCAGGGATGCTATTAAACATTCTACATTGTACAGCAAATTCCGCCACAACAAAGAATTATCTGGCCCAAAATGCCAATAGTGGCTTAGCTGAGAAACTGCTCTAGGGTAATTTGCATTTCAATAGGAAGCATCCGACAGTAAAAAACAAGACTTTAGCTATAGGCTAGTGGAGGAAATATCTGGTCACCAAATGTTAACTGTTCATTCTGGTTAAGATATGTCTTGCATTTATTCAAAATGGAGTCCATAAAAATGTATCTTTAAAGTTTTTTTTTTTTTTTTTACATCACAGCTGTGTGTACAAATGGTTCATTATAGACAGACAGTATAAAACAAACAGCTAAATAAAAGCAAGATTATAGGCTATTTTCACTTGGTAGGTTCATGGTAAGGGTAGATCGTTGAGGTGATAGTGGTAACGAATGTCCTCCCAACAAAGCCTCAGTGTTATTGGTCAGATACCCACAAGCAGGTCCCAGCAGTCAGGACTGCTGAGCTCTTCACAAGCAAGGTTCTCAATCTTACTATCTAAAGATCTTTAAAGAGACTGGATGGGAGTTTGGGCATTATCTATAAGTTCAAGTATAGTAAATTTATTTATAAGTCACATTTATTAAGGGAAAGCACAAGATATGATCTAGAAGAGTCATAAGAACACATTTGCACATTTAGTTGCTATTGGGATGAATTACTTGATTTTTGTTATCTGCCGCGTCAGGCAAAACCAATAAAATCTTTCCCAGAGATTCACTTCTCTCTATTCCCACGGATCAACAATTCTTCTCAGGTAGATTCCTGCAAAAACATCCTAATTGTTCTCCCAGCCTCTAATTTATAATGTAGAAACCACTCATGAATCCAGGTTAACCTCTCTGAGTGTTAGTTCCCTCAGCAGCAAAATGAGGATAATATCTATTTCATAGGGTGAAGGTGAGAATTCAGTGAAATGGGACATCCAAAGCACCTAAAACAGTGGTGAACAAATAGCAGATGTTCAATAAAAGGAATTTAAAACCAAGTAAAAATTCCTATGCTAAAAGAGTAATGTCTTTCACCCCCACCCAGGTGTGTGTGTGTGTGTGTGTGTATAAAAAACCAAAAACCAAACCCAGTGCCGTTGAGTCAATTCCGACTCATAGCGACCCTATAGGACAGAGTAGAGCTGCCCCATAGAGTTTCCAAGGAGCACCTGGTGGATTCGAACTGCCGGCCCTTTGGTTAGCAGCCATAGCACTTAACCACTGCGCCACCAGGGTTTCCGTGTGTGTGTGTGTGTGTGTGTGTGTGTGTGTGTGTGTGTATGTGTATATGTATATATATATATATAACTCATTGCCATCAAGTTGATTCTGACTCATAGCAACCCTATAGGACAGAGTAGAACTGCTCCATAGAGTTTCCAAGGAGGCCTGCTGGATTCGAACAGCCAACCTTT
Source organism: Loxodonta africana (assembly GCF_030014295.1). Classification (NCBI taxonomy): domain Eukaryota; kingdom Metazoa; phylum Chordata; class Mammalia; order Proboscidea; family Elephantidae; genus Loxodonta; species Loxodonta africana. Next base: position 56,691,536 of record NC_087357.1, on the reverse strand, counting down.
TGGTTAGCAGCTGTAGCTCTTAGCTGCTACACCACCAGGGTTTCCATATATATATCCCCCTCCACCCCGGTTCTGAAATCCTGGGAGTTTGCCTGAACGCAAGAATAAAAAGGCTTGGGGGAAACTGAAAATTATTTGTTCCAACCTCTTTCTGACTCCTACCATTTTCTGAGAATTAATATCAGATCTTGGATTAGTACGAAACATGATCTTGAGAAGGGATGCTTATTTTCTAAGCTCTTTGGTCTTTGGGAAGCAAGAGTAACTGAATGAATAAGACAATAGCTTCCCTTCCAGTCACTTCCAGAGGCAATGGAAATATACTGAAAGCGTGTTATGTCTTAGACAACAATCCATTCATCAGAAATTAAGAACTACTATTTTTTGAGGTTTATCTTTTTGTACATCCCCCTCACACCAAGGAAAGCCTGATGGCATAGTGGTTAAGAGCTGTGGCTGCTAACCAAAAGGTCAGCAATTCCAATCCAGCAGGTGCTCCTTGGAAACAGTTCTAACTCTGTCTTATACTGTTGCCATGAATCAGAATTGACTCGATGGCAATGGGTTCGGGTTCCTCACACCAACCCTAAAAACAGCCATTATTTACACTATTTTATGGATGGAGGAGTTGAGGTTTAGGGAGATTGTGATTTGCTCAAGGTCACACAGAAAGGAAATGACAGTTTGGATTGAATTCCAGTCTCTCTGTCTGTATACAGATTGCCTCTCAGCAGTAATGTATTAGAAGGAAATGAGATAAGCTAAAATCTATAATCTGCCCAGAGGTAACTGAGAGTTGAGAAGAAGTTAAAGTTTTTCTCTAGACCAAATATAGTTTTTTGCTTTTTCTAAGAACTCAAAATAGTTGACTGATTTATGAGCTCTTCTTGGTCATGCTAAAATTTTATTATTATTATTTTTGACCCTTTCAAGGCCCAATTATTTTCTCCTTTGAATTTTTTGTTGATACTATGTGTTTTCACTAACGAAGACATGCTGATTAAAGGACCAATTCAGAATTTTTTTTTATGAGTTATGGATTTTGATACCCATTATCTGGGATCATTTGTGTCCCAGCAGGCTGTGGATGACATAATTCCTGCTGATATGAGTCAATGATAAAATAGCACATTTAAAATTGTTTTTCGTACAAATTTGGAAAACATGAAGGCACCTGGCAATGACTGCACATACATTTTATTCTGGTCTCCTTAGCCTTATTATTTTTCATGAAACTTTCAAAACATGGTACAATGCCTTACTGCAAAAGCAGTACTTAGAGGTAAAATAAATAAAACTAAAAGAATTTGAATCTCAGGAAAATTACCACGACTATGTATTCCTCATTATAACAAAAGCAGTACTAACAGCTAATAAGAAGCAGAAACAGCTGCCCTGGAATACTGCAGAGTTGCGCACATCAGTGCATTCTACCTGCTACATGTGGAAGAGATGATTAGGCCCTACGATTGAATGCAGGGGAAGAATAATTTACAAGAGTTCCAATCTCTTGAAAAGCACCACTGCAATTCTTATTGGAAAAGCATTGTTTACTGTTCAGAAGCTAGAAAAGAAGGGAGACAGAATCACCTGAAATCAGTGAATGGTATAAAGGAGAAAATGGCCACTATGACTGAATGAAGACTGGCAATAGCTTATGATAAGGACATTCTCATGAGAACAAAGTAACTAGAAAACAGGAGCCTTAGCTCACAGAAATAAAGGTAAATCTGTCAAAAGTTTAGAAAATTCACACACCTGGGAGGCATCACCTAAGACAATGCTCTATCTACACAACAATGAGGCTCCCACTCAGGATTTTGGAGTTTCACACGTTTCTAAAGGCTCCCACCTTAAGGCTAAATGTGTTAAAATCAGGCTACCCAGTTTCTAAAGAACTGCAAAGGCATAAAAAGTGGGTGGGATACCTTGTGTCCCTTGGATCTTGAAAGGGTAATGCTTTTGCCTGAATTTATCCCTCCTCAATATCAATGATTCTGTAGTTACATGTTAGCACAAAGGAAGGGAAGAACTGCCCAAAGGGATATGACTATGTAGCTTTTGGATTCTATGTATGTTTGTCAAAATTCACATTCTTTTGCACGGTGGCAAGTCCTATCTATTTTTTCCTCAGTGGGAGCACATATCTCTTGAAGTCGGTTGAGATACAGTAAAAACACAGTTCATTGCTGGGATAAGGTGAATGCTACTAAAGAATAATCCATACTGTGATTAACACGAACCTTTAGAATGCCTAACCGAACAGAGTTTGTGAACATTCTGAAAAGAAATCACTGCTTGCTTACTCTCCCCTCCAATTGAGTCATTTCACCCATTTTTTGCTGGCAGCTAGTCAAGAAAATCTTTCATTGTTATTCATTCTCTTTATTATATCTGCAACATGTTTGAATAGTCAGAATTCTTTGCTCAGCTCTGTGATTAGTTGAAGTGATGAAAAGCAATTTTACTTGAGCCAATTTTCTCTGCATAAAAATAACTCTTTGGGTCTTTTGTTGTAATAAATTATAGAAAACTAGGTGGAAGTAGATCTAAAATTGGAATTGGATTAGGGCCAAATGCTTCTATAAATGGTACCAGAACCACATTTTATATTGTATTCTTGTATCGTAGGCTCAGATGCTATACCATAATCAATCTAATACGGTTCTGCAAATCTGGAGACGATGGTTCTATTTTGTGGCCAGCAGGACGCTGATACCCTTACATGCTATCTCATATCCAGTAATCACTCTGGGTCCCAAATAGCAAATTTACAAAGTCAAAGTGTTCAGGATCAAACCCTAAATTCCTTTCAAGCTAGTGTTTGTAATTCTACTTACCTCAGTTTCTATATTCAGATACATAACACAAGAAGTCACAATGGAATTTGAAATTTGGATCTTGGGCTTCTTAAAAGATTCACATTTTCTAAAAATATGTCAGGAGGAAAGACTTTCTTTTCACTCAGCCTAGTGGAGGCATTATATAATACTCAAATTAATATTGGATTCCATACCATAGAGCACTGTAACTTGATCCAACAATCACAACAATAGTATCTTTATAATTTACATCTGTACAGCACTGTAATTTGCAAACTGAATTTGGGATGGCAAATTGAAATCGCTATAGGACTGGTCAGGTGACCTAAATGAGTGAAGTTGGGGAGAGACTATGGTAAATGAGATAGGGCATGTGTGAGAATTCACACACTGGGATATCTGATTAAATTCAACAATGTACAAGATAGCACTTTTTTTTTTCTTACCCAAAGCTAAAGCTATAACATCTGAATGAGTAGCGAACCCCTCAATGTCTGCAAGTCCACTCATAAAAGTCCCTGGGAAGAGAGGAGTGACCCCAAAAAGTCAAGTTGTCTTTATTTTCTACAACCCCCCTCTGTGCGCCAGGGACACCAGGGCTCCTGGGCCAGCCTTCATTAGGAAAGTGCAAAAGAACTGGAACATTTCCATGCTGGAGCACAAAGGCCCTTTTCCTCTTTTGTTGGCTCAGAAGCTTCAATCAGACTCAGAGTTTCAAAGATTCAACCAGTGGAGTTCCAACTGGGCTGGGATTGAGTAGTGCCCTGGGTACTGAGTAGAAAAGCAAGCGTCTCTGCCCACTCAGTAACCCCAGACTGGTGAGATCTCTCCACAAAGGTCAAAATACAATGTTTTATGATTAGAGCCATTACCAGGATAACAGAGAACAGGGTGATGAAATACCACTTTACCCTTCACTTCCAAGCAACCATTTATTACTTGGCAACATCTGAAAGAATATAAACAACTGTTCTTAAGGACTTATCTAAAACCTATTCTCTAGCATCACATATTCAGAGCAGGCAGCTTCATCTGAAAGTTAAAAAGTGCCAGACCATCCTAGCTGGTAGTTAGAGAGTCAGTGATGGACAGGTACATAAAAGCCAAGTTAAGTGAAAGGGAAAGAGAAATGAACCATTAGAAATGGGCATCACAGCTAGGAAGAAAAGTCACAGAGGAAGGACTGGAAAGAGCAGTCTCCATTGTTTGTTACCCTAGCTCTTAGCCAAGTCAGGGGGAAGATGGAAGATGATCAGAATACAGAGAACCTACTTACTGTCAGGTTTTGTTATATTTCATTATGGGTAAGAGACCAGAAAAACTTTCCTTCTCTCTACGTTACTAAGAGGAGGGCAATTATTTATGAAGGACAATTACAAAGAGATGACAACATCAGATATAATTCACTAATATCCCCTGGTATGTACCCATCACTCAATTCCCACTCACATAAATTAAACTACTAAATAATTCTGCTAATTTGTCAATCATTTCCACCAATATCTATTATCTACTGTATGTACTATGGGCAAGCCAATGTGTAAGGCACTGGTGACATAAAGATAAATGTTAACCTTGTACTCAAGTAGACATAGTCTGTGGATGGGACAAAATATTACAAGAACGATGGCAGCATGGCAAGGTGAAAAGAGGCCAACCTTCAAGCTCAGACAGATTTGAATCCTGGCTCTGCCACCTGTTAGCAAGCCCAGCTAGCTGAGCCTCAGTTTTCTCATTTGTAAAATGGGGACAACTGTATACATAATGTAGGGAACTTTTAAAAACTGTGAATAACATTCGTCAGTAAAGTCGGTGTTCAATAAGTGGCGTTAGTTTTGCTGGGTATCTTTTGTTTATCCCTTAGGAGCTATACTCTGCCCTTTGCAACCCTGTTCTGTGACCCAGGAGGCTGAAGAATTATATCATCCTCTAATTGTTCCCTGGTTTCTGGTTGGGTTCAGCTAATTGGAATCATTGGCAGCAGATCAGAGGGGAGGAGGAGTACAAAGCTGGAGTAGCTATTCCCTAGGCTCCCTCTTTGTAGAGTTGCTGCGGATCTTCCTACCAAAGGACATAGCCTTCATAAAGTGGCACTCGCCATCAGCTACTCTCTCTTACTTTCTCATCAGACTTAGGATGGTAATACTTTCTGATGTTGCTAGCATCAGGGTACTGTACTATCCCTTGTTGGTTCCCCTAAACTCTGTCTATATCTTTTTTTTATATAACTCTCCTCAAATTGTCTATTTGGAGTATGCCATCAGTTTCCTGCTAAGATCCTGATTGATACAAGTGCCATCATCACCGTGGATAACAAGATGCCATGAGAACAGGGGAGGAACAAATGAAACCATTTGAGGAAATGTCAGGAAAGTATCTAAAGCACTTTCTTGGAGACAGTAACATCTAAAAGGCCACATGAAAACAAATGGGAATTAGCAATGTTAGAAAAAAGCAGGAGGAAGGTGTTTCAGGCAGGAGGAGTACCATATTCAAAGGCTCATAGGCAAGAGAGAACTCAACATTCTGGGGAAACTTCAAGTGTCTCGGCTTAACTAGAGCAAGGATAAGTGATGGGGGGATGACAGGTAAAGCTGAAGAGGTAAGTAGGACCAAAGTCACAAAAGATGACATGTAACTTCTTCTTAAAGGCAATGAGAAATTGTTAAAGGATTTTAAGATGGGTTATAATATGATCACATTTTCATTTTAGAAAGCAATATAAAGAAAGGATTGAAAAGTACATGACTTCAGACAGAAATATCAAATAGGCAATCTAGATGAAAAGGTAGCCAATGTCAGGAGATACAGAGAAAACAGGGTGGACTTATCAGCTATTAAGGAAAGAAGCTACATAAGACTTCATGAACAATTAATGTAAGGATGAGGAATAAGAAGTATAGTACAGTGAATTACTTAATATGGCCCTTTTACCCACGCATTGTCTTGTGACTCCTATAAAACGTTGGGAGGGACTATGCAAATAAGGTGCTTACGACCCACTAAGGGGATTGGACGGCTTGCTAAAAATGCAAATAAGATGCAGCATAGCACTCTTATGGGGGGTGGTGCCATGCAAATAAGGCGTATGGAAGCATAATGAGGGAACTGGTCAGTTTTGTCATCCTGCTAGGCTTGAAATAAGCCATCCCAGAGGCAGAGAAGGGGAACCTCACTACCATCAAGAAAGACGAGCCTGGAGCAGAGCACATCCTTTGGACCCAAGATTCCCTGTGCTGAGAACCTCCTAGACCCAGGAGGCAGAGAGAGCTATAACACTGGAGACAATGAGAAACAGCAGCAGCAGAACCAGGAGACTGTTGCAGGATGGCACAGTAGGCTTCCCAGCCCACGAAGCAAGGTGGCTACAGTGGATGTGCCAAACCGTGGAGCAAGGGAGCTGAGTGCCTTTGGGTAGGAGGATTCCTGGTGGATTGGGGTACCTCCAGAAACTCGGCAGAGCTAGGCTCACCAACCCACAGAGTGAGAGAGCTGAGTGCCTTCAGGCTGAAGTTTGCTGGTGGAGTGGGGTGCCTCTAGGCACATACAGGTGGTGCTGAAGAGCTTTGTAACACTTGCCCAAGGAGGCCAGAGGCCAGATCAGGAGGCTAAGGGGTCAAGGAGTCACCGGCCAGAGAGAAGCCTGCCTGTGGGCATGACTGAGAAGAAGCTGTCCTGGTTGTAGAACTGTATCCTGAGTTATTCCTGATCCTGATTTGTAACATGTTACCTCCCTAGCTTCCCTCTGTGAGTTCTGTGTGGCCACTGCAACAAATTACCAATCTCAGCAAAGAAGTAGAGAGTGCTGTGGGAGGGACTGCTGGTGTTAGAATTGATAAAAAGTTTCAAGAAAGGAGGTATATCTGACCTCCACCTCACAGGAATCAGCCTTGGGCTGATGCTGATCTTGATACTCTTTTCCCCCTTGTGAGTTAGATGAGGTCTGAAGCCACCATTTTTAAAAGAAGTTATGGAGGCTAGATGAACCTCTGAAACTACTGCCCTGAGAGGATCTTTAAACCTCAAGTCAAAAATATTCCCTGCAGTCTTCTTAAAACCAAACAATAGGTTAGCTTAACTGGTTAAAAAAAAAAAAGTCTGCCTTGAGCATTATACTCTTTTAAGAACTATTTGTATGGGATCAAAGTGACAACAGAAACTCAAAAGATTAGGTAAGAATCTCAGAGGGCAGGAAGTTTATGTTAATGGGGGAAGAACAACCCAGAAAAGAAGGGTAAGAATGGTTGTACACCTGGAAGAATGTAATCAATGTCACTGAATTGTACATAAAGAAAAGGTTGAATTGGTATATGTTTGCTGTGTATATTCTCAACAATAACAAAATGAAAAAGAAGAAAGAAAGAAAATGTCCCCAAGTTCCAGGTTTCATTCTTTTGTGTAGTCCTGACCTACCCTTTGTGTAAAATGAATTGTTCGTTCTCAAAGGAATTTTGGAAGGCAAGATTTTGAATTGGCAATTGGGTGACTTAGTGCTGCACTTACTCTTCAGAAAGAGGCAAAATTAAATCTTAAGAGCAGTGGTATGCTAGAGCTGGTTCTCACTGAGACTGTGCCCATCTCTTCCAACTGAGTTTGGTGACATCACATTTAAAAAAAACCCATTGCTGTCCATTCGATTCCCACTCATAATGACAGTATAGGACAGAGTAGAACTGCCCCATAGGGTTTCCAAAGAACCTGTGGTAGATTCAAACTGCCAACTTGGTTAGTATCCATAGCTCTTAGCCACTATGCCACCAGAGTTTCCTGACATCACATTAGTAGCTTGAAATTGGCCATGATGAAAGTATTTACACCACAAAAACCATCAAACACTAAAAATTAGGACTTTCTCTCTCCCACCCCAAAGAGCTCATTGTTAAACATTAAGCAGCCATCACTGGCTAAGGCCATTTAAAGATGGGAGGGATACCTCTGGCAGTAAATAACAAAACTGAAGTGTGACCGGAGTAAAATAACTTGCGCCAAGATCTGACAGCAAACCAGAACTGAAAGGAGATTCTGGGACCTAAATGATGGGCAGTTTAGAAGGTTTACTAGGACAGCTAGGAGGAGCCAGCTGAAAATGGTTAAGTGTGTTAGCACCAAGAGAGGAGAATTTGAAACATCTGAGGCAGCAGGTAACTGAGGTTGTTAATCAGTAATAAGAAATAAGGATGGTCACTAGGCCAGGTACTGGAAACCAAAAACATCACAATAATAGGAGTAATTCAAACATTAAAGATGGGGGAAAATTCGTATCATGGCAAATCCAGAGCTAGAGAGCCCTTAAAATGGTGGTCATGGCTTCTTGCCGGTCTTTATGAATTGTCCTGATTTGCCATATGCTAAGAACAACTTTGAATGCAACACCAGAAGGTACCTGTCCTAGACATTCTCCCTATACATATACCTTTTTCGAACTACAATTTAATACTACGCTTTCAAAAATTATGGGTCGATGGCCACAGCACCCTCTGCAGATCTGCTATTGAAGATACTGTCCATTATTTGGCTTCATGATATTTATTCTTATGATTAATTTCTCCAGAACTCAGTGTCAGGAAGAAAGCTCATCTCTTCTGAGGATCAGGTATTTTTTCTTTTTATTACAATGTGAGTTGTATATAGCTTTATTTATTCCCCCCCCCCCCCTTTTTTTTTGGTATGGTTGTCAGGAGCTTGAAGTTAAGGATATACTTAGTTATTGTCAATAGCTCATCCCTGGCTTAATTCTCTTCTTCTTTTATTATTTTTTTTAACTTCTCTACTTTATTTTTATTTTATTTTTTTTACTTTATATTGTTCCCACTAATTTTCCAGATGAGCTGGCTGAAGAGTCATTTACAGAAAGATCACCTGATTCGAGGCTGGGGATCAGCTAAGATCCCTGAAGTGGCAGTTGTTTTTAGAGTGATTATCCAGAACTGTCCTTTGAAGGAAGCTTTCTTCTATTCTCTTAGTGAAGTCTTTGGGGACTTGGGGCCTTGCTCTGTGTGACGTTTGATCTTTTTTTCCAATTTATTTTAAACTTCATGTAGGAATTCCATGTAAGAATATAGATTCATTTTTATCATAAGAGACTCAAAATTACTTTTTGAAGAAGGGAGATTTTAAATTATAAATAAATGGCCATGAATTATAAATATTTGGCATTAAGATTTCAGCAATAATAAGTTCTTTCTCTGAGACGTGCATTAAACCTGCTACCAGAACAAAGTGGCCATGAAGGAGCGCCAGCATGCACTAAGTTCTTACCCTCTAAACAAATCATTTGTACCTTGGATGGCACTCAGACCCAGTGACACGGCGTAAGCATGGGAAATCAGGCACTTTGACTTTTTTCCCTCTCCAAAGGAAGCATTTTGCTTCTCCTCCCATAAAATGAATCCAGACAGCTGCTCAGGTGGAATACGTACAGTTGCTCTGAGACAAAACCAAAAAAAAACCATTGCTTTCAAGTCAATTCTAACTTTATTGTGATTTCACGTGTGTCCGAGTAGAATTGTATTCCCCAGAGTTTTCTTGGCTATCATCTTTACAGAAGTAGATCACCAGGCCTTTCTTCTGAGCTCTGCTGTGTGGGTTCAAACCGCAAACCTTCAGGCTAGTAGTCAAATGCAAACCAATTGTGCCAGACAGACAGGTTGCTTCTGAGACAGGTAGGGTGAAATGAGAGCAATGTCTAGAGTGTTCTTCAGCCTGGGCAGCTTTCCCAGGATGTTTTTGTTGGTGAGTTACCACTTCTTATTTCAAATCCTGCTGTTAGACTGAGTCATTATGTGAAGATAAGAGTGAAGACAAGGTACTCTAACTTCCTGACATTTGGGTGGCCTCCTGTCATTGCTCCCAACTCCCTGACACAGAGCCTTGACAGGGTGGACCTTAAACATGGATTTATTAGGCACCTAACTTGTGTCACTTACTACAAACACAGGAGGTGCCAGAGGAGTCAGAGACCTGAGGAGTAGTTGAAGAAGGTGGAATGTGAAGAATGAGAAAGCTATAGTTTGAGAGGAAAAGTGAAGAGCATTCAGGTGAGGGAGTTAGAAGAAAGAATGGCCGGAAATGAAAGTGCCTGTGGGCAGTGTGAGGGTGGGTGGGAAGAGTGGGCACACAAGATACACGGATCTAATATGATAGAGGAGCCCCGGTGGTGCAGTGGTTGAGAACTTGGCTGCTAACCGAAATGTCAGCAGTTAAAATCCACCAGCTGTTCCTTGGAAACACCATGGGGCAGTACCATTGTGTCCTATTGGGTCACTATGAGTCAGAATCAACTCAACAGCAAACAGTATGATAGAAAAAGGATAATGTATGGAAAAAAAAAAATTTGAAGTAGTGAAAAATAAGTAGGTTGGAACCAGACCATCGAAGGCCTTAAAAATACAGTAGTATTTCCAGAAGGGTATGCAGTATGGATTAAAGGATACAAAGATTGCAGCAAGGAAAAAAAAAAAAATGAAGCTATTATAATAGTCCAGCAAGAGTTGAGGTAAAGAGGTGATGAGGTCTTGGACCAGGGTGATGACAGTACAAATGGACAGAAAATGACATATTCAATGGATGAAAGACCAGCATTTATTGATTACCTATCCTGTGCCTGACCCTTTCTGTTACTGAATTATCTTACTTACTGCTCATGACAACTTTGAAAGGTGGATAGGCTTATCCCAAGTCTACAGATAATGCATAAGAGGTAACTGGCTTGTAGAGATTCATTCAGCTACTATGAATAGCCAAGACTTGAATTAAGTGCTTTCTAACTCCAAAGACTATGATCTTCCCATTTCAACTTTAACTCCCTTGGAGAGACATTTCAAGGGAAGAAAAGATGGGATTCACAATCAAAGCTGATATCATACTCAAAAGCAAAAGACAGTTTCTGGAGACTCTAGGTTTTCCACCTGTAATGTAAGAAACAAAAATGGCGTCACAGATGGAGGCAAAATAGTTAACTAAAATTAAGGGAAGAAGGAGCAATAATAATCCTAACTTGAATCGATAACTTACTTTGTTCTAGGCAGTAAGTACTTTACCTGCATTATTACATTGAATACCCAAAAAATCTTACAAAGTAAATGCAATTAGTGTGCTCATTCAGGTTAGGAAGCCAAAACTAGTTTGGAGAAGTGAAGGAACTTGCCTGATATCTTTGCCTGGGATCCCTCAAAAGTAGAATCTGAGACAAGGGCTTGCCAGTCAGGTAGTTTACTTTGGGAAGTCACTCAAAGGGACTGGAATAGGGGGCTGGGAAGGGGAAAAGAGGAAAAGCTGTGTAAGTGGCATGGTCACTGAATGGGCAACTGGCTCTCAATCTCCCTAGGGACTCTCTGAGGAGCCAAGATGATTTGTCCCCAAGGAATAAAACCAACCCATTGCCTTCAAGTCAATTCCAACTTCTACCGGCCCTATTGGACAGAGTAGAACTGCGCCACAGGGTTTCCAAGGAGCAACTGGTGGATTCGCATGGCAGACCTTTTGGTTAGCTGTTGCACTCTAAACCACTGCATCACCCGGGCTCCAAAGGGACAAAGAAGGGACTATATATCAACTGGCTCCCATTCCCATGGGTCCAAGTTTGCCCCACAGGGGTTAACTCCTCAACATTTCCAGGTTTGCACATGTAACAGAATATTGAACAGGTTCCTACAGGTGTCCCATGTGGTGATGACACAGCAGAAAGCAAGAGATATGGGTGAGTCTGAGGCAAAGAAGTGTCAGGATAGTTGTCCCCACAATTGCAGGAGTAAAAATGTTGACCAAGAGGATGTGAGATGGGCCACAAGAGGTGTCAGTAAACATACAAGTTCATGGCAAATAGGACTTGAATCCAGGTAGTCTGATTCCAAAGCCCAAGCTCTTATAGCAGTGGTTCTCCAACTTTAGAGAACACTATAATCACCTGCATGGCTTATTAAAACTCAGGGTACAGCCCCACATCCATTTTCTGATTCTGTAGGTCAGAGGCAGGGCCAAAGAATTTGCATTTTTCTCAAGTCCCCAAGCGATGCTGATGATGCTAGTCCAGGGAGCACACTTCGAGAATCACTGTCTTACGTAATACACTATGCTATACTGCCAAGGGTCTCCAAGGTCAGCAAAATCACTGTGGGAGGAAGCTGTACACAATTCACTGTTTCTTAGGAAACAGCGTGGATGCCTTTCAAAAAGAAATGCTTTTCCTCTATATGAAAAACAAAGTTTAGATCATAAACACTTGTGTAAGAAATGATCAGCCTGGTTCAAGAGTCTCTAGATGATCAAGGAAATGATATAATGGACAGTGTCACACTTCAGTACGGAGTCCTAAAGAAATGATTGTCAAACTTGAAAAGTCATGAAAATCCAAGCTTTTTAGGGGATGATGAAGCTTAAGTTCAGAATGAGAGAGAAAAATGGGGCAGCTACCATAGTTAAGGAGCCCTGGTGGCGCAGTGTTTAGGAGCTTGGCTGCTAACCAAAAGGTCACAATTCGTATCCATCAGCTGCTCCTTGGAAACCCTATGGGACAGTTCTACTCTGCCCTATAGCATCGCTGAGTCAGAATCAACTTGATGGTAATGGTTTCGGGTTTTTTTTTTTTTTTTGCTGTAACTTAGTTAAACATTCATATCTAGAGTGTTCTGTAACAGGCTTTTGAATTTTGCTTCAGTTATTGAACACCTACTAAATACAAAAATGCAAAGATAAATAAGATGTAGTTCTTTCAAAGAATTAACAGTCTAGTGTAGATGAGACACAAAGCAATTAAATTAAAAGGCTACATGGTAAATTTATAACGGAACAAAAATTTGTGAGAACGTAGAAAACAGAGCAGCAAGCTTGCTTCAGAGAGCTGGAAGAACCTTTTAACAAGGAGGTGCAATTAAACTTGGTTTGAAGGAGGAATGGGGAACACCATACACAAAGGAATTTTGAAGGACCTGGAAGGTATAGGAGACAATGCTGAACTCAGCTTGACTGAAGGGTATTAAGATATATATGGAACCAGAGTGTGAAGTTGATTTCATATGCCCACTAAACAGTTTGAGCTTTATATAGGAAGCAGCAGGGAGACTAACAAAAATTAGCACAAGCAGATATAGTTCTTAAGTTAATTTTTTAGAAAGATTTCTAGATGAAGTATGGAAAATGAAGATGATTGGAAAAATGAGTTTCTAAACCAAAGCAATGGCAACAGATATAGAAAAAAAGAGGGCAAATGAATGAAGGAAGTGAGAGAGAGAGAGGGAGGAGCTCTGGAGTTAGTTATTAGTCTGAATGACTTTTGCAAATGTGTGAGTCCTTTATCTGGTTCTCAGAGTGATGATCCACAGTTTTCCCATAATGCTTGAGGTTTTTTGTTTGTTGACTTTGTTTTGCTTTTAAGTATCTAAAAGTAGCTATTACAAGGAAGCTAAGGAAAGGTTTCCCATGGTGTTCTTTAGATATAGTATATAATTGGTAGGGCAACTGTTTCATGGTCAAATTTCTTTAATGTGCATTAGAATACTCTAAGTAATCACTATTTCTCAACTTACTTGGCCCTAGAACCTTTTTATCACAGAGCATCTCTCAGGAGTTTTGTTCCATTGAGCCCCCCCCCCGGGAAATGCTAGTTTAGGAGATTTAGGAGTCAGGTAACTATTAGTAACGTGGAAGGAGACTGTTTCCTCAAAGAAGTTCTCTTGGTAGAACAAATACAATGTGGGCTTTAGAGACAGTCAAACCTGTGACAATATCCCTATTCTGCCCTTACCGTGTCTATGATTTTAGGCAAGTTATGTAAACTTTAGGTCTGGGTGTGCTTATCTGTGAAGAGTAAATAATGAAGCCTATACCTCGCAGGTTGCCATGAGGATTTGAGAAAATGTGTACAACATGTCTGGCACTTAGCAACGAATCACAGCTGCGAATTTTACCATGGAGAGGAACATAATTTTAGCTTATACCATTGTTCCTGTTCCAGCTTTTGGTCAGGCTGGGGATGTCCTTATCTCCCTTTGAATCCTGGTACTTAAAATCTTTACCTTCCATGTTTTGGTCCTTACCCTTCACGTTGTTTATGTGTTATTTCTGCTTATAAGCACCTATTGGTGTTTGCTGTTGGTTGGTTTAGCTCTTGTTTATTGAACTGAGCGGTCAGTGCACTGGAAGTTCAGATGGTCTGTGGTGTAGATCTAGACTTAGTGACTTTTAGGGTCCAAATTCATAAAGGTAGGAAAGTTTGCTTTTCAAAAAGAGTTAAAGCAGAGTGAGAGATCTGGGGAGCTGAACCATGAGCTATTTCTGTACAATTCCATGGCTCTGGATACAATTTTTTTTTTTTGCTAAGAAGGATGACTCATAAGGCTAAATCACAAGACTGTCAGAAAAAGTAACTAGTATGACCTCTTCAGGTTGCAGTTGAAAATGATTAACAGGCAGTGGTGAGGCTACGTCCTCTGGCTAGAAGGTAAATATTGACTTAACTGGATGCATAACTTGATGTAGCTGTATTTTGTCCTTAATTATAAGACTCTAAGCCAGTTAATTTTTAAAAATACTACATGTTATTTATTTTAATATCAAGTTCTCAGTTTCCACTCAAATTCTCTCACAAGCCAAAGGAATTTAGTGCAGTAAGACTATCATTGGTCATCAAGATGAACTAATTTCTACCAGGTGGTCTTTTATGCTCCTGCTCGAAATTTGTCCATGGCTCCCCAGTGTTTCCTGAATTACGCACAAATGGCTTAACGGGCGATTTAAGGTTCTCCATAGGCACCATGGACAAAGTGGAACTAAATTATGGGTCTTAGGCCAGTGCTTCTCAAACTTTAACATATATAGGAATGATCTGGGGACCTTGATAAAATGTAATTTGGATTCAGTAGGCTTGAGGCGGTACTGTTCAGAGCAAGGGCATGGCAAGATCTTAGGTGATAGGGAATTATGGAAGCAAGGAGAAACCTTAATCATTAAATCTCATATTTTACAAAAGACCCCCCTCTTCCTGGGTTGGAGGTCACCATCTCTTTGGTTTGAGAATTTTAATCCTGGTATTCAGGGACCTGGCCATGAGTCACAGAGTCCAGGCACCTGGGAGTTTTCATGCACATTAGACTTGTCAAAATATTCCAGAATTCTAAGGTGGTTAGGATGACGACTTACTATGAAATGGATACCATGATAAGCATTCTGTATACATTATCCCATTTGAATCATATAAGCACTGAATGAGTGTCTGTTCAATTGAACTGAATGTCTTATAGTACTAAAACCTTCTTCAGGATTTTAGTTCTAGCCTGCTCTTTGCATAAATAGTACACAGTGGTTGTGATTTTTCCTTGCCTATTACTGGATATTGACTGTTTAGCTTCTCTTCATAATTTTGAGAGTATAGGACTCGAAAGTAATTACTGCCGACTCCGTCTCTATAAGCAGAGGCGATTTTAAGCATTAATGATCCGTTTGAAGTTTTCTTCTTATCTGGTGTCTGGAGAGCATACTGTTGTAAAAAGTTTGAGGCCCTGGCACCATTATTCTTTCTGGGATTTCACTCAAATCCTTAATTGAGTCATCTTCATTTTAATCAAACTGTGTGTTGAAGCTATGATAATGCCGTAGGAAGTCCTGGTATGGATGT
The DNA here is from genome assembly GCF_030014295.1 of Loxodonta africana. Taxonomy (NCBI): domain Eukaryota; kingdom Metazoa; phylum Chordata; class Mammalia; order Proboscidea; family Elephantidae; genus Loxodonta; species Loxodonta africana. The sequence continues at coordinate 56,676,104 of NC_087357.1, read as the reverse complement.
CACTTTGGCCTTTACATAGTTAATACTTCATTTTGAAATTCAGTCTGTGGACTATGTTTCCCTTCACTGACTTCTGTTAATCTAAAACATTAACGACTGTTAAATTGTTACTTGCTTACTTGCCTTTTTAAGGGGAGTCCAAAGGTTAACAAAATGAAAATGTTCCCTCACAGAAACTTAATTGAAGTATTTAACTTCCAGTTTATCTCTGGGGCCAGTTCCACAAGGAAAGTGTTCCCCACTGTGTGGAGTTATTTAAACATGGATGCTTTTGGTCATGGCCTCTACTGCAGTGGTTCTAACCATGGCAGTGCCTAGAATACCCTTGGGAGATTTTGGAAGTATAAATCCTCAGCCCTCACCACAGATACAATGAATGAGTCCTAGGGTGTGGTCTGAGCATCTGTATTTTAAAACCACTGCCACCACCACCTCCACCATCACCAGCTCACTGAGTGATTCTGGTGCCCAGCTAGGTGTTGGAACAACTGCTCAGAGCAATGAAACGGTCACAGCTCATCAAAAAATGGAGGATAGCCATGGCCTTACTCAGAGAGTGTTCAGGGTGGGGGTGTGCTTATAATTTACGGTTAGATGCTAAAGTGCTATTTAAGTGAAGATATAAAAGAGACGAGGGAGACCATGAGAATATCTGCAAAAAAGGGCATAGCAGTCAGAGAGAAATACAAGTATGAAGTCCATGGGTTGTTTGAGGAAGAGAAGGAAGCCAGTGGAGCTGCAATGGAGTGAGCAAAAGGGAAAGAAGTAGAAGCTAAAGTGGAGTCAATGGGGAGCAGAAGTCATATAAAAACTTTGGCTTTTTCTTGGGATGTAGTGAAAGGCCAGGGGTCCTGGGTGGCACAAATGGTTAAGCGCGTGGCTACTAACCGAAAGATTGGCAGTTTGAATTCACCCAGAGGTGCTCAGAAGAAAGTCCCAGTGATCAATCTACTTCCCAAAGGTCCCAGCCATTGAAAATCCTACGGAGCGCAGTCCCACTCCGACACGTGAGGTCACTGCGAGCCAAAACGGACTCCGTGGCCAAGCATTGGGTTGTTGGTTTTAATGGTGGCCATTGGAGAGTTTTGAGCTTAAAGAGCAAAATCAGCTAAATTGTGTTTTAACAGGATCTACTGTGTTGAGAATAGACTAAAGGGGGACGTGAGTGGAAGCAGGGAGCCCGTCTAGGAAGCTCTTATAATAGTAAGGGCAAGAGATGATAGTGGCACAGCCAGAGTGGTAGCAGTGGAGGTGGTGAGGAGTGGCTGTATTCTGAATATTTTTTTATTTTTTGTTGTTGTTGAGAATATACTCAGCAAAGTATACACTAATTCAACAGCTTCTACATGTACAATTCAGTGATGTTGATTACATTCTTCAAGTGGCACAACCATTCTCGCCTTCCTTTTCTGAATTGTTCCTCCCTTATTAACATAAACTCACGTTCCTATAAGTTTCCCATCTAATCTTTCGAGTTGCTTTTGTCAGTTTGATACCATATAAAACCAAAACCAAGCCCACTGCTGTCGAGTTGATGCCGACTCATAGCGACCCTATAGGACAGAGTCAAACTGCCCATAGAGTTTCCAAGGAACACCTGGTGGATTTGAACTGCCCACCTCTTGGTTAGCAGCCAGAGTACTTAACGACTACACCACCAGGGTTTCCTTATACCATATAGATAGTTCTTAAAAGAGCACAATGCTCAAGGCAGACATTCTTTATTAGTTAAACCACTTGGTTTTAAGAAAGCTTCAGGGGATATTTTTGGTTTAAAGTTTAAAGATTATCTCAGGGCAATAGTTTCAGGGGTTCATCCAGCCTCCATGGCTGCCAGAAAGCCTGTGTTCTACAAAAATTTGAAATTCTGCTCTGCATTTTCCCTCCTTTGATCAAGATTTTTCTATACAGCCTTTGATCAAAATGTCTAGTAATGGTAGCCAGGCACCATCCTGTTCTTCTGTCTCGTGATAAAGGAGGCAGTTTTTCATGGAGGCAATTAGTCATACACTGCATTTCCTCCTACTATTGCTGACTCTGCTTCTTCCTATTTCGCTCCAGGCAAAGAGAGACCAATTGTTGTGCCTTGGATGGCCACTTGCAAGATTTTAAGACTCCAGCCCTTGCTGATAGGAATGCAAAATGGTACAGCCATTGTGGAAAACAATGCGGAGGTTCCTTAAAAAACTAAAAATAGAACTGCCATATGATCCAGAAATTCTGCTGCTAGAAATACACTCAAGGGACTTGAAAGGAGTGATGTGGACAGACATATGTACACCAATGTTCATTGCAGCATTATTTACAATAGCCAAAATGTGGAAACAACATAAATGCCCATCAATGGAGGAGTGGATAAACAAAATGTGATACATACATACAATGGAATACTACTCAGCCAGAAAGAGAAATGAAGTCTTGATACATGCAACAACATGGATGGAGCTTGAAGACATTACGCTGAGTCAAATAAGTCAATCAAAAGGACAAGTACAGTGTGACCTTGGTCATACAAAAAGACAAGAACAGGCAAAGATACAGAAACCAAAGAGTATTAGTTGTTACCAGGTATGGGAGAGACAGGGAAAAGGGATAGTTATTGCTTATGGACAATGAATAAGGAAGACTGAAGTAGAATTGATGCCTTTGAATCATGGTTTTGCAGAAGCATAATGAATATACCATTGACTGCCAGAAGAACGAACAAATCTGTCTTAGAACAAGTGCAGCCACAATACTTCTTAGAATCAAGGATGGTGAAAAAATTGTCTTACATGCTTTAGACAGTTATCAGGAGGGATCGGGCCCTGGAGAAGGACATCATGCTTAGCAGAGGGTCAGCAAAAAAGAGGGAGACCCTCAATGAGATAGACAGACACAGTGGCTGCAAAAACGGGCTCAAACATCGCAACGATTGTGAGGATGGCACAGGACTGGGTGATGTTTCATTCCATTGTACATAGGGTCACTATGAGTCAGGACTGACTCACCAAAGACCAAAACCAAACCCACTGCCATCGAGTCAATTCTGACTTATAGCAACCCTGTAAGACAGAGTAGAACTGCCCCGTAGAGTTTCCAAGGAGCGTCTGGTGGATTCGAACTGCCGACCTTTTGGCTAGCAGCTGTACACTTAACCACTATGCCACTGACTCAAAAGCATCTAAAACAACAACAATTGTTTATGGAGCACTGAGTTTCAGTTTACAGTGATAGAAAAATTGCATTGATTAAGGGTAGGGTTGCACAGCCAATTAACGTAATTGCTGTCAATAAATTGTATACCCGTAAAAAGTTGGATTGGCTGAAGTTGTGTGATAGATATATTTACAACAACAGCAAAGAAAAGAGCAGCTGCTGAGGCTGCTTATATACAGCTAAACACCTCATGGGATTCGGTTTCTTGGTTTGGAGGTTTACAGTCATGGTTTCATGGGACATCCCATTGACCTAATATCGTGTTTAGTGCTTCTACATATATTTGGAAGTTATGGCTAACTGGATTTGCTGATAATAAAATGGAGAATATAAAAGATAGAGAAAAGGCAAGTATGATGCCAAGGGTTTGGCCTCAGCAACCAGAAAAACGAAGTTGCCCTTTGATGAGATGTGCAAGCTTGTGGGAGGGGCTGGGTTAGGGGCAAGGATGGTTGGGAGTTCTGTATTGTACTCATCAAGTTTGAGCTGCCTAGGAGACACCCAAGGGGAAACGTGGGATAGTCAGAGACGTTAGTCTGGATTTCAGAAGGGAGGCCCAGATTGGAGAGTTATCGGCCCATTGATGGCTTGAAAGCAATAATCCTGAATATCCAAAGGGGAAAGGGGACAGAAAAGAGAAGACGATCTAGTTATGATCCTGGAGACACTCCAGCATGATGGGAGATGGAAAAGAACCACCTAAGAGAAATATGTTGGTTGTAAGAGAAAATATTTGGGTGAAGAAAGAGGTTTTTACCATGACGGGAGAAATTACAGCAAGTTTAGTACTGAAAGAAGTCCCTGGGTGGTGCAAACAGTTACTGTGCTCAGCTTCTTACTGAAAGCTTGGAAGTTCAAGTCCACCCAGAGGTGCCTTGGAAGAAAGACCTGGTGATGTACTTCCAAAAAATTAGCCATTGAAAACCCTATGGAGCACAGATCTTCTCTGATGCACAGAGGGTCATCATGAGTCCGAACGGACTCCGTGGCAACTGGCACTGGTACCTGGAAGACAGTCTTCCGTGTGTGTGTCTCGTGAATTCTGCACATCTTATGAATAGAGGCACTGACTGCTTTTGTTCTGGACTCTTTTCCAAAATGTTACCATAGGGAAAATTCTTGGAAGAGTGTTTTCCTCGTGAGCAAAGGGTAGGTTTGCTTATAGCCTCGGAAGATAGAAAGCATGTCTCCCTCCCCCTAGAGCAAAGGTCAGGTATGGTTACTGCTCAGTATAATAAAAGGTTCAGATTCCCTAAGCACATTGTTCCACATGTCATCTGACCCTCTTCATGTCACCCTATGGGAATTGGGGCTCAGGAATTTGGCACAATATGATGATGATCCTTTGGCTATTACTATTGGTATGAATAATAAGGTCCTTCGTCTCTGACCCAGGAGTCTCACGGCTTCTGCCAGCAGCCATCATACTGTGACAGACTAACTGTGGTTTACAGCTAGGGTAAAACCTCAGACCCTTCACAGTTCTTGACACTTGTATATTGGTAAGAAGGATCCAGTAGAGAGGGAAAACCTATTGATGCAGGAGAAAGAGGGAAGAATTTTTGGAATAATGCCTTAGAAGGTTAGAGGTCTGGGATCAAGTGCACGAGTACTAGATTTCCTCACAGTAATAGGAGAGAAGGCAGAATAAAACACGTGCATTTGCAGGTAGGCGGATAAGTGTGGCTGTGGGAGTGTGTGGACATTCTCTTGCCATTGTTTTTGTTTCCTTCACGAAATAAGAAGCATTGTCATTAGCTGAGAGTGAGGATAAGGAGGAAGTGTTGGAGGTTGAAGAGAGAGGAAAGGTATAGACATCTATGTGTGTGGGAGTGAGAGTGGACTAGAGAAAGCAGTTGGATTGATGAGCATCCTGACAGTGCTAGATCTCACTAGGGGTGAGAACTCTTAGCAGGATACACGCACACTTGCCCTTCATGAGTCAGCCATAATAAATGAAGGCTGATGACTTTCACCCTCTGGGCATTAATAAACCACTATGGTCTACAAGTCCCTTTTCTCATCCCAGGAACGTCCAATGCACAGTCAAGTCAAATGGGTCCAATTTACCAATTAAGCACTGGCACTTTTGCCCAAATGTTCAGAGGGTTTACGTCTCTGTGCAAATAAAGCTTCAGATTCATATTTAAGTACCACCTTGCTCTCCTGTTTCCACTGTGAAATTTTAATTGTATTACTAGAGAATGTCTGCTCAATTTGTATCTTTTATTGGCGATGTTCTGTTTTCCAGCTTACTAGACATTTACTTTCAGATAATTACTGTGGCTTAGTGTTTAATGTCTTAATTAACTATCCTTATTAACTTTATGGCAAGAGATGCAGCGCAACAACAATTTCTTATAAAAACATGCTTGATAATATAAATATTATAGCCCTTTCGCCTGCAGAGAGAAGAGAAATGCGACGCAGGCAGTATTCAATTAGGTTTAATCCTACTGAACTAATTTATTTTAAAGCCCAGTCACATGGTTGTCAGTGTCATGGCGAGACATCCTCACCAAGGCAGCTGTCTTGGCTGGGCAGCTTCTTCTCAATCAAAACATTCAAGCCCAGACACTTTTTAAAACTAGAAAAATGTGCCAAGAGGAAACATAAAGATGCTTGTGTTTCTCAAACAGTCCTTATTCACTTAGAGCTCTCTGATATCTTTATTTGTTGTGATGATTTAATTAGCCAACCAATAGGCACTTCTCAGCACCTCCCATGTGTCCATGTTGCTTTGTATATTAGTCAAGACAGGCTAGGCTCTGCTATTGCATAAATAAGCCCCTGGATCTCTGTGGCTAACACAGTGAAGGTGTATTTCTCACTAATATAAAGTCCTGTGTAGGTTGGGCCACTCTTCTTCATTTTGTAGCTACTCATTCTGGGATATAGAGTCCCCAAGGCTGTCATGGCATGGGCAAAGCCCCTGGAAGAGTAAACAGGATGGGTTTGAGTAATACCACTTTTGTCCATATCACACTGACCAGAATCCAATACATGATCCTAACCCTAAATGCCTGGGAAGCTAGAAAATATAAAGGAGCAAGTAGATGGATGGTTGGGGATCCCCTAACAGTCTCTATCACATTGTGCCAGGTACTGAGAAGGAGCACAAGGAAGAAAGGGGCTAAGTGCTTGCTCTGAGAAGATTTTAATTGATTAGGGTGGTCAAAGGGAAGGCAACCGATATTCAGTATGTACTTCTCTATGTCAGGTGCTTTGCTAGAGGCATTATAATATTTAAGTTCATTTTTATTACAGTGGATTTATCATTCATTCACTAACTATGGAACAACTACTGCAGCCTAGGGACTGAGGTAGGCACTAGACTTCAAAGACAGCTAAAATTCAATCCCACCTCTCAAAAAAGAGGGAGGGAGAGAATAAAAAAATCCTAGTCATTGTAATATAGTGTGATAAGTGCCACAGTCAGGGTAAGCCCAGAATATCGAGAAAATATACAGTGACACCTGGGTCAGAGACATTTCCTAGAGGAGAAAATGTCTAAGCTAAATCCTCTAAGCAAGCAGTGAACAATCAAGTAAAAACATGAGAAAAAGACATTCAAGGCAAAGAAACCAACATGTGCAAAAGCCCAGCAAAAATAAAGACTCTGAGGCACTGTGCGAGCAGTTCAATCTGGCTGGAGATGAAGCTCAAGGAGGGAGAAGAGAAAGAGATGGGCTGACGGGCAGAGGAGGGATTTGATCATGAAATTCGAGTTTTGAAAGGGTTGGAACTTTATCTTGAGAGCAAAAAGGAGCAAATTTTAAGCAGGGAAGTGACACAACCAAAATTTAAGAAAGATCATCCTGGTTGCAAAATGGAACAAGAATTGAAGGGGCGCAAGGTTAGAGATAGGAAAAGTTGTGAATGAAACATGTCCTTTAAAAAGACATGTTGAGGTCCTAACCCCTGTTACCTATGAATGTGACGTGGTTTAGAAGTAGGATTTTTCTTTTGTTATGTTAAAGATGGTCAAACCAGTATAGGGTGGGTCCTAAACCTAATCACTTTCAAGTGGCATCTTAAAAAAAGGGACAATAGACTTAGAGAGACATGCACAGGAAGAAGACAGACACCATGTAAAGATCCTCCTACAAACCAAGAAGAGCCAAAAATGCCCAAGGCTACAGAAGCTGAACTAGCAAGGAAGAACCTTGCCCAAGAGCCTATACAGGGAGAGCATAGCCCAGCCCACAACCCGAATTCAGAATTCTAGCTTCCAAAACTGTGATACAATAAATTTCTGTTCTTTAAAGCCACTCACTTCTGGTATTTTTGTTATTATAGTATTATAGGAAGTTATTACAGTAATCTAAGGAGGGGCAGCAAGAGAAGTGTGCTAAGAGGAAACATAAAGATGCCTGTATTTCTCAAACAGCCCTAAGAATGGTAGTGGGAATGTCAATAAACAGAAGTGGGTGATTCTGGAGATACTTAGAAGTTAAAATTATACTTTCTGATTGTTAAGGTGTGAGAGAGAAATAATGGTAAAAGATGACCCCTGGTCTCTGGCTAGATGGTAGCACATAATTTCGTGAGATGGGAAAACAAAGAAAGAGGAGCAGGTATGAGGGGAGTGGATTGAGGGTAGAAAAGTTGGTAAGAGTAGGAAAGTTACTGAACTGGGATACGTGTGAGACATGTCAAAGGAGCTATTCCCAAACAGTTGGATAATAACGTAGCCTAAAACCCTGTGCTCTTTCAACCATATCCTATTACCTATAAAAGCCTCGCTAGAAAAATTCTCATTGTTTGTTGTTGTTGTTGGGTGCCGTTGAGTCGATTTCCACTCATAGCGACCCCATGTGACAGAGTAGAACTGCCCCGTAGGGTTTTCTTGGCTATAATCTTTACGGAAGCAAATCACCAGGTCTTTCTCCGGCAGAGCTGCTGGGTGGGTTCGAACTGTTAAAGGTTTGGTTAGTATACTTTTTATTTGAATGACTTTTTTTCTTGAAAGGATGAGGCTTTTTTTTTTTTTTTTAAAGATAATGGGTTTATTTATTCTAGTCTCAGGGTTGGGACCATAGAAAGAACCTTTGACTAGGAGTTAGGACATTTTTGTTTTCTGCCTCTAATGAACGTAATGATCTTGATCAATACTGGGCCTCCCCAGGCATTGGTTTCCTCATTTGTAACATAAAGCACCAGATCAGGCTGTCTTTAAGGTCCCTTCCAGCTCTATTATTTTACAATTTCCTGTTAGTCTTTCTGAGGCACGTTTGATTTATTCATCTCCCTAACGCACTCAACTCCAGTGATGCGAAGTCCTTGTACAGAGCTGAATTTTGACAGTGTTCACAATGTCAGAATAACTCGATGACTCTTTTAGTTCATTTAGCCAAACATTCAGATATTTTCACAGCTGACCTGAATAGAACTGCACCTGCTTAAGCACCAGTTCTGTTCAATTTCTATACCAGTTCCACCCCATCAGATTGGCTCCAGAGAGGGCAACTGGTTCACTTACGTTACTTCAACAGCCTTTGGACAGGGTTATTTAACCAGGAACTTTGGAGGTTTTTAGACTTTTATGTGCTTAAGAATTACCTGTATGAGTGTGTGAAAATGCAGTTTCTTGGCCCTAACCTCAGAGAGCAATTCTGAAGGTCTGGAAGTGGCTCCCAAGTCTCTGCATTTTAACAAGCTCAGGTAGGAGAAAATGGAGGAGTCCGTTGGCCATTACAAGAGAAAACACTGCTTCAGAGGGGGAAGAGGATTTTGTTGAGAAGTCAACACTGTGGATGAATTATATACCAATTTGTAAACTATTAATTACAGGTGTTTGTGTGTGCAATTATTGGGATGATAGGCAGCTGGAACAGAGCTTCAAACTTTACCAACCTCTCCTCACAGTGATTTGTTGCAGACTTCAGACCAGGCCTTTGTTCTGGCTTGAAACCCTGCTGAGAATTTGCATTTCCATCCCAGATATACTGAATTACAATATACATTTTAACAAGATCACCGAGTAATGCGTATTTGCAATAAATTTTGAGAACCACTGCTTTTCTAGTGGTTCTCAGGATTGGTCCCTAAGTAGCATCATTATCATCGCATCTCCTGGGAACTCATTTGAAATGCAAATTCTCAGCAGGGGTTTAAACCAGAAAGAACCAGTTTCAAGCCTTGGCCTGAAATCAGCAACAAATCACCCTGAGGAGAGGTTGGTAAAGCACAGAGCTCTGAGTGGTACCACCATTTTGCCCCTTTATCTTGTTTTTTTTTTGTTTCGTTTGCCCCTTTAGTGTACTGCTCACGTTGTCTGCTTCTTAGCTTGGAACATCAATTTGCCCTGATGCTGGTATGCTCATTGAGGAGAGGTCCATCTCCCTCTGAAGAACCCAGTCCCTCTGGCCCAGGTTCCATCCATCACGAAGTCCATCAACTTCCGGCATATTCCCCACCCTGTCTTCCTCATAGCTTCTCTGTTTTCACACAAGCCTGTATAAAGATGCAACTAAGTTCCAGGATGGAAGGACTGCTGTGAGCAATTTTGAGAGGGTGCTCTTTTGAGACTCCTGGAGACAGTTTTGTGTTGCTGCGCAGAGAGAGATTTTAATCAAGATCCCCAGTGTTACATGCGAATCTCTTTGGAGCTGAGAACAGTCTGAAAGACATTTTTCCCATTTTGAACAGGCTCAATTGCATCTCTGCCTTTTGACTCTTTCAGTTTACAATACCCGTTGCCATTGAGTCAGTTCTAACTCACGGAGACTATAGGACAGAGCAGATCTGCCCCATAGGGTTTCCAAGGAGCGGCTGGTAGATTTCAACTGCCCACCTTTAGGTTAGCAGCCATAGCTCTTAACCACTGCACCATCAGGGCTCCTAGTGGGCTAGAAATGCAGTGGGAAATGAATCAGTGGGTTTTATTTATTTTATTGGGATATATGATTCTGGATTGACCTTTTTTTTTGTTTTGTCTTGTTTTTGGTAGTATATAGACACATAACCATAGAACAACTTGGATTCCTAAACCTTCTGTCCTTACCTGCAACCCGCAGCCTACCTCAACCTTTATTCATCGAACTCTTTTGGTAGAGGGGTAGAGGGTCTAGAATATAGATTCCTGGCTCCAACTTTCAGATATACTTCAAGGTCTTTATTTAATTGACCTCTGCTGAAAGGTCCTTCCCGTCCTTGTCCAACAGGAGAAATTTCGAGTCATCCTTTGAAGACTGGCATAAATGTCCTTTCTCCTGTAGCTTTCTCTCAAACTCTCTACTACAGTTCTTTGCTACCTTAACTGTGCCTCCACTGCATTTTACAAATAACTTAGCACAATGTTCTATAGATATTCACTTGCCTGCCTTTCTTTATAAAGTATCAATTCCTGGAAGGCACGAGTCCTATGGTCTTTGTTTCCTCAGCGTCCTGACATGCGTTGTGGTGGTTGCTGCTAGTTGCTATTGAGTAAGCTCCAGCTCATGACAACCTCATGTATAACAGAATGAAATGTTGCCCAGTCCTGTGCTATCTTCATGATCTTTGAACTTATCGTTGTGGCCATTGTGGCAACCAATCTCACTGAGTTTTTCCCTTGACTTCGCTGGCCCTCCACTTTACCAAACATAGTATCTTTCTTCAGGTCCCTCCTGATGAAGCACCTAGAGTAAGTGAGTTGAAGTCTCAGACAATATCCTGTGATCCATAGGGTTTTCGTTGACTAATTTTCAGAACTATATCACCAGGCCTTTCTTCCTCATCTGTCAGTTTGTTATACTGTTGTGGCTTGCATGTTGCTATGATGCTGGAAACTATGCCACTGGTATTTCAATACCAGCAGGGTCACCCGTGGTGGACGGGTTTCAGCAGAGCTTTCCAACTAAGACAGACATGTTTTAAAAACATGTTTTAGGTACTTAAAAAATATGTTGATTCTAATAAACTGATACAGACACAGCTACAGGTATGCTTCCTGCACAAGCTAATGTACAGGTAATGGCTATTTTTTTTCCCTAGTGTTCTAATATATAGCCCATCTTTTGGGTTCTCCCTACAATATGAAGGTACAACGGGAGAAAAAATCTTAGTGTCTTATCCCTGTGTGGACCATTCTCTCCACTTTGGTGAGGTATACCAAAATTAGGTTATAGAATCAATATTTTCTCTATTGTGCCTGTTGCCTTGTGAGCAAGTAATTGTTTCTGGGGAGTACAATAAAGAAAAGCAGAGACAGAGAGGGGAATTTTAGCTGCAGGAGCTGGGAAGAAATTTCCTCATCAGGGCAGCTTCTTTTCGTCTCCAGTGAGGAGGCCATTTTCTGCATTGTTCTTTGTCTGTTTAAAGCTTTCTCAGAAGCAGCAGCTCCATGGGAACGGGCATCTTTATCACATGTCAGGTATTTAGGCTTCTATTAAGGGGAGATGAAAAGAATATTAGATGTGGCAAGGCAGAGGTTAGGCGGTGGAGAAGACCGCAGAGGACAGGATTTGGATATCGGATGGACATCTTCTTGCTAGTGGGAATAATGCGTGGCTGGAGGGGATGTAATGGCATCTATTGTCAGTCTTTTTAAGCTCCAATTACCAAAGGACCTGCAGCTGTCCCTCCTTTACTCCAATCAGCTGCAAAGGTCCTAGAGGGAGGAACATCAAGCAGAGAGCTTTCAGAGTCTGAAAGTGATGCAGCCAGGGGCAGATTAATCAGTACGCAAGGTACACATGAGCTTCCTTGTTTTTACTTACTAATGTGTAGTGAACACTTCACATGGGTTTCACCACATTTTTGAAACACTTGTGCACTACGGATTAGTAAGTAAGGACAAGTAAGCCTATGCACACCTTGCTTATTGGGTAATCCATCCCCAGATACACCTTTTGAACAATTTCAGGTTAATTCTCTAGTCTTTTTTCCTCCTGTATCCCCTGACAGGTCTTAAATTCAGCTTGATATCAACCCAGAGTCAAAGTGTCTTAGAATCTCTCCTCCAGTAAATATTTTTAAAAGATGTTTGTATTTATCACATCTCATGTTCACAACCATACTGAGAAGGAGACAGGCACGGCGAGAAGTAGAAGACGTTTTGTAGATGAAGATCTAAAAAACCCCGTAAGGTCTAGTAATTCTTCCTGAGGTCCCTCAATTCAAGATGACAGAGCTATAATTGAATGCAATGTCCCCCCTTCCACCATACTGAGGTGCAGGCTTGGGTGTGGAGAGGTGAAGCCTGTTATTTTCCCTCCCAGATCAAAAGCATAAAAGAATAATTAAGAAACTAAATATTAGCTAAGTCATTTCAAAGATTGTGGCTCGATACTGCATGGGCTGTTGATGGCAGATCCGTGAACACTGAAATCAGAAGAGAGGGCTTTAACCTGGGGGCTAATGGCAAACCCAGTGTGGACAGAATCAATAGATTATTATGTGAGTCACTGAGCATTGTTATAAGCAGTAGCCTTTCACAGCAAGCACCTTATTACCACAACACAGCAAGATAACCAAGACTTCTTGTTCTTCAGATCATAGGAATTAAGGCTATCATCATGTTGGGCAGAAATTATTTTTTAAAAGCATTTGTTCATCACATCTCCCAGCTATTGAGTGCAGAGAACAAAGGCAAGCATTCTCTTCTAAACTTCTCAACACAGACTACCCGGCACCAGTTAATATTCCCCCAAACCTCTGGCAGGACCTGGCATTAGACCACTAGCTTCTGGACCATTTCGGGTTAGATGACGGTATAAGTTTACAGTTCTGAGCCTCCAAGCAAATGATCCTTTTAATTAATTTTTTTTATCAGTGTACATTTATAAGAGCCTGAACCATATCAGAGCATAGTAGTTCCTTTGACAGAACTGAATGAGTGCATAGGAGTACCAGAGAAATGATAGTCTATCTAGACTTCAGGAAAGCTCTCCATACTATTCTGTGATCAAAGTCCCCCCGAAAAACTATGTAGCTATCTGGTTAATGTTTCTGGAATTGACATAATAATTAACTAATTGGTTTCTAAAAAGGCTACAGTAATAACAGTGCTGCTGCCTAATACCTTTCCCCTTTTTAAAAATAACTTTATCGAGGCATATTCCATTTCAAGTGTATGATCCAATGATTTTTTAGGAAATTTCCCAAGTCAGACAACCATCACCACAAATCAGCTTCTGAACATTTCCATCACCTTAATAAGACCGCTCATGCCCCAGCACCAATCCCTACCCCCGTCACACCCCCAGGCAACCACTAATCTGCTTCCTATCTCCATAGATTTGGCTTTTCTGGATATTTCCTATAAATGGAATCATACAATATGTGGTCTCTTATATCTGGCTTCTCATCTAGCATAACATGGTTGGAGCAAATGGTTCAGCGCTCGACTACCAGCAGAAAGGTTAGTGGTTTGAGCCCACCCTGAGGCACCATGAAGGCAGGCCTGGCAATCTGCTTCCAACAGGCACAGCTTTGAAAACTCTATAGAGCAGTCCTGCTCCGCACACGTGGGGTTGCCACGAGTCTGAAATGACTCACTGGCAATTAACAACAACAGTATTTTTGAAGTTCAGTGTTATATATAGGGTATATCAGTAGTTCATTCCTTTTTATTGTAGGGATATACACATTTTGTCTATCAGTTGGTGGATATTTTGGTTGTTTCCAATTTTTAGCCGTTATGAATAGTGCTATTAAGAACCTGAGATCCTCTGCCATCACGTCCATTCTGGCTCACAGCAGCCCTATAGGACAGAGTAGAACTGCCCTATAGGGTTTCCAAGGAGCACCTGGTAGATTTGAACTGCCAATTTTTTGGTTGGCAGCTGAGCTCTTAACAACTGCCATCAGGGTTCTCTGCTAAGAACATTGGTGAACACCGGTGTGCATATCTTGTATGGACATGTTTTCCTTTCTTTTGAGTAGATACCTAAGAGTGGACAAATATTCTTTTAAAAGGCTCTCTTAAGTCATCCTCACCTCCTATATTATGAATTCCTTTAATACAGTGACTCAGGTCATTACGTTTTTATCTTAAAAGTGAAAAAGGGTGGTGGGTCAGGTAGTCAAGGGATACCCGGGGGCAGAATTCCCCCACATGAACTAGAAATAAAGCCTTCCCTGAGAATAGGAAGATGAGCAAAACATTTCAGATGAAATTAAATAGTGAAACAGCTCCATTGTATTATGGTTGGTAATGTTCATTGTCCCCTATATCCTTTCACTTGCTTTTCTAAGCCAATATCCACACTGGGACGCTTATATTTTTCTTAGACATAAAGTTCTGAATATTAAGGCATAAAATGCAAACTCCTTAGCATGTTTCCCAAAATCCTCCGTGATGCAATCTCAGCACACTATTATCAGTCAGGATCCAGCCAGAAAAACAGAGTCCTTGCCAGGTAGTTCAAGAGGAGGAAACAGGTGTTAGAAGCGCTGAAAGGCCAAAGAGGGTGGTGGAGAGGCAACACGGAGATTAGCAACAGCAGGAAGCTGCCACCATCCCTACAGCTTCAGGAACAGTGGAGAGAGGGGTGGTATCCAAGGGGTACCCATATACCACCAACCCCAGTGGGCCAGCTCTGGAATGAGGGAGGAGATAACCCCTGTCTGCCAGAGATCCCCAAATAAAGAGAAAGATGGGTTGAAATACCTCAGTCTGCATCTCCTCCTGTCCTCCAATCTCCTGCCAGTGCATCTTTTTGGCCAAACCTAACTAGAAGCCAGTTGGTGAGGAGGCCTGGGAAACAGAGCAGGACAGGGGAAGGGCAGGTAAAGGTAAGAGAGCAAACAGGCAAACGTCCAGCTCTGTCTGCCTGCTCACCTTAATTCACAGTTCCCAGAATGTATATACCATGAACTGTCCAGCCTCCTGAATACAGCCAGTACAAATTTATGTAAATTTTCTGTGCCTTGAATAGAATTCTAGTGCTAGAAAGGATGTTATCGACTGTCTGGGCCAATGGTTTTCAGAATCCCCTGGGAGGCTGCTGAGCAGAAATCAAAGCAAGCCGCTCTGCTTTTTTCTGTTTTATGTGTTAAAGCCTCCAAGAAAAATTGTCATTGAATAAAGGGATCTGTGGCTTTTAAAAGGTAGCCATGCATGGTTAGCCCAGCTCTGCATTTTTAAAAATGGGGAAAATGAAGCATGGAGACTTTAGTGACCTTCTCAAGATCCTGTTGAACTTCCTCCCCCAGTACAGAAATGCTTGCTGGGGACAGAACCAGGAGTTAGGTCACCAAGGCCTTATCCTGTCTGCTCACCACCAACCTCCACACTGAAACAATGGGTTTTAGCCTCTGTTATCCCTATGAATCACCCAAAGAGTTTTAAATATATGTGTAAATGCCTCCCCCACCCTACATCAGGGTATCTAGGCATACATTTTTTTTTTTTTTTTTAAGTTCTACATAAAGTCTGTTAGGTATATTCCGAGAACAATTGTTCTAAAGGACTGTTCACTAATCACCAAGTATCCTCAATGAAAATCAAATTCAATTATAATCAGCCTACCTTACATTTGTATAGCACTTTCCCATTTATTATTTAATCTAATCACTGCAAAACCCTAGCCGGTAGATCAGGAAGGAAACTAAGGCTCACGGTCATATAGCAGAGAATGGGCCCCAGCATTAGAATACCGGCCTTTTGACTGATGCCCAGTCTAGTGCTCTTTCTTACCATGGCAGGCTGACCTTCTGTACTCTAATTACTATGGCAGGAACAGGGCTGAATGGATTTGAGAGAGTCTCAACAAGGGAGACACATACAATCCAAGTTTCCTTACCCATTATAGATCTCTTGAAAACAGTAGCAAAGGAGTATTTCTCCAGTTTCATGGACATCTGCAAACTATAAGAAAACCACTCACTCCAAAAACATTCCCCAAATAGTTTAAGGGAATCCCCAACACTTGCACCTCATGCGCTA
The DNA here is from genome assembly GCF_030014295.1 of Loxodonta africana. Classification (NCBI taxonomy): domain Eukaryota; kingdom Metazoa; phylum Chordata; class Mammalia; order Proboscidea; family Elephantidae; genus Loxodonta; species Loxodonta africana. The sequence continues at coordinate 56,660,032 of NC_087357.1, read as the reverse complement.
GGAAGAATGCTATCCTTTTCAGCATCATGTAGGGCTTACTATATTCTTACTCTCAAGCTCTAGCCACAGTGATTTTCTTCTGACTTCTCAGTGCTCATATGGGTTCATCCCCTCCCACTTCTCCATCTCAGGGAATACTGGTTAACAGAAGCCACCACTACCTTTGTGTGATACTGTGCACCTAACTACCAGTTGGAAACCCTGGTGGCATAATGGTTAAATGCTTTGGCTGCTAACCAAAAGGTCAGCAGTTCGAATCTACCAGGCGCTCCTTGGAAACTCTATGGGGCAGTACTACTCTGCCTGTAGAGCCGCTCTGAGTCAGAATCAACTCGATGGCAATGGGTCTGGTCTTTTTTTTTTTTTCCCACCAACTCAGCATTGAACATAGCCCCCCAGCCCCTTTGTTTTTGGTCAGTTACAGACCATAAGCGTGAGTACTCTTAAGGTTTTACTGGTTTTCACTTTTGGTGGGTAAATTTCTGAGTTTTATTACCTCCTCTCCCTGTCTGCCCTCCCTTCTGGCATCATCCCATTGCCTCTGGACCAGGTGTGGTTCTACAACTTCCCTTAAGCTCCTGGGTCCTGCAAGCAAAGAAAGCCATGGAGCTCCTGTAACATCAGCCTTCACGGAATGTGGGAATTGACGATGGAGCTCAGGAAATGGGCTCTCACCTACATTTTAGTTAAGAGACAAATTTACCACAAAATTAAATTGACTAGAATTCCCAATTCTCTGAGGATTCAGGTTTATCAAGATATTATTATATATGTTACTAGGCAGATGTTAGCATTCCTCAATTTTTATTTATTCTAAATCAAAAACCAATTAATTTTGGCATTAGTTGTGAGATCTCAAAATTGACGTACATGAGCAGCATCTAGGGAATATGTAAAAATGCAAAGACTGATTCAATAGGCCTCAGACAGGGCCTGAGAATTTGCTTTTTTAATCACCCAGGTGACTCTGATTGAGTTGGACCAGGACCACACCCTGAGAAATATTACAAACTCAGTCCTCTAAATCTGAATTGTTTGGGAAGCTTTTCTTAAAAAGCCTTCGCATAGGGGAAGCTACTGAGTCAAAATCTCACAAGAGAACAGGTGGTGGAAGGCTAGTAAAGTATTCCTGCAATAGATTTAAAAGATAATGTAGGATTGGAAACCGCTGTTTTAAGTTTTATTTTTCCCCCAAATTAAAAATCATTACCAGTGGTAGTTAATTCTTTGAATTGGGGACCAATTTCCCATAAGTCTGGCAAAAATAATAAGAGGGGAAAATAGGCTTTTCTTTGCAAGCTGAAAATCTATTTACAATAACAAGTACCTCAATAAAAGGTGATGCCCTAGTAACTTATTCTTAAATTATAACATCGGATGTTTAATAAGTTCCCACAGATTTTGAATAGTATACTTCCCTTCTGTCACCTTAGATAAAGCCTTTACTTAGCTTCAGCCACAATGCACATCAAAATTCCTTGCCACACTGGGGACCATGGTCACAGGGGACATCTAGCTCAACTGGCATAACATAGTTTATAAAGAAAATGTTCTACATCCTACTTTGGTGAGTAGTGCTTGGGTTCTTAAAAGCTTGTGAGCAGCCATCTAAGATACTCCACTGGTCCCATACTGTCTGGAGCAAGGGAGAATGAAGACGACCAAAGACACAAGGACTAATGGACCACAACTACCACAGCCTCTACTAGACTGAGTCTAGCACAACTAGATGGTGTCCAGCTACCACCACCAACTGCTCTGACAGGAATCTCAATAGAGGGTTCTGGACAGAGCTGGAGAAAAATGTAGAAGAAAATTCTAACTCACAGGAAAAGACAAGACTTACTGGTCTGACAGACATTAAAGAAATCCCGAGAGTATGGCTCCCGGACACCCTTTTAACACTGTACAGAAGCCACTCCTGAGATTCACCCTTCCACCAAAGATGAGACAGGCCCATAAAACAAAATGGGACTAAACGGGCACACCAGCCCACAGGCAAGGATGAGAAGGCAGGAGGGAACAGAAAAGCTGGTAATGGGAACCCAAGGTTGAGAAGGGGAAACTGTTGACATGTCATGGGGTTGGCAACCAATGTCCCAATATATATAGCAATTGTTTAATGACAAACTAATTTGCTCTGTAAACCTTCATTTAAAATACAAGAAAAAATTCCTCGCCACAGCTTGTCCCCAGAGTTCTGGAAGTCCCTTATTTTTCTCTGCCTTCTACCACCAAACTATTCTATTAGGCTGAAAGGCTTAAATAAAGAGAAACTCTTATCATTTCTTTTGGTCTTTTTGTGTCTACCATTTTTGCCTCTTTTCTTCTCGTAGCAACTAGACAGAGAGATTAATTTTACATGGTTATCATACTTCCCTACATGAATTTCAGGACAATGATCAGGATAACAGAAACTAGTATGATTAAGGAGACAACGGGAAAGAAGGTTTAAAATCAAAACTGCCCTGAAGAATGCAAAACATTTTCCTCTGTCAGAAATCCTATGATTTTCTTAACCCCAATTAGATCTCTCAGCTGTTGCAAGTCTCCCTCCTCCCACCAGCATACCAGCTGCTAGGTGTAGCTTAATTAATTTAAATACAATGTTGAAGACTGCTCTGCAACTAGGATCCTCCAAACGTGGTTCCAATACAAACTGCTTAGATGATGCAGTGTTTAAAATTATAGAAGCCTGTGTAAGCTCTTTTCTAAAGTACATTTATTGTTGTTGTGTGCCATCGACTGGATTTCAACTTACAGCGACCATATATAACAGAGTAGAACTGCCCCACAGGGTTTCCTAGGCTATAATCTTTAAGAGTAGATCACCGGGTCTTTTCTCCCACAGGGCAAGCTGGATGGGTTCAAAACACTGACCTTTCAGCTAGCAGCGAAGCTCTTAACCACTGCGCCACCAGGGGTCCTTAAGGTACATTTAATCCTGGTCAAATTGAATGGTTTTCCTTCCTCCTTCGCTCCTTCCCTTTCTTTACTCATTTATTTTTTTCACCTGTTCATTCTACAAACATCTAGGAAGTGCTAGAGACCGTGTTAGGCCCTGAGGACAACAATGAATAGAGCCCAATCCCTCAGTCTGGCGGAGAGACGTAATCAGCTCCAGCCGCCTTCATTATAGATGAGCACCAAGAACTAGCTATCTTAAGAAGTTATGGTGAACCATAGAATGAAGAACTTGCATTGGGAAGGAATGTCTTTCCGAGTAGGTAACATCGGAATGGAATCTTGAAAGTTAAACAGGATTTTTTTTTAAAGTTGTTCAGGCAGGGGAGTGCAGAAGGGAACAGAGCAATTCATTGAAGAACCCAAGTTCCTTCAGAAACTCTGAGGCTGTGGGTGCAAGGTAGACCCAGATCATGAGCCTGCTTGTGAGGAATATCCTGCAGATTGAGGAACCACTGAAGAGACTTTTGCAGGAGAGTTGCAAGGACTTTTATTAGAGTTTTGTCTGTCGGCACTACGCCTTCTTTTTGGGAACCGTTTTAACAGGTTGTTTGAATGAGAGCAGCCATCTTCTCCTGAAACCGCATGACCCTGTCTCCCTGGCCTCAGTGATTGGTCTGCTGGTGGAGGACTGACCAGCAGTGGACCAATCAGAGGACCGTGGCTCCCTTGCCTTAGTGATTGGTGGGGGCTCGTAGGCCACACAAGCTAAGAGGAGGTGTTCTCGATTTACTATTGGGAAAGACAGGCTGCCAGCAGACATGACCTCGCCTTAGACGAGAAAATCACTTCTGGAAGAGAATAGTTTTAGGTATACCCAGAGAGACAGAAACATAAGCCACTAAGAATTATTATAACAGTTTTCAACGTCCTTCTAGTCGCTGAGATCCCCAAAGCTGCCCTCGGTCTCCTTCCTAAAACTTCTTCAGGATTTTTTTTTTCCCCACTCTGCCTCCCCATTAGCCTTCTAATTAATGTGCGACCCTATAGGACAGAGTAGAACTGCCCCATATAGTTTCGAAGGAGCGCCTGGCGGATTTGAACTGCTGACCCTTTGATAGCAGCCGTAGCACTCAACCACTATGCCACCAGGGTTTCCTCTAATTAATGTAGCTATTTTTAATTGGGATTTTGGCAGCAGCACGCAAACATTCTAATAATGACGTTCCTATTCACCCCTCGTCTGCCAGAAGTGTCCACAGCCCTTACCTTGTATGGCAAGATCTATTGCAAGACATAAACTCCTCTATATGTTTTAAGAGACCCCTGCCCAAAAATCCCGTTAGAAGAATGCTTTTGCTTAAGCCAAAAACCAAACCAAACGCGCTGCAATTGAATCAGTCCTGACTCTTAGCGACCCTGTAGGGCAGAGTAGAAAAGCCCCAGAGGGTTTCCAAGGCTGTCATCTTTACGGAAGCAGACTGCCACAGCAGACTGCCACATCTTTCTCCCATGGAGTGTGTGGTGGGTTTGAACCGCTGACCTTTTGGTTAGCAGCTGAGCACTTTAACCACTGTGCCACCAGGGCTCCTTATTTTTGCTTAAGGGGGGAGGGGTCGCTATTATTGGAAGAAGAGCTCTAACAACAAAAAATTACTAAGTCAGTTCCACAAAAGTGCAAATAAATTAAAATTGGAACTCCAAAACACCAAGCAACGGGGCCTGAAGCCACTGCCCCTTATGAACCCTCCCATCCATCTACCTGTTTGCAGATGGCAGAGGCTCAATTTAGAAGGTTAAGTCTTTATTTCCACCACACTAATACAGTAGTAACATGATCAGATATGCATTTTAATGAGATTTTTCTGGTTTGCTGCTTGGAGAATTCCTATGCTATAATTCTTCCAGAAACCCTGGTGGTGTAGTGGTTAAGTGCTACAGCTGCTAACCAAGAGGTCGGCAGTTCGAATCCACCAGGCGCTCCTTAGAAACTCTATGGGGCAGTTCTACTCTGTCCTACAAGGTTGCTATGAGTCAGAATCGACTCGACAGCAGTGGGTTTGGTTTTCTACAATTCTTCCAAGTGGGTATAAAGTGAGTTTACCCAGTGCATGGTTAGAAGAATTAGAAATCTTGCCCATTTCTGAAAAGAAATCACCAACCAATACAGACAGAAATATTCAGAATATATATTAAGACATTGAGTCAAGGGCAAATAGTTATTTGATGTTAATGAGCAAGGGGGAAAGTTCTTCAGCTCTCTAAAGCCAAAGGCCAAGTACTTGAAAAGTGCCCTGGTACTAAAGTTGGCTTCTGTTCCTCTAGAAAGAAATGGTGCTCTCTGTCAACAATAGGGACCATGCTGGATAAAGCCCTTTGCAAGCTAAATGCTGAGCTGTCCAACTGAGCTGCCTGGAGCCTGGCTGTCTCCAGCCCTGGGCAGATAACACACCAGGGCACCAGCCTCAGTGAGGCATTTCAAGGGCAAACCCCAAAGAGGCCACATTCCTGTAATCTGGCCCGAGTGTTCCCACAGCACAGAAGGAAGTGAGACTATCCTGGACTTGCCAAACCCCATCTGAAAAAGCATACCTCACTGGTGGCAGTTGCTTCTCCCAAGGATTCTGGGAGAAGATCCAGACAGAAGCTCTTTATGTGGGGCAAACGCGGCCCCACTTCAGCATCCTGTTTCCTCTCCTGGCAGGCAGACATTTTTCTTTTTGTCTGTTGTAGAAACTAGAACTGGATCATGTGCCTAAGGCACCTAAACGATGGAAATCAGTGTCTGAGGGAAAAACTGTTAAGGAGGTTTTGGGGGGGCGGGCAGGGCGGGAGGACGGTGAAGATATTGTACTGTAATTTAGGTCAGCAGTGCAAACCCAATGGGTGGAGCCGATCCTGAGAAGAGGCCTCTAGGGGAGCCTGAGTTGGCCCAGCCTGCTCAAGGTACAGGCAGAGGAAAGCAGACCTTGGGAATTGCTGGCTTGACCTACCATGTTTAGGGTGAAAGTCTCCTGTTTTTGCCTGAGGATGAAATAGTTCCCCTGTCAGTGACAGGAGAGCACGGAAACTGCAGTTGAAATGAAAACCCAGTCTTGCTGCTTGACCCTGTTCAAAAAAAAAAATACAGAAGACCTTTTTCCTCAGTCTGTGACTGCTCCTCTGGGGTTTCTCATAGACCCTAGATCCAGTCCAATATATACCCACAAAACAAAGCTTTCATTTATTAAAAATAGCTTTGTTATTGCTTTTTTAACTATGTTCTTTGGCGGGGGGCGGGGGGATTAAAGCGATATAGAAAGTACAATGCTAAAGGTAAAAGCAATTCAAAAGCCCATCAACCACTGTGAACATTTTGGCAAATAATCTTTTCCTTCCTCTCCTTCCTCAAATATTTATTAAACACCTACTTTGTGACAGACATGGAGCCCTGATGGCACAGTAGTTAAGAGCTCAGCTGCTAACCAAAAGGTCAGCAGTTTGAATCCACCAGCTGCTCCTTGGAAACCCTATGGGCAGTTCTACTCTCTCCTATAGGATCACTACAAGTAGGAATTGACTCGACGGCCGTGGGTTTTTGAGTTGATGTGATCCCAGACCCAAAAATAGTCACTGCAAATTCCAAGGTGTGTGCAAGAAAGGAAAGTATCTCTGGATTTAGGCCTTGCAGTGTCCTTTGAGATCTCCACCTCTCTGTGCATAAACATACACACATATATACTTATAAAAATGCATATGTTATACATAATCTTACAAACTGAGTTACACCTATATATAATTTTGCACAAACGAAATTGCTTTAAAATCAGCCTGCAGCCTACTTATTTCTCTGTTCAACAATAAGCCATAAACATTTTGTCCATATATATTCCCATTGCTAAGGTCCCCGAAATGGGACTGCGTGGTTAAGGAGAGTGAACATTTTAGATCTGACCCAGTGCCATACTGTTCCCCACAAAGGCTGCACCAGCTTGAGCAGGCACTAAGGACGTACAGAAAGCCCAGATCACCATTGCCTTTCAACCATATTTATACTGACTTTTTACCTTCAGGATTTGCCTTTTTCCCCATGGAATCAAATTTATCCACCTTCTGTTTTGTGGTTTTCTTTTTTATGATATTTGGAAAGGCTTTTCCTATCACAAGGTTATTTGAAAAGATATTTTCTTCTAGCGCTCTTGTGGTTTTATTTTTTTTATATTCAAACCTTTGAACCATGTGGAATTTAAACTTGTGTAAGAATTTATGGAAGAATACAGATTTCTTCTTTTCTAGATGTGCTTGAGAATTGTTATTTACGAGGGCTGTTTTTTTTTATGCATAGCTACAAGCTTAATGGTGTAATTTTTTTAATTTCTTCCACATGCACACTAGTGCTGGAAAGTCCACAGCTCGAGACTGGTTTTTCATCCTCTATTAAAATATAAACATCTTGTGGAGAGGAGATACCTCAAAGTCTGGCAGTCATTTCTTTGACGTAGTGTAAACTGAAACTTCTCTAGGAGAGCTGCACAGGATATGCGGGATAGGTTTTGGAGTGAGGAGGTGGAGGATGTGGCATTCGGGGAAGAAAAGAGACATAGAGAAGAAGAGTAGTTGGCATTGCTGAAGTGCCGAAGCAACTGGCAGGAAATAATGCGCAATGAGACCAGATGGGAAGACAAGAGCCAGATCCTGGCAGATCTAATACGTTAAAGGGTTAGACTTCCTCTTAGAGTCAGCAGGGAACCATGCAAGTGGTTATGCATTGCAAAAACATGGCAGACTTGGGTTTGGGGTGGATCATGCTGATGGCTTTGTGAATACTTTATTGGGGGTGGGCAAAGAGAAGAAGAAACCACTTAGGAGGCTGTGGAGGTAGATTGAGAAATAACAATGAGGCTTTGAGTAAAGTCTTGATAAAAAAAAAAAAAAGTCTTGATAAGGTGGTAATAAATGGATGCATTTGAGAAATAGCATGAAATAGTAAAGAAGGGGAGAGACAAGGATGATGCCCAGGTTTCAAGCTTGCTACTTAGGTAGATGGTGGGACCAACCTAACGAAAAAGAGAATGCACAAAGTAGAGTGATTAGTTCCTCCAAGAAAATGCAAATTAAAAGCACACACTCATCAAGAATGGCTAAAATTAAAACAAAAACAAAAAGCCAACTGACATAACTGGTTTGTAGTGTGGCTGTAACATTACCTGTGATGATTGCTTAAAATGCAAATTTCTGAAAGCCACTCTCAGAGATTTTGGCTCTGTGGATCTTGCTTGGGGCTCTGAGAATTCTGAAGTAGGTAGTCCCTGGACCACACCTTGAGCAACTTTGGGCCAGAAAGTAGCATGTATGTTCTTTGAAGTCTAACGCTTCGCTCAAAACTGGACAAGTTAATTGATCACTGTGAGTTTCATTTTACTCGCTTTATCAAAATGAGGGTATCAATACCTATCTAATAGGGTTAAATGTGTGAGAATAAAATATGTTAAGGCAAATAAGTGCCTACTATTCTGCTTTTGCCCCTCACTCTCTTTCAATATGTATGCAAGCCCATGACATTCTCTTTCCACGACATTCTCTAAACAAAAATAAAAATGACAGTGTATACAGCGCCAGAAAATGGTGTCAAATGGGAGTCTGGCCTGAAGCCAATTCTTGTTTTTGAACAAATTACAATTGTTAATGCCAATAATTCTTGAACTGATATTTTCTACATCTTGAAAAAGTATCTGATGAAGAGACTCAGAGATAGCCCGGAATCAAGTTCTTTTCAAAAGGAAAAATCAAAAGCCTAACTAGAATAAAGAAGGAAATAATTGAACCACGCATGGAGAAACTAGATGGATTATCAGTACGACCTTGCAGGTATCCAAGTGGCACTACAGCCACCAGTTATTACTTAATAACTCTTGGAGGGCTGAAAGGAGCCCTGGGCGCTGAGAAAGGTAATATCGTGCCTTATGGGGGACCTGTTCACTCAAAAACCACTTAATTTAGCTTTTAGTAAGAAAGATACTAGGAAAATAAGACAAAATAAGACAAAAACAAGCTATAATGAATCAAATACTGGTGCATAGTGCATTCCATTATGAAGCCATAAGAAATAATCTTAATAATAACCACCAGAGCTTTCTAAGTACTACGAATGATGCTAGATGCTTTTACCTAAATTTTACAGATGAAGACACTGAGGCTTATAGAAGTTAAGTGACTTATTCAAGGGCATACCTGAGTCTATTTGATCTGTTGCCTCCGTAAGGGCTTTGATAAAGCTTTGAGGTTTGTGCTATTCACTCACTAAGAAGATGTGGTATAGACTAGGTTTTGAACCCATTATACTTGGTACAATACTTGCTTAAAGTGCCAAGCAAATGGTATAGAAGAATCACCTCTTATGCCTAGAATTTTCCTCCTGGGCATACAGCTAGATTACATTTCCCAAGCTCTTTGCGGCGAGGTGTGGTCATGTGACTAATTCTAGCCAACAGACATGATGTGCACCATCTCCAGGGCTAGCCCTAGAGCCACAAGATGGTAGCGAACTGGGTCCCTCCATCACTGCTTGGAGAAGAGTCATCCCATTGGTTAGAAACACTCATTTTGATTTTTACCAGCATGAGAAATAACTTCTATTTTGTTAAACCACTGAGATTTGAGAGTTTATTTCTTGTGGAATTAGGATTACCTTGGAGGACTTTTTCGTTGGTGTCACATAAGCAGTTCTCAGATTGATGTCAACAACCATTAATTAAGGTGGCAGCTGGATCAAGTTGGCGGGGGCTGCCAATCTTTAGAGTCAAGAATCAAATTTAGGATAAATTGTTTGTGAAATGTCCCTCAAAATGAAATGGAAATTTAATAACGATAGAAAATACAATTAGGTATAAAGACAAACTTGCTCAGATATACGAGGAAAACTGACTAACTGTTGTGCAAAAAAAATCTCACGTTCAAAAGGGAACACAAGTTGTATATTGAATAAGCAGCAATGTTGCTGATTTAAATGTAAAAAAAAAGGACTGGTAAATACACACACATATACCTAATGATAAGGGAAGAAGGTCACATTGTACAGGACTGGGGGGGAGGTTTAAAATTTGAAGGCCTGTGATGCACAGCTCAAAGGCAGTCACGGGTTTCACTAGAAAAGCAACCTGAAATCAGACAGGATAACATTAAGTTTTTGTTGTATTGACCATTCCTTGACCTTGACCTAGTTATGATCAAGGTGACCATATGTCCCAGTTTTCCCAGGACAGTCCCAGTTTATGCCTAATGTCTAGGCCTAATTCTTAATAATGCCCCCTTTCTTTCTCCAGAGTGCCCCAGTTTGAATGACAAATTATATGATCTTGCTTGTTTGGGGCCAAACTTTAGGAGCCCCATATAGACTTTGCTACCAGCTTCTCATCACCTGATGCTCATTTAGGCTGCCAACACTTCTAAAACTACCATGAAAGTTATGGTGATGAGCCAGAAAGCAATTTCCTTCTTTTTAACTTCATATAACCATTTGATCATACTTTATACACAGTCACTTTCCTCTACGGTTATCCTCATAAGAGAATAGAAAGAAAAGCATTTGCCCAAATGCAGGTCACATTTTTGGGCCTTGGTCATCCAGTCACCTATTACTATGGTCCCAAAGTCAATTGGCTATAATACAGCATGGGGGCTAAGAGCGCAGGTTTTGGCATTGAATGGACATGGTTATCATCTTGGCTATGCCATTTACTAGTTCAGAAACCTTACTTAAGAGTGAAATGGGGGCAATAATACTGACTAATTCATAGGGATATCTTGACTATTAAAGAATGCTAATATAAATTGCCCATCACAATAGCTGGCATATAATAAGCACTCCACAATTGTTCATTATTATTATTCCTCGAGGAGTCTTTTGGCCCTAGTCATTGGAACTCCCTAGGATCACCTACTCTGTACGGTTTTGTTCTGGGAAGTATAAAAGGACATGTGGAGAAACTGAAAACAAGCAACAACAATAAGCATCAAAAAAAAAAAAAAAATGTTGGGAAGCTATACAGAAAAATGAAAGGAACCAGGATGCTTTTAGCTTAGAGAAGAGGAAGCCAAAATGTGGCCATAGCGTTCAAGTGTAAGCATTATTACAAGGAGGAGGCTGATGGGTTGTTCTCCATTTCTATGGAGGTTAGCACACGTAAACATTACAGCAAAATAACTCGACTTGACACAGTAAGAACATCTTGTCAGGGAGAGTGACAACACTGCACCAGCATGCTGGAGAGAGTATGGATTTGTCAACCTGGGAGCCTCTAAAAGCATTCTGGTTAATTTAGGTGGTGACCTAGTTCTGGCTGCCCTGGTTGACCTTTTAAAGCTGAGTTCCCGAAACGAGTTTTCAATCAGTTCAGGGGCACAATTTTCAGTAGATGCACATATCAGACATTGTAACATACAGGGCAGGGATATACACCAGGTCTTTGGGATATACATTGATAAAAATCAGTGACGTCTATTCAGAAGAACAGTCTTAGGTTTAAAATAATGATAATAATAATGCTAACAACATTGGTTTTTAGCATTATATAGTATTTACAATATGAAACGCTTCATTCTAAGTGTGTTCCATGTCTTGTCTCTTATTATTTCAGTAATCAGCATTTTCACTTAATTATTTGAACTGCTGCAATCCCAGCACACTTTGGGCCTTTTATTTAAATCTACTCAGGGGTGAATGCATGATAAACACCCCACCTAATCACCTCTACCCATCCTTTCAGGCTCTGCTCAAATTAGTCCTTCTCTGTACAAGCTGCCTGACTACTCCAGTCCCAAGTAATTTGTTTTTCTCTGAACTCACAGATTTTATCCTCAACACCATTTATACGGGATTTAACCAGATCACTACTTTAAGGTATTTGTGCTGCTGGTTTGTTTGGCTATTCAACTCTCACTCCTTTATTTAAATTTTCATGAACATAGGTCCTATCTTCCAACCCCAGTTTTAAAATCTTCAGAGGAAGAAGCTATATTGTCATATGTTGATGTTTTTTTTTGGTTGTTCAGCATCCATTTTCCTATATTTGGTAACAGAAGCCTGTTTTTCTTTTGGGAAATTACCTCCCTCCCACTGCGTACAGTTTTGTTGGGACTGTCGGTTAAGGCTCCCTGCCCTTTCTTTTCCCAAGGTTAAGTAACTGATTCAAGCCAGGCTAGTTGGAATTTCTCTCCCAGGGCTTTGAAACTGGAACAAAATGTCAAAAGATGGCGAAAAATAGCTGATTCATGCTAGTGGCAATGGCCTTAGGAAGTTGTCTACCTTCTCCTGCTACCTTGGCCCCCTAGACCTATCAGATCCTGTTCTGGTCTAAGCCTACAATTCCAGTCTCTTTTTAAACGATCTGATAGTTTTGCAGTAAGTTAGCCAGACTTTATGTTTCTGGCAACTAAAGCATCCTGTTACAGAGGCACATCCTCTACTTCTTTGTATGGCCCACCACACAAAGCACAGTGCTTGGCACAGAGTAGGTGTTCATGTGTGATATTTTGAACAACTTAAACAGAAAAATGAGCCCTGAGAAAAAGAAATAAGATCCATGAAAACATTTTTTAAATAGATAAGAGGTATAAAAATTCCAGTGGAAGGCCTCAGGAATGATACATTAGTGATACAATTGCTAAATAGAGAATTTACACAATCCAATCGCCCACCCTAGCTATCCTTGTTTTGTGTATTAAGGTGTTTGAGATGGGTAAGCAGTGCACTCTGCAAAATCTCACTAAAATGCCCCAGAAAAGCTGTGCATTCCTACTTCTAGAACTCCCAGCACTTGCTGGTGTAGAAGGCCCGCCTTTATGTAATGCTAAAGAGATTGAGCTGAGCCAGGATGAATGATGCTCAATGGATCATTCTACTTTTACACTTTCCCATGGATTTAGCACAGCCATGCAAATGTGTACTATCCAGAGCTGGGAAGAAATGAGGACAGAACTCATAGAAGTCAGGCGGCGGTCAACCATGAGACCAAAATAGAAAGCGATACCCGCAGCAGTTGTACTGCTACACACATCGGGTAAGGAGCTGGAGCACATGACCTCAAAGACTCCTCCAGCCCGGCATCCTTTGATTCTCCTTTCAGCTTTTCAGAGTTATAACCCTCAGAGTCAGCTGCACTAAGGAGGGCTGGTAAGTACAGAAAGGACGTTGAAAACAATATTCCAGTCGTTTGCTTAAAAAAGAAAAAACCTACCTCCAAACAAACCATTGCTGTCGAGTTGATTCTAACTCATAGACACCCTATAGGACTAGTCTATGAATAGAATTTTTCATTCAGTTAACATTTATTAATTAAACATTAATTCACTAAACGTAATTAATATTAAATAAACGTTAAATTAAAAATCTATTTTTAATAACCGTACTAGGTGCTAAAAGGGTGTACAGAGATGCAAACAAAAGAGTTACAGCTGCTGCCTTTAAGTAGTGTATAATTTCCTGAAATAGGTGCTGTGCCACTTTGTGCTCTCTGCACAAAAGCTGCTCCTTGTAAACAGCAGAGATTGACAAATTCATCAGCATATAACTAAGAACTCTTAGCCTCAAGGAGCTTTTTTAATCCTTCATTCATCCATAGTTTCCTTCGACAGTCTTTATGGACTAATCTTCGTGTGCCAGGCATTGTGCTAGATACTAGCAATAACACCATGAACAACATAAACAAGGGTTCTCTCTGCCTTCAGTGAATTCAAAGCGGGCCTGGAGATGACCTGGGCCTCCTACTTAGTTTTATTATGTTGGCTTTTAATCTTCTTCAAAGCCTTTTGCTCCTGTAGTCACATTGCCATTCTAAAAAATCAAATCTGATCAGGTCACTCCCCTGCTTAAAGCTCTCCAATTTCTTCTCCTTTAGTATAGGATTCAAGCTCCCTATTAATGCAAACAAGACCCTATATCACCTGGCTCTTGCCCATTTTCATTTGAAGGGTCTCTAAATGGCAGGATGGCAGCCTCTCATAATTAATTCAGCCCAGACAGATTGCAGTTGGTATAATAAGCAGGCTAAAGTGCTATCGCCAAGCTTATCACGAATATCCCCTAAGTATTCAATGATCATCTCTACCCACCAAATCTGGGGGATGTGGCAAAGATCAAGACTTGAGGCCCGTAGAAAAATGGATCAAAGGCAGTGTGGAAATCTAAGACAGATAATGCACCTTTTATTACTCCAAGGCAAGCACGTAGCCTCAGTGAAACAGATAGGTGGATGGCTGAAGTCTTAAGAAATGAGAAAACATGATAGCCTGAAAAGACAATAGTGGCAAGGATTTTTACTGAATTTCTAGACTTTTGAAACACTCCCTGAACAGTTACTTGAGATGTTTTTAGATATTCTTAGGCTGCCATTGAAGACTGTGGGCATACCTGATAGATGTTCTAAACCACAAGTAGACTTCAAAGGTATATGACCTCTGCACCACCCACACAACATTCATCAAATGCCTTAATTCAATACAAGTTAACCAGCTGACCAACCAGTTGCTGTCAAATCAATTCTGAGTCATGGCGACCCCACGTGTATAAGATTAGAACTGTGCTCCATAAGGTTTTCAGAAGTAGATTACCAGGCCTTTCTTCTGAGGTGCCTCTGAGTGGGGTTAAGCTTCCAACCTTTTGGTTAGCAGCCAACAGCATTAACCATTTTCACTACCCAGGGACTCCAATAAAAGTCAAGAATCACAATAAATAAACTCTATGGGCACATCCCACCCCAATACTGAATCCCTGTTTTCTTTGAAGGGTAAACCGGATTTTCAGGTTAGTATACGAGGCAACTGTGAGTATTATTATTGAGCGGTTACTTAATAATGGAAAACTTTTAGTGTGTAAACCTCCATTTCCTTAGCTATAACTGAGAATATAAATACTTATTTCATAGGGTTATCATAAGGATTGAATGAGATAATGTACGTAAAGCACTTAACACAGTACCTGGAACTTGGCAGACACTCAATTTGTTGTTGTTTATTATTTCCCTGATTCTCACATGTGGATTTTCATATTGGGGGGCTCTTATGTGCCATTTTTATGGTCCTCTTGTTCCTCATGAAGAACATTTTTCTAGGCCCTCAGGTCCCTTGGTGGCTAGTGATTAAAGAACTTGACTGCTAACAAAAAGGTCGGTGGTTTGAAACCACCAGCAGCTCCACGGGAGAAAGATGGGGCCGTCTGCTTTAGCAGAGATTTACAGCCTCAGAAACCCTATGGGGTCACTAGGAGTTGGAATTGACTTGATGGCAGTAGGTTTGGTTTTTGGTTTTGGATTAGCACTAGGAAGAATTTGGGGTAAACTCTTTTTAAGGGAAGAGTGTGCTGAGGCCCAGGGACTTGTCCAAGGTCATGTAGCAATTCAGTGGCAAAACTGGATCTTGGCTCCACATCTCCTGTCTCCTGTCTCCTAGTCCAGTAGCTTTTCTGCTGCGTTATTACTATCCTAAGTTATAAGGGATACACCAAACCAATATACTGATATATACTTACTAAGCTCTGGTGGTATAGTGATTAAGAGTTTGGCTGTTAATCAAAAGGTTGGCAGTTTGAATCCACCAGCTGCTCCTTGGAAATTCTATGGGGCAGTTCTACTCTGTCCAGTAGGGTCACTATGAGTTGGCATTGACTCGACAGCAGTGGGTTTGTTTTTTCCTGGTACTGAGCACCTACTTAAATGGACCTAGAGCTGTGCTATAAACAATTAAATAAATTATAATATATTTATAATGCTAATAACTCAAACTGTTCTTCTCACTCTAGACTTTTTTCTTCATAATGCTGCCTTCAACTATGAGAATAAGAGGAAGCAATTGTATACATGAATTCTTGCGGAGCTGTTACTAGTTGATTATTGCTATGCAGAAAGCTCCATGGTTAGGGGCAGGCACACAGTCATTCACTTTACACACATCGTCCCATTTGATATTCCAATAATCTTATTTTACAGAGGAAGAAAAAGATACATTGAGACATTGAGTCACTTGTCCAAGTTTCTCCCAGATGCCAAAGCTGGTATTCCCATCACACAGACGCCTTTGAAATTTTACTTCAATATTAATCCCTAGAAGCAAAATAACCCAAAATACAATAAACAAGTATGATGCACATAAATTGCTTAATTAGCAGGAATTTATCCCACATACATTTGTTAAAAAAAAAAAAATTTTTTTTTCCCCCCAGGCATATCACAAGAGATTAAAGTTAGTGTCACAGTAACAGCCACAAATGGTATCTCGCCCTCTTCGCCCATACGCTTGCTTGGGCAACTGTCTTACCTGGGTCTTGCGTGTGTCTGTGAGCTAGTCAACTCAGCCGCCAAGGGTCTTCAGCTGTTTCATCTTCTGGGTGACAAAGCTTGCTGTTCGGGCCGCTGTGTCCTTGGCTTTTTAGGCTCTCAGAGTGCACTAAATTACTTAATATGACCCTTCCAGCCATAGTTTTTGTGACTCCCACACAACGATCTGGTGGGACTGTGCAAATGGGGTGTTGTGGCCCACTAAAGGGATTGGACAGCTTGCTGCTAATGCAGATAAGGTGTATGGAACCTGTTATGGTTAAGGGTATGTGTTGACTTGGTTGGGCCATGATTTTCAGTGGTTTGAGAGTTATGTAATGATGTAATTTGGCAGTCACATAATGATGTAGTCACCCTTCATTTTATGATCTATATTATTTCCTATTTTGTGATCTGATCTAATTACCCTACATTTTGTGATGTATTATAAATCCTAGCCTATGTGGCTGTGGTTATGGTCCCATTTAGGAGTGAGTTATCTGTTATGTTAATGAGGCAGGATTAGGGTTGGATGTTCCTTGAGTTACCATCTTACTAGAGGGTATGACTCAAGCCATCACCCTTACCCCTGTACCACCTTATTCAAGTCACACCCTTGCACCACCTTGCTCAAGGGGAGTTTCTTTGAGGCTATGGTCTGAATTCCATAAAAATGTGTATCAGCCTCCAGCCTGATGCCTGACCTACAGGTTTGGGACTTACCAGGCTCCACAAATCTGTGAACCATCTCCTTGATGGTTTGTGAGATGTTGCAGCAAATTATGGAACCCAAAGATGGGAGGGAGAGTTCTGAGGGGAGGAGGAGTAGCTGATGTTAGAGATGATGGAGTGGCACCAAAGTTTGGAAAAGTTGGACATTTGGTACCTCTTTAACCTCTACCTCATAGGAACCAGCTTTGTGCTAATCCTTCTAGAAGAAATTGTTCATTTAGCTCTAGAAGTTTTCTCAAGGAGAAAGTTTATTTCACCCTGATTTGTAATAATAGGCCAGTTACAAAGCCAGATGTCCTTGCTCTCTGAGTGTCCCACAGAAATGTAAGTAAAAGTCACCTTTCTTTCTTTTAATTTTATTTCAGGCCCTCTTAAGCCTCAGGTGTGAGTCTGTAGCCTGGATCACATAACGTTTGAGTAGCAGATGAGATGTAGTATTCAGTATCATCTTCTTTGCTGAGCCTGCCCTGTTGCCTCCAGTCACTCCTCTACTTGAAGAGTTCTTACCTGGAGCCTCCTCAGACCTTCATGCACATAGAAAGACCCCCAGATGTACTAATCCCAAATGTGAGGGAAGTTTAGGTTCTCAAATGGTTAATTCTACCACACTCTCCTATGTAATATGGAGGTGCCTGTGGATGCAAAAGAGAGCATGCCCCCATTCCCAATGGCAAGATCGCCACTGTTTTAACCTGCTGAATCAGACTCCCAGGGTTTCTTGGGTTTATCCACCACATGAAACTCATCCTATTTCCATGTCTGCAACAGTGATTCTGAAATATGGCATGGCTTAGAAATCATCTTTTCCCCATGGTCCCCACCAAAATACCTTTTTATGAACTAACATTAATTAGCTTCTGCTGTGTGTCAGATACAGTACTCCATTATTTACATATATCATTGAAACCTCAAAACAGCCATTTGTGTATGTACAAAATAGAGGCTCAGAAAGGTCGAATGATTTCCCTAAGGTCAGCCAGATCTTAGGTAATAGAACTGGGAATAGAACACAGTCTGACCATAAAGCTTTTTTCCTGACTATTATGCTACGTTGCTTCCTTTAACTGCCTCAGTTTAGCACTAATTTCTGAAATGCAAAACAGATAAAAGGACAACATAAGTAAGAGGAATATAAATGCATAATTAGCATGAATAAAGCGTGCATTACCATTTTTATGTCAAGCCCATTTCTGTGAATGTTCCATTATGACAGCATTTTAGGTGATAAAAATTCAAAGATGCACATTTGTTAGTTGAAGCAAGAAAATGTCAATAATCCCACTTTATTTTATTAATTTAGACACGGCTCAGGCAAGTACAGCTGGTAGTGCTATTCTTAGAGCTAGAAGGAATGAGGAAAAGTAATATTTGTTAACAGACAGACTCAATCGGATTCAGGAGATGACTCCACTACGCAAATCCCTCATCTTCCCCCATCCCGTTCT
Source organism: Loxodonta africana (assembly GCF_030014295.1). Taxonomy (NCBI): domain Eukaryota; kingdom Metazoa; phylum Chordata; class Mammalia; order Proboscidea; family Elephantidae; genus Loxodonta; species Loxodonta africana. The sequence goes on along the minus strand of NC_087357.1, from coordinate 56,641,665 downwards.
GCACCTAACAATTTACCCACTGCAAACTGTGTTGGAGAGATGAATGTGAGAATGGAATTAATCAAAGGAAGACAAGGGACCAGCAGTCTATCACAGGTGGCAGTTTGATTAATGAAAGCCAAAAAGCAGCTAGCACAATTTGGGAAATCAATGAGACCCAGGCGAAGGCAAAAACAACCAGAAAGCTCTAGCTTGTCCGAGAAAAAAAAAAAAAAAAGAAAAATCTTTTGTATTTCTTTAGACCCTTTGGCCTGAGGATGTCAAGCCATTTCACAAGCAATTTCTTTCATTCTTGTTTCTGTTATAGAGGATTCAACACAGAGACAGTAATGAGACTTTCCCTCTAGGCTAACAGAGGAAACAGGAGCAAAGAGGAGAAAAAAGGAGTCTGTATTCTCACAACTTTCCGTGTAATTGATGTCTCCATAAAAGGGTAAACCAAGCCTATAAGAAGTTGTTTTAATCTTGTAGTAGATATTTTTTGGGGCATATGCCCAACCCAGAGTGGTTATTCTCTGAGAATTACCCCCTTCTTTTACAGAAGGAACCCTGGCCACCATGTTTGTACTATGGGCCCTCCCCCACCCCCACCACCACCCTTCTCATTGTTGACTGGATCACAGGAGGATACCTGAACCAACTGCGGCCAATCAGAGTCTCTCTTTAATGACTTAGAATTGGGGTACAGAGAATGACTCAATATTTAAATCAAGCACTGTGAGCTTGGCAAAAGCAAAGAGATAGTCTGCAAAGAGAAGAATAAAACAGTTGTTCAGAACCTAAGCAGGTATCTCCCTTGGTTTCCTGACATCTTTCCATCTCCTGGTTCTACTTCCCTGTGAGGCCCAGCCACATGATTTGCCTTTAGGTTGAGTGAGACAGGCATGAACTCTGTTATTAAATTCTCTTCTTCAACCTAAGATAGCTCAAGTGGGTTTCTGCTACTTGCAACTGAAAGTATCATAATAATGACTTCATCGATGAGTCTATCAGATCCACATTCTTCTGCTTGAAATCTCTGCCTTGCGATCTCTTTCAGTTCTTCTCCAACCTCTCCATCTATTTCTCAGTCTCCATTCATTGTGCCTCTTTTTCTGCCTGTTCCTTAAATACAGGTATACTCTAATGCTCTGTGCTCAGTCCATCTCTCTGGCCCCTCTGACATTCCTGGAGAATCTCACCTCCTCCATGGTTTTGATTAATACCTACAAGCACCAGAATCCCAAACCTATATCTCTAGTCCTGACCTCTGGACTGATATTGAAACAGCACTTTGGATATCCTCACATGCTCCTCAAATGTAAAAAATCTACAATCATTCATTGCCCTCCTCCTCATCTCAAAAAATCCGCTTCTTATCCTGTGTTTTCTGAGAGAAAATGGTATTATACGCTTACCAGTCACCCAAGCTGGATGCCCCAGAGTTATTTTCAAGTGGTTCTTCTCTCTTCCTCTCTTGTCATAGTTCAATCTTCATTACCTCACAATTGGACAGTTTACTATAGTTTCCTAAGAATTTTCTTTCTTCTAATATCCTATAACTATGCTAACCTTTGTCAATCCATTCTCTTCACTCTGCCAGTTATTATCCTAAAATACAAATAAGCCAAAGCCATTCCTATGCCCATAAGAAGTTGATGGAGCCATATTTCCTATAAAATAAAGGCCAAACTCCTTTTTGTGGAACACCAGCCCGTTTAGACCTTGGCTTCAATTTATCTTTTAAGTGTCATTGTCCGCTTCACCTTGTACAGCAATCGTATTAATTTGTCTACTAGTTCTCAATCCTTTTTTGGTATTTATTTGTTCATTCATTCAATCACGTATCTATTCACCCATTCAGCCATCCATTTATTTATTCAGTAAGTGTGGTGTCATAGGTACTATGCAGGTACCAGAATTATAGCCATGACTTGGGCCTTGTCTCTGCTCCAAAGGAATTCCCAGTCTAGAGAGACAAGTAATTTGGGTTTAGTAAGTTTCCATGCCTTTATCATGTTGTTCTCTTAGCTTAGATGTACTTCCTTGACTCCTCAACACAAGAAAATTCTATCCATTCTTCCAACCCCAACCCAAATGCCACCTCCTCTCACTCTGCCTACAGCTAAATTACTCATTCACTATCCCCTCAGGGTCTCCCTCCATGGCACTTTATTATTGCGTGGTCACATTAAAACCAGACTAGTACATGTCTGTTTCTCTCTTGTGAGCTTTTTTGAGGATAGCTTGTTGAATAAATGTTTGTTGAATTGAAGAATAGTCTATGACAAAAATTCCTTTTTGGATATAACATGTTAACTAAAAATTTCACTTTGGAGCTAAAGATTTTCACTTTGTGTATAGTCAAATTAGAGATTACTTTAGTAGGACCTATCTCGTAGATCTGTAAAATAAGGGTTATGACAATAGTACTCCTCTCATAGAGTGATTGTGCTAATTAAATTAGTTAATTCATGTAAAATAGAAGAGTACCCGGGACTCAAACAATGATAAGTAATTATTTTCACTAATAGTTGATCAGAGGGTTAGGCAAGGGGGAGATGCAGAAAGAGAAAAGAAAACGTGCAGATCTGATGAGATCAAAGAATTTTCAGAGACTTGGCAGAATCTGAAAAGATGGTTTTTGAATAACAAGGGGAAAAAAAAAACAGCACGCCTGCTGAGTATCTGATCTTTTAATAATAACAAATGGTGTTTTGGACTAAAGGAAGCCCTTCACTACTTCTCTCACACTCTGTCCTTATGGTATAAGACTAATCTTGTCAATTCTCCCTTGGACCAAAGGTCTGCGGCTCATTGTAGACCTTGAGCTGTCTTGGTCATACAGTCATGAGAACCTCCAGCTCAAGGTGGGCTGGGAAGGGGCAGTAAGTTCAGACCATTCCCAGATGACAGAAATCAGTAACATGGCTCGAGGGAGCTACGTTGTCTGCCTTGTAACCATTCTTTGGCTCCTTTTCTCTATATCTATTGCTTTTGGCAGAATGTTCTTCTCAGCCCTAGAGACTATGAGGTTATGTGAAAACTCAGAAAGGAGTTAAGGGGGAATATATAATTGTGTGCTTCTCTTGACCCTGGCAGCTGCCAAGGCTATCATTATAGCCAGCAGGAGCCACTGAGAAAAAATGAAGGGGAGGGGAGTTAGGATGGAGTTGGTGAGGCCAGGCAGCTGTAGGTTTCTAAGGTCATTTGCTGGTGGGGAAGAAGTCATTAGCAGTGCCTCCTGACCACTTCATTACCAATAGCCCAGCTCAGGAACTGTGCCAATGCCACTAGTTTTATCCCAATCCCAAACCTGGCACTGCACCCTCTGATGCCACTCTGATCTCCCTGGCTAATAGTGACATTTACCTTTAGTGTGGTAGAGATGAATGCAGGGGGTGGTGGTGGCATTTATTTCATCCTGGTTGTTATTCTAAACAATATGAATGCGCAGTGTAGCTTCTATTATATTTTATTCATAAAAGGCATACTTCATGTGGTTGTCCATGCTTGGAAATATTTTATGATATGTATTCAGGTAGAATGAAATATTACCCACCCATACCCATTGCCATCGAGTTGAATGCCAACTCACAGCAACCCTATAGAACGGAGTAGGACTGCTCCATAGGGTTCCCAAGGCTATAAATCTTTACAGAAGTAGACTGCCACATCTTTCTCCCATGCAGTGGCTGACAGGTTCAAACCTCTGACCTTTCGGTTAGCATTCAAGCACTTAATGACTGCACCACCAGGGCTCCTTAGAATGAAACATTTAGGTGGTACAATTGTGGAAAAATTGAGCTAACCCGTAAGAAGAACCTGTCTCCACTAGCTTATACTAGGAACACAGGCTTGATAAAGGAGAAGGAATTATACAGAGACCGTGTAGAGCTATGGCAGGTTTGGGTGGAGTTTGGGCCCCATGACTGAGAGATGATAAAGAATATTTTGGGCTGTGAAAAAAAGATGATGCCCTGAGTGACACACTGAGGCCTTCTTGTGCATGGTGCCTGCCTATTATTTCTCCATTGGCTTAAGGAGCAGCATAAGTACGACAAGTCTGTAATTGCCTGTCCCACCTGCCACCACCACAGAAAGGCTGGGGTAGAAAATCGGAGTTTATTCTCCTGGTGTCTTTTGGGAGTTGACTTGGGTTGCTGACCTTCTTGGTAGTTCACTTACCAAGCTGACCCTGGCAGCTGCCAAGGCTATCATTATAGCCAGCAGGAGCCACTGAGAAAAAATGAAAGGGAGGGGAATTGGGATGGAGTTGGAGGGGCCAGGCAGCTGTAGGTTTCTAAGGTCATTTGCTGGTGGGGAAGAAGCCCCTTGCTGTTTCAGAGTGAAGCCCAGCTAGAAAGGGTAGGTCAACAGAGAGAGATTAGAAACAAAAGGGAAAAGCACAAATTGAGCAAGTAAAGTTTTTTAATGTTTTAAGAAATCATGATTTTATAAAGCACAGAGCTTATTGCCAAGATTATTAAATATTGATGGTGGAGCCAACATGGCACTATAGATAGAAGCACCATGCTGTCACTCTGCACTAAAGACCTGAAAAACTAAGCAAAACAGATACAAATGTCAATCCTGAAACCCTAAGCACCAAATGAAGGAATAAAGGACTTCATGAAGCACTGAATGGAATAAGAAACTGACAGAGAACAGAGAACAAAGAGAACTACGGGGTGGGGGTCTCCTACCAGATAATGTGGACAAAGTCACCAACTTGGACTACAGCCACCAAAGAACATAGATAGGGAGTACGGGAAGGCAACTTCACAGAGCTCCCAACAGGAGGCAGAGCACCCAGTAACCAGGGATACAAGCTTTCCCACTCCTCACCCTTCTTCCCTGTACAAGGCCTCTGTTGCTTTCCAATGGGCCACAGTCACTTGGCTGGAAGATACCAGCTCAATGCCACCTGGATTCTCCATCTTGGACCTCAGCCACCAAGGACTTCAGACAGGGAGTTCTGGAAGGTAACTCCATGGCTATTCCAGCAGGAGACAGAGAACTTGGTAACCAGGAATACATGCCTTCCCAACCCCCACCCTTCTTCCCTCTGTGCAGCCTCTGCGGCTTTCCAGTGGTTCACAGCTGATCTGCTGGAGAGACTCTGCCACTAGGGTCCAGCCTGCCCCCACTAGCCTGCCCCTTCAGTGCCACTTTTTGTTCGTTTGTTTTTTGATATATTTTTTCTTTCATTCTTTTTTGGCTTTTTTTGTTGTTGTTGTTACTTCTCTCTCCCTTCCTTCCTTTCCTTTCTCTTACCCAGCTAGCCCCGTGTGCTATCCTTTCCCCTTCTTGATGGGTTTTTGGTTTCTTTGCTTTGTTCTTTATTTATTTGTGAGGGGGAGTGTCTTTTTTTTTTTTAAATTTATATATACACATACAGGCTTTTTTTTTTTTTTTTTCCTATCTCTCTCCTTTCCTTTCTTTCCTTTCTCCTGCCCAACTAGCCCCATGTGCCATCCCTCCCTTTCTTGATGGGCTGTGATTTTTTTGGTTTGTTTGCTTTGTTCTTTTTTTTTTCTCTTTTTTTTCTGTTTCTTCTCTCTCTATCCTTTCCTTCCTCCTGCCCACCCAGCCCTGTACACCATCCCCATCCCTTCTGGAGGAGCTGTGCCACAAAACTCAGTTAAAGAGTCGCTGCGTGTGGTCTCCCCAAGTCTGAGCCACTGTCACTGACTGGCTTCCTCAGCATCATTTTATTTATTTATTTGTTATTGTTTCTCTCTCTCTTCCTTCCTTTCCATTCTTCCATCCACCCAGTCCTATCTACCGCCCCCAACTTCTTAGTGGGCTGTGCTGTACTGCTCAGCTGGAGAGCCTCTGGCACATGGCCTCCCTGGGTCTGTGCCACCTCCACAGGCCAGCTCCCTCAGTGTCATTTTTTTTCTTTATCTTTCCCCTTCTCCCTCCCACCTAAGCCCTGTGCTGCCTCTGCCCCTTCCTGACTGGCTGTGCCGTGACACCTGGTGAAAGAAACATCAGCTCACTGCCACACCAATTCTACCCTGCCATCAATGGCCAGCTCTCCCATCACCCTTTATTTATGTTGCTGTTGTTTTTATTTTTAATTTGTTTGTTTGATTGTTGGTTTCTTCTCTTTCTTTCCCCTTTCTTTCCTTTCTCCACCCACCTAGCTCTGTGTGCCACCAGCACATGGCCTCTCCAGGTCTGCTCCCCCCCACCCACCAAATCTTACTGTACCACCATTTAATTTAATTTTTTCCTATATTTTTTACTTCATTTTTTTGCTTTTGTTTCTCTCTCTTCCTTCTCTTCTTTCACCCACCCACATAGCTCTGCATATCACATCCTCTCCTTTCCCTACTGCCTATCTGCACTGTGCACCAAGTACCACAACACTGAACAGTACCCACGTGGTGATCCCCTGGATCCCACCCTCCACTGCTCCCCAGGCCTACCCTGTCATCCCCAGTTCATTCCACAAACTACCCATCCCCACCCCTCAACAACCCCTGGACCTGCGCTGTTGCACCATAGCTGAGTGACTGTCCCTGCCAACCTGGACAAGGTGGTGAAAATATTGTGCCCACAGGCAAGCAAGCAACGAAATGCATCCAGCCCAACTGCTCAGACATAAATAAATAAAACAAAAAAGCAGGACAAAACAATCAAATCTACTATTAATGAAGAAAATTCTTGTATGTCCTGGAGACAGCAAATAATACCAAATGTATTAAAAAACAGAAGAGGATGGCTCCATAAAGCAACCAAAATAAAACATCATATGACTTTCTGCTAGAGGAAAAGGCACTGGAACTACCTGATAGGGAATTCAAAACTCTAATGTTCAGGGTTCTCAAACAGAAGAAAGAAAATGCAGATAAAAATAAAGAAAAAATAGATAAAAATCATGGAAAAGACAGACAAAACAATGGCAGAATTCAGGAAAATAATACAGGAATAAAAATGTCAAAAAAAAAAAACCCTAAAAATCATATAAAAACACCGATTAGAGATCCAAAAGATAAACAACAAGATTTCAGAAATGGACAGTGCAATAGAAGGTTTTAGGAATAAATTTGAAATAATGGAAGACAGGATCACTGAAATTGAAGACAAATCCTTGGATACTACTTTGAGAAAAATTAGAGAAAAGAACAAAGAAAAATGAAGAAACCCTGAGAATGATGTGGTATACAATCAGAAGCAAAAATTTGCGAGTGATTGGAGTTCCAAAACGGGGAGAAAACAGAAAACACAGAGAGGATCACTGAAGATTTGCTGACAGAAAACTTCCCTAATATCATGAAAGACAAAAAGCAAGCCATCCAAGAAGCTCAACGAACTCCATATAGGATAGGACACAAAAGAAAATCACCAAGACATATCCTCATTACACTCGCTAAAACCAAAGACAAAGACAGAATCCTGAGAGCAGCTCAAGGAAAACAAAAAGTCACATACAGAGGACAAACAGTAAGACTAAGCTCTGATTACTCTGACGAAATTACGCGGACAAGAAGGCAATGGGATGCCATATATAAAATCTTGAAGGAACACAACTGCCAACCAAGAATAATATGTCCTGCAAAACTCTCACTCAAATAGGATGGTGAAATTAGGACATTTCCAGATAAACAGAAATTAATGGAATATGTAAAAACCAAACCAAACTTACAAGAATTATTAAAGGGAGCCCTTCAGTTAGAGAATCAACATCAGACAAAAGCCTGAATCTAGGATGCAAGACCACATCAGCCAGATACCAACTTCGATAATGAACTCTCAAGGATAAAATAAAACAGAAGTTCTAAAAAATTTACAACAGGGAACCAGAGAGGTTAATTTGTAAATGACAACAACATAAGAACAATAAAAAAGGTAATAAACAGTATAGGTATAGAACTTTCTAATGGAGAGGAAGTCAAGGAGTTATCAACTAATAAAAAACTGGTTTAAACTTACGAAGATAGGGGTAAATTTCAAGGTAACCACAAAGAAAGTTAACAAACCTATTCATAAAAATCAAGAAGAAAAAGTCTCAGTAAACACAAAATGTACAAAAATGAAAGAAAGAAACAAAAACATCCACAAATGAAAGGAATTCAGCAGAGAAGAGTAAGAAGGACAAAGACAATGTCAGCACCACAAAAAAAAAAAAAAAAAAATAGCACAACAAAAGGACAGCAATAAACTCTCATCTATCAATAATCACACTGAATGTAAATGGCTTAACACACCCATAAAGAGACAAAGAGTGACAGAATGGATTAAAAAAAAAAAACAAAAAACAGGACCCATCAATATGCTGTCTACAAGAGACATACCTTAGAAACAAAGACAAATATATTCAAAATCAAAAGATGGAAAAAAATATGTTTAGAATACAGCAACCAAAAAAGAGCAGGAGTGGCAATACTAATCTCAGATAAAATAGACTTTAAAACAAAATGCACCAAAAAAAGACAGGGAAGGACATTATATAATGATTAAAGGGACAATCCACCATGAGGACATAACCATAATAACTATCTACGTACCCAATGACAGGGCTCCAAAACACATAAAACAAATTCTAACAGAACTGAAAAGAGAAACTGGCAGTTCTACAATAATAGTAAGAGACTTCAACATGCCACTCTCAGTAAAGGACAGAACATCCAGAAAGAAACTCAATAAAGATACAGAAGATCTAAAGGCCACAACCAACCAACTCGACCTCATAGATATATATATAGAACGCTCTGACAGCAGCAAAGCACACATTCTTTTCCGACACACATGGAACGCTCTCCAGAACAGACCAAATCTTAGGCCACACAGCAACCCTCAACAAAATCCAAAAAACTGAGATAATACAAAGCATCTTCTCTGATCACAATGCCATCAAAGTAGAAATTAAAGGAAGAGCAAGGAAAAAGATCAAATACAAGAAAACTGAATAATACCTTGCTTAAAACCACTGGGTAATAGAAGAAATCAAAGATGGAATAAAAAATTTCCTAGAACCAAATGAAAACATATCATACCAAACCTCTGGGACACAGCACAGGCAGTGCTCAGAGGTCAACTTGTAGCAATAGATGCACACATCAAAAAAGAAGGACAAAATCAAAACATTAGCAATATGATTTGAATAAATAGAAAGAGAACAGCAAAAGAAGCACACAGTCACCAGACGAAGGGAAATAATAAAGATCAGAGCAGAAATGAATGGAACAGAGAATAGAAAAACAATAGAAAGAATCAACAAAACCAAAAGTTGGTTCTTTGAAAGGATCAACAAAATTGAAAAAACATTGGCCAAACTGACAAAAGAAAAAACAAGAGAGGACTCAAATAACCCAAATAAGAAATGAAATGGGGGCTATTACAACATAACCCAGTGCCTCAACTGAAATAAAAAGGATCATAACAGAGTACTATGAAAAACCATACTAAAAAATTTGAAAACCTAGAGGAAATGAACAAATTTCTAGAAACACACTACACACCTAAACTAACACAAGATGAGGTCAAAAATCTGAACAGACCCATAACCAGAGAAGAGACTGAAAGGGGGAAAAAAAAAAAAAAAAACTCCCAACAAAAAAACCCCTGGCTTAGATGGCTTCACTGGAGAATTCTACCAAAGATTCAGAGAAGAGCTTACACTAGTACTACTCAAACTGTTTCGGAACATAGAAATAGAAAGGATACTTCCAAATGCATTCTATGAAGCCAGCATAACCCGGATACCAAAACCAGGCAAAGATACCACAAAAAAAAATTACAGGCCAATATCTCTCAAGAATATAGATGCAAAAATTCTCAACAAAATTCTAGCCAATAGAATTCAGCATCATATCAAAAAAATAATACACAATGACCAAGTGAGACTCATATCAGGTACACAAGGATGGGTCAACATTAGAAAACCAATCACAGTAATCCATCACATAAATAAAACAAAAGAATAACATGATCATCTCAATCAATGCAGAAAAGGCATTCAATAAAGTCCAACACTCATTCCTGATAAAAACTCTCAATTAAATAAGTATAGAAGGGAAATTCCTCAACATAATAAAGGGCATCTACACAAAACCAACAACCAACATCATTTTAATGGAGAAAGGCTCAAAACATTCCCCCTGAGAACAAGAACAAGATAAGGATGCCCTTTATCACCACTCCTATTTAACACTGTGCTGGAAGTGCTGGCTAGAGCAATAAGGCAAGAAACAGAAATAAAGGGCATCGAAAAGGGTAAGGAAGAAGTAAAACTATCCCTATTCACAGATGATATGATATTATACATAGAGAACCCAAAGGACTTCACAAGAAAACTATTGGAGCTATTAGAGAGTTTCGGTAGAGTAGCAGGATATAAGATAAACATACAAAAATCAGTTGGGTTCCCATACACCAATAATGAGAACTATGAAAAGGAAATCAGGAAAGCAACACCATTTATAACAGTCCCCCCAAAACAAAATACCTAGGAATAAATCTAACCAGTGACAGAAAAGGCCTATACAAAGAAAACTACAAAACACTACTGCAAGAAACAAAACAGACCTACATAAATTGAAAAACATACCATGCTCATGGATAAGTAGACTCAATCCTGTGAAAACGTCAGTTCTGCCCACAGCAACATACAAATACAATGCAATCCCGATCTAAATATCAATAGCATTTTTTAATGGAATGGAAAAACTAATCATTAACTTTATATGGAAAATAAAGAGGCTCCAGATAAGTAAAGCACTAAAAAGCACTACTGAAGAAAAATAAAGTAGGAGGACACACACTAATTTACCTCAGAACCTACTATACAGCTATGGCCATCAAAACAACCTGGTACTGGTACAATAATAGACACATTGACCAACAGGACAGAATCAAGAACCCAGATGTAAATCCATCCACCTATGGCCACCTGATCTTCAACAAAGGCCCAAAGTCCATTAAATGGGGGTAAAGACAGTCTTTTTAACAAATGGTGCTGGAAAAACTGGATGTCCATCTGTAAAAAAATGAAAGAGGACCCATACTTCACACCAAAGACAAACACTAATTCAAAATGGATCAAAGACCTAAATGTAAAAGCTGAAACTATAAAGATCATAGAAGAAAATATAGGGTCAACACTAGCATAAAAAAAAAAAAAATTTTTTTTTTTTTTTAGCATACATGGCATAAATAGCACACAAACCATAACTAACAATACACAAACACCTGAAAATTAAACATTTATGGTCATCAAAAGACTTTACTGAAAGAGTAAAATAGACTGGGAAAAAAACTTTTGGTTATGACAAATCCGACAAAGGTCTAATCTCTACTAAAATCTATAGGAAAACCTAACACCTCTACAACAAAAAGGCAAATAATGCAATTAAAAAATGGGCAAAGGATATGAACAGGCACTTCACCGAAGAAGACATTCAGGCAGCTAACAGACACATTTAGAAATGCTTGAGATCACTAGCCATTAGAAAAATGCAAATCAAAAATACAATAAGATACCATCTCATCCCAACATTACTGGCACAAACCAAAAAAACAGAAAATAACAAATGTTGGAGAGGCTGCGCGGAGCTTGGAACTCTTACACACTGCTGGTGTGAAAGTAAATCCGTACAACCATTTTGGAAAATGATATGGTGCTTCCTTAGAAAACTAGAAATAGAAATACCATATGATCCAGCAACCCCACTCCTAGAAATATATATCCTAGAGAAATAAAAGTAGTCACACGAATAGACATATGCATACCCATGTTCACTGCAGCATTATTCACAATATTAAAAAGATGGAAACAACCTTAGTGCCCATCAATGGATAAATGGATAAACAAACTATGGTACATACACACAGTGGAATACTACCCAACAATGATGAATCTGTGAAACATCTTACAACACAGATGAATCTGGAGGGCATTATGCTTAATGTAATAAGTCAATCACAAAAGGACAAATACTGTATGAGACCACTATTATAAAAACTCATGAAAAGGTTTACACACAGAAAGAAACAATCTTTGATGGTTACCAGGGAGGGCAGGGGTAAAAGGAAGGAAAAATACTAGTTAGACAATAGATAAGTGGTAACTTTGGTGAAGGGTCAAACAGTACACAGTTCTGAGGAAATCAGCACAACTTGACCAAGGCAAGGCCATGGAAACTTCATAGACACATCCAAACTCTCTGAGGGACCAAATTATTGGGCTGAAGGCTAGAGACTGTGGTTGCAGGGGACATCTAGCTCAACTGGCATAGTTTATAAAGAAAATATTCTACATCCTACTTTGGTGAGTAGCGTCTGCAGTCTTGAAAGCTTGTGAGTGGCCACCTAAGATACTCCACTGGTCCCACCCCACCTAGAGCAATGGAGAATGAAGAAAACCAAAGACACAAGGGAAAAATTAGTCCAAAGGACTAATGGACCACAACTACCACAGCCTCCACCAGACTGAGTCTAGCACAGCTAGATGGTGCCACCTACAACCACTGACTGCTCTGACAGGGATCACAATAGAGGGTCCCAGACAGAGCTGGAGAAAAATGTAGAACAAAATTCTAACTCACAAAAAAGACCAGACTTATTTGTCTGACAGAGGCTGGAGAAACCCTGAGAGTATGGCCCCTGGACACCCGTATAACTCAGTAATGAAGTCACTCCTGAGGTTCACCCTTCAGCCAAAGATTAGACAGTCCCATAAAACAAGTAAGACTAAAGGGGCACAACAGCCCAGGGTCAAGGACAAGTAGGCAGGAGGGGACAGGAAAGCTGGTAATGGGAACCCAAGGTCGAGAGGGGGAGACTGTTGACATGTTGTGGGGCTGGCAACCAATGTCACAAAACAATAGGTGTATTAATTGTTTAATGTGCAACTAATATGCTCTGTAAACATTCATCCAAAGTAGAATTTAAAAAAAAAGATAACATTAAGAAAAAAAAAAAAGATTATTTTACCAAAGATATTTGGTTGACCTGGTGGTGCAGTGGTTAAGAGCTACTGTGAGCTGACCAAAATGTTGGCAGTTTGAATCCACCAAGAACTCCTTGGAAACCCAATGGAGCACTTCTACTCTGTCTTATGGGGTTGCTATGAGTCGGAATCAACTCGACAGCAGCGAATTTTGTGGGGTTTTTTTGTATTTGATTGTTATAGGATAAATGACCCACAGGTTTCTCTTAGGGTCCTCAATCCTATACTACTGGAATACTGTCTAGGTCCAATTTCCTCTACTGTTAGAAGTGATGCAGATTTTACAACAATTCTCAGTCCTTTCCACTACTTGATTCAGATAACGCTGAACTAGCCCCATCTTCTGCCAACCTGAGCTACACATCACCTTAGCAGCTACACTAGCTTTGAGCAGTCCCCCTAATCCCTGACCTCCTAAGGAAAGATGGGCTTCCCTACCTGGCCCCAAAACTCCTCTTTTAAGTTTTGTTGTTGTTAGATGCTGTCAAGTCGGTTCCAACTCATAGAGACCCTATGTACAACAGAACAAAACACTGGCTGGCTCTACACTATCCTCACAATTGTCTCCATGCTTGAGGCCATAGTTTCAGCCACTACATCAATGTATCTCACAAATCCACTCCTGGTAGGCCACAGACACTTCGTTTGCATAGTAGGCTACAGAAACTTCATTTGCATAGTACAAGGTGCATACCAATCACAGGGCAGGCTGCAGCCCAGGACCAGAAAAAAATATCAAGTCACAAATTTTTATAGTTTACCCAGAAAATGTCAATCAACCTGGACAAAAGTAACAAACCCTCTAGGGTAGAAAACTAAGGCAAAGGAAACTCCTCAGTTCTTAGGGGAAAAATCTCTTGAGCTGTTTTCCAAAGAACCAAGACAAAAGGCCACATAAAGGAACTCATTTCACTACAGAGCCTTAAACGGAATAACAAATATAAAGTACAAAAAGAAGATTCAATATTAGGTTCCTGATCTCCATCTTGCTCCTCCAGGGCAAGCTCAGCTTCCTCACATATTGTTGTAGGTGACAACCGCCCCAGTGATCTCCTATGATGAGGGCCATCTTGTATATACTAGAGTCCACACCATATCCATACTTCTTTTCTTACTTCAAAAGTTCATACTCTTATTGGGAGGCCATTAAAAAATCATGTCTTCTTGAAGCATATTTAATGACATGATGAAATAAACAGAACATACAGTATTAATACAAGAAAGGAGATACAAAATAAACACTAGAAGTTCAGTTTTCAGAAAATAATATGTGTACACACATACAACATTTGGTAGCCTCATAATTTCCGCTCACCTGTTTAATAAATCGTAACTTTTCAGCAAGATATTAGGCTTTTCTTTTTTTCTGCTGAATTATGGCATTTGTAAGGTGAGAAGAGGAGCAGAACTGCCTACGTGGGAGAACTACCCAAAAAGAGAGAGAGGATTTAGCAAGGAGCTAAATAGAGAACAGGAATTTTTGAAGCAAAATGCTGTGTGCTCTGTGAGTCAGCTTCTACCCCCTTTCCCTCATCTGTCTGAAATAGCAATTTCTTATTGTGTAAGAAATGCTACAAGGTGAGTATGGGGGAAGCCAAAGGCTGTTGTCAGGACCCAACCATATATGAGAAAACATATACACACACGCACTCACATACACTTGTGCACTGGAAAAGGATTAGGAAAAGACACAAAATTATTAACAGTGATTATTCTGTGCAGTGATATTTCCTATTGAATTTCACTTTCCAAGCTTAAAGATGCCTGTTGTATTTAGATTATTTACCAAGCAGAATTAATGGACCTACCTGGGGATCCTGAGTCCCAAGAGAAACCAGAGTTGTCCAGGATCAGGACTTCAATAGAATTGTCTTGTCAAATTTTAAGCTTTATCATTTTCTAACATACAAGCTTTCCAACCTTACACAACAATGTACTATACTATGAAGGGGTCACTTTCAGAAAAAGACTCATCCAACGTAACAGAATCAAGCCTAGAAGCCTTGACTCCATGTTACTTCTAGGCCAAGTTGTCTCTCTTGTTGCTTTTGGTATGCATAAGTATTTGGGAAAAAGCTGTGTGTATGTGTGCGTGTGTGTGTGTGCGTGTGTGTGTGTGTGTGCGTGTGTGGAGGCAAATCTGTATTTTCATGCCAAAAATATCTCAAAACATCTGAACGTCTGTCAAGGTTCCTTCATGATGGATCTGGAATTTAGGAAAGCCAGTAGGGAGATATGTTCAAGAAACAATTCTTAGGATTTACTCCTTCAAATGAAGGCCTTGGACATCATGTAAAACCTTTAGGATCCAAGGTTCAGAAAGAGCATAAATCTTCTTTATAGCGACTAACTAGCATTAAGTCTCAGCTCGGTTTGGTTACTCTGTGAGGGACAGCTCCAAGTGAAGTCACAGGAAGACATTCGGTCTCATTTTGGGCACTCAATCTACCCTATTCTATGGGCAGGCCCAGTTGGGTACCTGATATGTGAATTCCCCTTTCCAAAGGGAAACAGATGGTGTTGCAGAAAGTCAATTGCTTAGTTCAATCCTCCTCCACTCCTGGGCCAATAGCTAAGTCCAGTGCTCTTCTCTCCTCTTCTTGCTTCACCTGTCCAAAATTTCACCTTGGTTTACATAATGATCATCATCATTGGACAGAGAATATAAAAGAGAAGGGTAGGGCCATAGATGAAAAACTAATGAGTAGCACATCTGCCCTTCTAAAAATAGGAATTACTGTATGTTAATAATTAAAGTTCAACTAATGGACCACAACTACCACAGCCTTCACCAGACTGAGACCAGCACAACTAGACGGTGCCTGGCTACCACCACTGACTACTCTGACAGGGATCACAATACGAGGTTCCGGACAGAGCTGCATAAAAATGTAGAACAAAATTCTAACTCACAAAAAAAGACCAGGCTTACTGGCCTGACAGAGACCGGTGAAACCCTGAGAATATGGCCCCCAGACACCCTTTTAGCTCAGTAATGAAGTCACTCCTGAGGTTCATCCTTCAGCCAAAGATTAGATAAGCCCATAAAACAAAATAAGACTAAAGGGGCACACCAGCCCAGGGGCAAGGACTAGAAGGCAGGAGGGGACAGGAAAGCTGGTAATAGGGAACCCAAGGTTGAGAAGGGAGAATGTTGAGATGTTGTGGTATTGGTAACCAATGTTACAAAACAATATATTTACGAATTTTTTAATGAGAAGCTAGCTTGTTCTATAAACCTTCATCTAAAGTACAACAATAAAAAGAAATAATAATAAAGAATAATGAAAGATAAATGCAAGTTTAATAGTGGAAAAGTTCTTAATTGAAGACCATCTAGACAGGGATTTTCAGAATTGTTTTGTGGCACTTGGTGCCTCATTAGATGTTTGCTAAGGATCTGTAAATTGTTTCACCAAACGATGTATGATTTCAGTGATTTTGTGAAATTACAAATCTTTAATATATATTTGTGCAAGAGCTTTAGTTCTGCAAGCAGCCTCATTCTCCTATTTGGTTCTCAAAATATGCTCTCACCTTCACTCTGATGTGGGCTACATTTCCAGTGTTGAAGCCATATTGCAGAGTGGAAGGAGCACCGGCTGTTTTAGTTAGCTTGTGCAACTAACTAAAGAATTTGGTGAAAAACAAGGCTATAGGAATTGACGGAATATCAATTGAGCTGTTTCAACAAATGGATGCAAGCTGGAAGCTCACACTCATTTATACCAAGAAATTTGGAGGACAACTACCTGGCCAGCTGACAAGAAGATATCCATACTTAAGAACATTTCAAGATCTTTCCTGAAGTACAATGCTGTCAGTGATAAGATGATATCCATATGCCTACAATGAAGACCAGTTAATACAACTATTATTCAAATTTACATACCAACCGCTGAGGCCAAAGATGAAGAAACTGAAGATTTTTGTCAACTTTTGCAGTTTTAAATTGATCAAACATGCAATCAGGATGCATTGATAATTACTAGTGATTGGAATGGGAAAGTTGGAAACAAGAAAAATACATAGTTGGAAAATATAGACCTGGTGATAGAAATGATGCTGGAGATGGCATGATAGAATTTTGCAAGACCAATGACTTCTTTATTGCAAATACCTTTTTTCAACAATGTAAATGGCAACCATGCACATGGACCTCACTGGATGAAATACGTGGAATCAAATTGACTACATCTGTGGAAAGAGATGATGGAAAAGCTCAATATCTTCAGTCAGAACAAGGCCAGGGGTTGACTGTGAAACTGACCATCAATTGTTCATATGTAAGCTCAAGTTGAAGCTGAAGAAAATTAGAACAAGTCCACAAGAGCCAAAAACAAGGGAACAGGAATTAACGGAATACCAATTGAGCTGTTTCAACAAATGGATGCAAGCTGGAAGCTCACACTCATCTATGCCGAGAAATTTGGAGGACAACTACCTGGCCAGCTGATGAGAAGATACTCCACCTGAATTTAGAGGCAATCTCAGGAACAAATTTGATGCATCGAACACTAATGACCGAAGACCAGAAGAGCTGTGGAATGACATCACACAAGAAGAAAGCAAGAGGTTATCAAAAGACATGAAAGAAAGAGAAGACCAAAACGGATGTCAGAAGAGACTCTGAAACTTGCTCTTGAATGTTGAGTAGCTAAAGTGAACTGAAGAAATGAAGTAAAAGAGTTGAACAGAGGATTTCAAAGGGCAGCTCGAGAAGACAGTATTATAAAGAAATGTGCGAAGACCTGTAGTTAGAAAATCAAAAGGGAAGAACACGCTCAGCATTTCTCAAGCTGAATAAACTGAAGAAAAAATGGAAGACTTGAGTTGCAATACTGAAGGATTCAATGGGGAAAACATTAAACAACAATGGAAGGATTAAAAGAAGATTGAAGGAATAACACTGAATCACTGTACCAAAAAGAGCTGGTTGATGTTCAACCATTTCAGAAGGTAGCATGTGATCAATAACAGACGGTACTAAAGGAAGAAGTCCAAGCTGTACTAAAGACATTGGTGGAAAAAAAAAAGACTTCAGGAATGGAATACCAATTGAGATGTTTCAGCAAATGGATGCAGCGCTGCAAGTGCTCATTCATCTATGCCAAGAAATTTGGAAGACAGCTACCTGACCAACTGTCTCGGAGAGATCCATATTTGTGCCCATTCTAAAGAAAGGTGATCCAACCGAATGTGGAAATTATCGAACAATATCATTAGTATCACATGCAAGTAAAAGTTTGCTGAAGATCATTCAAAAGCAGTTGCAGCAGTACATTGACAAGAAACTGCTAGAAATTCAAGCCAGATTCAAAAGAGGACATGGAACAAGGGATATCATTGCCGATATCAGATGAATCCTTGCTGAAAGCAGAGAATACCAGAAAGATGTTTATGTTCATTTTATTGACTATCCAAAGGCATTCGACTGTGTGGACCATAACAAATTATGGATAACATTGGGAAGAATGGGAATTCCAGAACACTTAATTGTGTCGTGAGGAACCTGTACATAGATCAAGAGGCAGTCATTCCAAAAGAACAAGGGGATACTGTGTGGTTTTAAGTCAAGAAATGTGTGTGTCAGGGTTGTATCCTTTCACCACATTTATTCAGTCTGTATGCGGAGCAAATAATCTGAGAAGCTGGACTAAATGAAGAATGGGGCATCAGGTTTGGAGGAAGACTCATTAACAACCTGTGTTATGCAGATTACACAACCTTGCTTGCTGAAAGTGAAGAGGACTTGAAAGGCTTACTGATGAAGATCAAAGACCAGAGACTTCAGTATGGATTACACCTCAATGTAAAGAAAACAAAAGTCTTCACAACTGGACCAATAAGCAACATTATGATATAGGGAGATAAGACTGAATTTTTAAGGATTTCATTTTACTTGGATCCACAATCAACACCCATGGAAGAAGCAGTCAAGAGATCAAAAGATGAATTGCATTGGGCAAATCTGCTGCAAAGGACCTCTTTAAAGTATTGAAAAGCAAACATGTCACCTTGAAGGCTAAGGTGTGCCTGACCCAAGCCATGGTATTTTCAATCTCATCATACGCATGTGAAAGCTGGACAATAAATAAGGAAGACCGAAGAAGACTTGACACCTTTGAGTTGTGGTTTTGGTGAAGAATATACCATGGACTGCCAAAAGAACAAACAAATCTGTCTTGGAAGAAGTACAATCAGAATGCTCCTTAGAAGCAAGGATGGCAGGACTGTGTCTTACATACTTTGGACGTGTCAGAAGGAATCAGTCCCTGGAGTAGGTCATCACGCTTGGTAAAGTACGGGGTCAGTGGAAAAGAGGAGGACCCTCAAGGAGATGGATTGACACAGTGGCTGCAACAATGGGCTTAAGCATAACAAAGATCATGAGGATGGCTCAGGACTGGGCAGTGTTACTTTCCATTGTACATAGGGTCGCTATGAGCCGAAACTGACTCGGCCGCACCTAACAACAATAACTACAATCTTTATGGGAACAGATCACCAGGTCTTTTCTCCCTCAGAGCCGCTGGTGGGTTCAAACCACCAATCTTTCAGTTAGCAGCTCAGTACTTAACTATTGTACCACCAGCTTCGTTGCAATTCCTGGTCTTGTAGATGCATCCGCCTGCATCATGGTCAGGTAGTGTCTGTCTTTCCCCTGTGTCTGCATGCATGTGTCCATGTCTACGCTGCTCTTTATCTAACTCAAAAGTGATTACGTTTAGGATCTACCCTACACTGGTACCACCTCAACTGATTGATTGATTATATTATATTGTATTGTATTATGGAGGTGATGACATTATATTAGATTAGATTAGATTACAACCACAAGTATGGGGGTAGGATTCCAACATACATGTTGGGGGAAGAGGGACATAATTCAATCCATAATATGGGCTTTGAAGCAAAAAACCGGACTTCATTCTCAGGTCTATCACTCATTAGCCTGGTGCTGTTAGCTCTGGGCCTCAGTTTGTTCATCTGTAAAATGTTGTGTTAGGGAGACAGTGTAGTAAAGATTAACTGAGATCATTGCTTGGGACAGTGCATGTCATATGGTAAGAAAAGTCAGCTATTATTATTACTTTTGGCTCAAGTGTCTGACCCAGACTGCTATATATTGCCACCTGGAGGTGGAAAATTAATGGCTGATTTGATACGCCCCCAAAAAGAAATGACATTTAAAAAAAAAGAGAGAGAACTCTTATAACGTCCACACCTACTCTTATTTTTAGTGCTTTATTAACATTATTGTTATTAATTTTGAAGTTTCCCAACCACTTCTGCAGATTTTTAATTTTTAACTCATGGATCATAGAATTCAAACTGGCATTGCTCTTGCTTCATTATAATTTGCCATATGTGGACATGTTCTCTATATTTAGCCTGTGAATATAAAAACTTTACCATGTTGCCAAAGTGCCAGGGTTTTTGAAAATTTGAATCTAGTCAAAACTGTTGGGTTTGCAAAGGAAAAAACATGCCCAGAAAATTTAAGACACTTGCCATAATAGATTGCAGACCAGAATTTGGATTTTCTTGTTCCTTAACGACTGGTTTGTGGGAAACTTAAGTAAGACTCAAAGAGCCTCAATTTTACTAAGACGCCCAAAAAGCATATTTAATTTTGCTGTGAGTTTGAATCAAAAATGTGAATGGGAATCAAGCTACCTTTCATGCTTGGTTTTATCTACTCAATTGCACACTTCCCTTCAAAGGACACCAGGAGGAAAAACAGCCTAAACTGATTCAGAGTTCCTTCCCTAAATCCACGCCAGGTATTTTTTTTTTTTTCAAATTCTGGATTATAAAAAAGGGAAGAGAAAAATGAAATAAATAAATAAAACCTTTATTGTTATCTGACTGGTTCCTCACAACCTTTTCCTAAAAATATCCCTTGGTTAGTGACTATAGATGGCACTGTACTTATTTACTCGTACGGCAAAAGCTTAGGAAGACCCTGCAGATTTTAAACATGCTGTCTACATAACTACTTGGTTCAAGATCTTGTCACAATTGAAAAGAAAAAAAAATTGTTTTTATTGTGGCAATTGATCTGGGAGAGGCTTTTTAAAAAACTTTATATTATTTTTTTTGTTGGTGGTGGCTACCTCCTTGTAAGAAATGAGCTTATTTTTCTAGACAATTATCTTGCTAAGGTAGCCACAGAAATGTTTTATGAATCCAAAGGAGGCCTATGAAGAATGCATTCTAAAAATAACTCCATACACACTAGAGGATTGATTACCAACTCACACATGTATACACACTCACACACACACAAACACACACACATGCACGCGATTGCTAAGTCAGCAATTCACTGTCATCAGTAAACATGTAGACTTGGCTCAGGGGATCATGCCTGATGCCCTGGTCTCACCACACTTCTCTTGTTCCTTTAAGCTGGGCCCCCTGATACCCATCTGCAGCCCAGTCTCCCGCAGAATGCCTCCATGCACATCAGAGCTGTCTGGGTGGCACAGAATCATGTCCTGCTTCCTGTTAGTCTATGTCTAACCATGAGCCACAGTTTAGTTGCTCAATTTCTGCTTTGTTTCTGAGTTTATTTCTACCTTATGACACAGCTCCAGGAACTAGGCCTCTATTTTAATTCCGTGTGCCACAGCCCTTACACTGATGATCTATACAGTACAGTAGTTTTCACAGGATGGAGGTTTACTTTTACTCCTGTCAAACTCTCCTAAGAACTAAAGTTTCATCCCTCACTAGGGATTTTGTTTCAAACCTTCCTGATACCAACTACTTACTAGTTGTCCTGAATCGTTGCACATTACCTGCTCCTAGACTTACAATAAAGTGTCTGTCAGTTTGTTGTACTCTGCTGGCTTACGTGTTGCTGTAATGCTGGAAACTATGCCACCAGCATTTCAAATACCAGCACGGTCACCCACGGTAGTCAGGTATCATCAGGTCTTCCAGATTAAGACAGACTAGGAAGAAGGACCTGGTGGTCTACTTCTGAAAAAATTATCCAATGAAAACCTTATGAGTAACAGTGGAACATTGTCTGAAATAGTGCCAGAAGATGAGCCCTTCAAGTTGGAAAGCACTCGAAATATGACTGAGGAAGAGCTGCTTCCTCAAAGAACAGTCCACCTTAATTACATGAATGGAGTCAAGCTTTTGGGACCTACATTTGCTGATCTGGCATGACCAAAAATGAGAATGACAGCTACAAACATCCAATAATAACAGAAAAGTGGAACATATGAAGCATAAATCTAGGAAAATTGGAAGTTGTCAAAAATGAAATGGAACACATAAACTTTGCTATCCTAGGCATTAGTGAGCTGAAATGGACTGGTATTGGCCATTTTGAATCTGACAATCATATGGTCTGCTATGCCAGGAATAACAAATTGAGGAGGAATGGCATCTCATTCATCGTCAAAAAAGAACATTTTAAAATCTATCTGGAAGAACAATGTTGTCAGTGATAGGATAATATCCATACACCTGCAAGGAAGACCAGTAAATACGACTATGATTCAAATTTATGCACCAACCACTAAGGCCAAAGATGAAGAAATTGAAGATTTTTATCAGCTTCTGCAGTCTGAAATTGATCAAACCCACAACCAAGATGCATTGATAATAACTGGTGATTGGAATGAAAAAGTTGGAAACAAGAAGGATCTGTAGCTAGAAAATATGGCCTTGGTGACAGAAACCACACCAGGGATCACATGATAGAATTTTGTAAGACCAATGATTTATCATTGTAAATACCTTTTTCAACAGCATGAACAATGAGTATATGTGTGTAACTCACTGAATGGAAAACACAGGAATCAAATCAACTACATCTGTGGAATGAGAAGATGGAAAAGCCCAATATCATCAGTTACAAAAAGGCCAGGGTCCTACTGTGGAATAGACCATCAATTGCTCATATGCAAGTTCAAGTTGAAGCTGAAGAAAATTAAAACAAGTCTATGAGAGACAAAATACAACCCTGAGTATATCCCACCTGAATTTGGAGAACATCTCCATAACAGATTTTACACACTGAACATTAATGACCGAAGATGAGACGAGCTGTGGGATAACATCAAAAACATCATACGTGAAGAAACCAAAGGGTCATTAAAAAGACAGGAAAAGAAAAAAGACCAAAATGGATGTCATAAGAGACTCTGAAACTTGTGCTTGAATGTAGAGTAACTAAAGCAAATGGAAGAAATGATGAAGTAAAAGAGCTGAACAGAAAGATTTCAAAGGGCAGCATGAGAAGACAAAGTAAAGTATTGTAATGAAATGTGCAAAGACCTGGAGTTAGAAGACCAAAAGGAAACAATACGCTTGGCCTTTTTCAAGCTTAAAGAACCGAAGAAAACATTCAAGCCTCGAGTTGCAATTTTGAAGGATCCTATGGGAAAATACTGAACAACACAGGAAGCATCAAAAGAAGGTTGAAGGAATATACAGACTCACCGTACCAAAAAGAACTGTTCTACATTCAGACATTTCAAGAGGTAGCATGTGATCAAGAACCAATGATACTGAAGGAAGAAATCCAAGTTGCAGTGAAGGCATCGGTGAAAAACAAGGCTCCAGGAACTGACAGAACACCAACTGAGAAGTTTCAACAAACAGATGCAGCACTGGAGTGCTCACTCATCTATGCCAAGAAATTTGGAAGTCAGCCACCTGGCGTACCACCTGGAAGAGATCCATATTTATGCCTGTTCCAAAGAAAGGTGATCCAACAGAATGCAGAAATTATCAAACAAAATCATTAATATCACATGCAAGTAACATTTTGCTGAAGATAATTCAAAAGCAGCTGCAATAATACCTAGACAAGGAACAGCCAGAAATTCAAGCTGGATTTAGAAGAGGTCTTGAAAGAGGGATATCATTGCCGATGTCAAATGCATCCTGGCTGAAAGCAGAGAATACCAGAAAGATGTTTGCCTGTGTTTTATTGACTATGTAAAGGCATTCGACTGTGTGTTGTTGTTGTTGTTGGGTGCTGTCAAGTCAGTTCAGACTCATAGTGACCCTATGTATGACAGAACGAAACATTGCCCGGTTGTTCGCCACCTTCAAAATCGTTGTTATGATTGAGCCTATTGTTGTAGCCACTGTGTAAATCCATCTCGTTGATGGTCTTCCTCTTTTTCACAGACCTTCTACTTACCAAGCATGATGTCCTTCCCTGTGGACTGGTCCCTCCTGATAACATGTCCAAAGTACATGAGACAAAGTCTCACCATCCTTAGGAGCATTTTGCCTGTATTGCTTCCAAGACAGACTTGCTCATTCTTCTGGCAGTCCATGGTATATTCGATATTCTTCACCAGCACCATCATTCGACTGAGCAGATCATAATAAATTATGGGTAATACTGCAAAAAATGGGAATTCCAGAACCTTAACTGTGCTCATGAGGAACTGTACATAGACCAAGAGGCAGCTGCTTGAACAGAACAAGGGAATATTGTGGGGTTCAAAGTCAGGAAAGGTGTGTGTCAGAGTTGTATCCTTTCATCATACTTATTGAATCTGTATACTGAGCAAATAATCTGAGAAGCTAGACTATATGAAAAAGAATATGGCATCAGGATTTGTGGAAGACTCACTAATAACCTGCTATATGCAGATGACACAACCTTGTTTGCTGAAAGTGAAGAGGACTTGAAGCGCTTATTGATGAAGAAAAAAGACTGCAGCCTTCAGTATGGATTACAGCTCGATATAAAGAAAAAATCCTCACAAGCAACATCATGATAAATGGAGAAAAGACTGAAGTAGTCAAGGATTTCATTTTACTTGGATCCACAATCAACACCCATGGAAGCAGCAGTGAAGAAAGCAAAAGACATATTGCATTAGGCAAATCTGCTGCAAAAGACCACTTTAATGTGTTAAAAATAAAGATGTCACTTTGAGGACTAAGGTGCACCTGACCGAAGCCATGATATTTTCAATCACCTCATACGCATGTGAAAGCTGAACAATGAATAAGCAAGACTGAAGAAGAATTGGCTCCTTTGAATTATGGTGTTGGCAAAGAATACTGAATGTACCATGGACTGCCAGAAGAACAATGAACAATTCTGTCTTGGAAGAAGTATAGCTAGAGTGCACCTTGGAAGCGAGGATGGCAAGACTTAGTTTCATGTACTTTGGACATGTTATTAGGAGGGACCAGTTCCTAGAGAAGGACATCATGCTTGGTAAGGTAGAGGGTCAGTGAAGAAGAGGAAGACCCTTGACGAGAAGGACTGACAGAGTGCCTGCAACAATGGGTTCAAACAGAGCAACAATTGTGAGGATTGCGCAGTACTGGGCAGTGTTAGACTCTGTTGTATACAGGGTTGCTATGAGTCTGAACTGACTCAATGGCACCTAACAAAAATAATACACTTACTGCTTCTAATTCTGCCCTGCAACATATAGAGCATCTATTATGTGCCAAAAGGTCTCTGAGTTGGGCAACGGTTTATGCTCAACTACTAACCTAAAGGTTGACAGTTCAACCATGGAATAAATGCATGGCAACCTGCATCTGTAAAGATTAAAAAAAAAAAAAAAACCCAAACCCATTGCCATTGAGTTGATTCCAACTCATATTGACCCTACAGGACAGAGCAGAACTGCCCCATAGTGTTTCCAGGCTGTAAATCTTTATGGAAACAGGCACACATCTCTCTCCCATGTAGCAGCTGGTGGGTTCTAACTGCCAACTTTTGGTTAGCAGCCTAACACTTAACCACTACACTACCAAGGTTCCTATTCAGAAAAGATTACAGCCAAGAAAACCCGATGTAGCAGTTCTACCCCATAACATATGGAGTTACCATGAGGTGGAATCAATTTGAAGGCAATGAGTTTGGTTTTTAGTTTATTATGTACCAGACATCATAGGCACATAACTTACTATAATGAGTGTACTGAATCGCAGTTAAGAACACTGATTCTAAAGGGAGGGCTGAAATTGGAGCTCCACCATTTGTTAACCGTATGGTTTAGAGCAAGATACGTAATGCCTCCGTGTACACTGCTGTTGTTGTGTACTGTACAGTCAATTCAGACTCATAGCCACCCTACAGACAGAGTAGGACTACCTCACAGGGTTTCTAAGGAGTGGCTGGTGAGTTTGAACTGCCGACATTTTGGCTAGCAGATGAGCCCCTAACTACTATGCAACAAACCAGTCATTATTTATTTGTTTGCTTGATTGTTTGATTATTGTGATTAAAAAATCCCCAACCAGGGATCGTCTCCATGGACTAGAAGAGGTTGGAAAATCCAGAATAGAAGTTCATGCCTCAAAAAATATTAAATATTCTTTTTCTCTCCAGGTTCACAATTATTTAAAGATAACTCTTGTAATGACATAGTGGTTAAAGAGCTCGGCTGCTAACCAACAGATCAGCAGTTCAAAGCCACCAGCCACTCCTTGGAAGCCCTATGGGGCAATTCTACTCTGTCCTTTAGGGTCGCTATGAGTCGGAATCAACTTGACAGCAATGGGCTTGGTTTTGGTTTTTTATTGTGGTCATGAACTTAATACATAAGCTCAAAATTATATTTGATTTTCTTCCATAAATAATACATTGCTTTTTTTAAATTGTGTTTTAAGTGAAAGTTTACGGTTCAAGTTAGTTTCTCATACAAAGATTTATACACACATTGTGATGTGACCCTAGTTGCTCTTCGTGTAATGTGACAGCACACTCCTCCTCTTCACCTCGGACTTCCCATGTCCATTCAACCAGCTCCTGTCCCTCTCTGCCTTCTTATCTCGCCTCCAGACAGGAGCTGCCCATTTAGTCTCATTTTTTATCTACATGAGCTAAGAAGCACTCTCTTCATGAGTATCATTTTATGTCCTATAGTCCAGTCTAATCTTTGTCTGAAAAGTTGGCTTTGGGGATGGTTTCAGTTTTGGGCTAACAGAGTCCAGGGGCCATGTCTTCCGGGGACCCTAGAGTCTCAGTCAGACCATTAAGTCTGGTCTTTTTACTAGAATTTGAGTTCTGCACCCCACTTTTCTCCTGCTCCATCAGGGACTCTCTGTTGTATTCCCTGTCAGGGCAGTCATTTGTTGAAGCTGGACACCATCCAGTTCTTCTGGTCTCATGCTGATGGAGCCTCTGATTTATATGGCCCTTTCTATCTCTTGGGCTAGTATTTTCCTTGTGTCTTTGTGTTCTTTATTCTCTTTTGCTCTAGGTAGGTTGGGACCAATTGATGTATCTTAGATGGCCGCTTGCTAGCTTTCAAGACCCCAGTTGCCACTCACCAAAGTGGGGTGCAGAACATTTTCTTAATAAACTTTGTTATGCCAATTAAATAAT
The DNA here is from genome assembly GCF_030014295.1 of Loxodonta africana. Classification (NCBI taxonomy): domain Eukaryota; kingdom Metazoa; phylum Chordata; class Mammalia; order Proboscidea; family Elephantidae; genus Loxodonta; species Loxodonta africana. The sequence continues at coordinate 56,614,384 of NC_087357.1, read as the reverse complement.
AGGTTGTTTAAAAAAAAAATTATAAACTCTGACCACTGATGCTTGCTTTGTCTCCTATGCAGGTTGAGGATAAAGGGTGGATAATTATTGACTGGCAGGCTACAAAAAGTCTCAGAAATCAGTGTAACTTTGAAGGGCATGGTAGATTTTTGCATGTGTTTTACCTGCCTAGCTTTCATTCTTCCTTTGTCTGATATTAGTACCTCTACTTTTGGTTAATCACTTGGCTGCTAATTGAAAGGTTGATGGTTCAAACCCACCCAGTGGTTCTGTGGGAGAAAGACCTGGCTATCTGCTTCTATAAAGATTGCAGCCAAGACAGCTCTATGGGGCAGTTCTACTCTGTCACATGGGGTTGCTATGAGTTGGAACTGACTCAGTGACACCCAACATAACAACAGCTTTCCGTATAGGAACTACCTTTCCCATTCTTCATCCTTATGAATTTGGAGGGGCTGTCCTCATCGTCCAGCTGTAAGGAAAGCAGAGGACACAAGTCTAAGTCAATCAGCACATTCTCGTTTCCTGGCCTCCAAACTCAGCAGTTTGACCCAACCAAGCCAATCAGATATTGATCCAGGATTTCTGCAGAACTCTTGAAAATAGGAGTTCTCTCTTTTCCCACTGGAATGCCTTAGAATTTAGGACTACACCCACACCTTACTTATCAACATGGTTAGGTTCCAAAGACCAGGTCGTTAAGTGAAAATTGGCATTATGTGAAATGGAGGATGATCACATCCGATCACAAAATATTATGTGGGATAAATACGTCCCTCTGGACTCTGGGGGTAGGACTGGTGGTATGTCAAACCCATTACCATAGAGTGAATATGGAATCATCGCAAGAAATGCAACTTCCAAATAATACAACAAACCGAAAAAACAAACCTGTTGCCATCAAGTCGAATTTCAACTCATAGCGACCCTACAGGACAGAGTAGAACTGCTCCGTAGGGTTTCCAAGGAGTGCCTGGTGGATTCAAACTGCCAACCTTTTGGCTAGCAGCCGTAGCTCTTAACCACTACACCACCAGGGTTTCCAAGTAACACACAGGAAACCGGAAATATACATACAAGGTTCATCTTGATGTACAAAAGCCAATAGAGACAAAAGTTTTACATAATTATACCTCCGGGACGCACCACCTCATACAAAACCAAAAAAAAACAAAAAACAACCCATTGCCATCAAGTTGATTTTGATTCATAGCGACCACATAGGACAGAGTAGAATTGCCCCACAGAGTTTCCAAGGAGTGCCTGGCGGATTTGAACCACCAACCTTTTGGTTAGCAGCCGTAGCTCTTAACCACTATGCCACCAGGGTTCCCTCCACCTCATACAATACCCTGTAAGAACAGTAGTTTGTAGCACATGCCTGTTTCTTCCATTTCAAATAGTTATAGTGGTCCCTGCCTGCTGGCAGCACCTACCGTCAGTAGGCTAGTATCTTCCCAATGAACCCAAGAGATCGAAAATGTAGGTGGTCATGAAAGGGGCCAGACATACGTTGGTAATGCAGAAAATTGTCACAGAGTAGATTTTTTATTACTGTTGTAAATGTGAAATGTCAGATAACAAGGTAGCCGGTAAGTGGGGAGGAGGTGTAATGTAGATCTGTTTATAGCCATTTTTTCAGGACAAAAGAAAAATCCAACTAAAAGTGGAGCAAAAGGAGGGTAAAGCAGAGGCTAAAGGTGGAGAAAGCAATATCCCTAACCAAATTATTTAAGCCTCCGGGTCCTGCTCACCTGAAGGCAATGCCACCTTGAACTTCTAAATTAAATGAACCAGTAAATTCACAGTTTTGCTCCAGCCAAGTTTGAGTTCTGTTTCTGTCACTTGAAAACCAAAATTATTGACTACTACAAGGTATCACCACAGTCTTGCTATCCATAAACTTAAAATTTAGCAATGATCAGACACAAGGGAATTGATTCACATTAACTAAATTTAAAAGATACTGATGCATAATACAGGATGCTATTTTAATAGAGCTTTGCAGTGTCAAAACTATTCACATCTTCTACCTACGTCACCCACTTCCCAGAATTAGATTATCTGAAAAGCCAAATCAGCAAACAAAAGGCTGCCTCATGAGCAGAAATCAGAGCAAAGATGGCTATTTTGGGCTGTATTCTACCTAAACCAAGATGAAGTTCCATGATCAGCACTGCCACCCAAAAGTGTACATCTTTCACATTTGAATTTGAATCTACTAGATTCAGCATATTTTCTCTCTGAACGTATCAAATAATCCTTATACTTCATTTGTATGATTAAGATGGATTATCTCCTGTTCACTGAACCTAATCAGCTGTATTGACTCTTGTCTTCTTGCATTCAGTTAGAGTCCATTTCCTAAACGGCAATCTCATTCTCCTTCTGCCTTAACAATTCTATGCCCTGATCACCTTGGTAGGCATTACAGCCATTTGCCTACTTTCCAGACACACAATCTCAGGAAATTTCTTGGTTTGCACTCACAGGTGACTAATTTCATCTGTTGACTGTGATTTTTAATAGTTTAACTCACAGAGGGCAGCATGGGGAGGGGGGGAACCTCACTATCACCCCAGGTTTGTGATGCCCCTTACGAGGGGAAAGCTAGTCAGAACTTGATAAATTAACATACACCAGGGTTGTCAACTTTCTAAGTAGCCCGAAGACTTTTTTTTTTTTAATTGAAGTAAAATTCATAACTGTGAAATACATCAAGTTTCAGTGTATAATTCAATGCCTTCTGACAAATGTATACACCTATGTAACCAACACCAAGTCAAGATACAGAACATTACCATAACCTCAGGAAGTTCGTGGGGCCTCATTTTTAATATCCAAAGCTTCACAGGTTCCAAGCAATGTTAGTTGCTTGATTGTATCCATTGATGGAGAAAACGTATATTGATAAAAAGCTACTAATAATTCAATAATATTTTATATATGTATTTGTTTTAATAATCACAATAGTATTGAAATGTTGGAATAATAGGAGAACTGTTCACATATGTTTCAGTATATTACTTATTTGGCGAACAGATATTCTACAAAGTGTATGGTCATAAGCATTTGATTGAAAGGTACATGGCAAAGTACAAAAGGATTCCTGATAGCATCATGGCCATTGGCATAAACAGTTCACAGTGGGGTAAAAAGGGCATGAATACTAAGATCCATCTCTGCCATTTATTAATAATGTAAACATGGACAAGAAATTAACTCTTTTTAAACCTCAGTTCTTGTGTTAAATTGGAATGATGATCTACTATCTAGAGTTTTCATGAGGATCAAATGAGATCATGGGTGAAAACTTTGAGAACTCTAGCTTTCATTTTTTTATTGCTACTCATTAATAAATATAGTATTTAAAGGGGTATGTTTCATTGAACTATTCCATACATGGTTCTTTTGTCTAGCAAGTCACATGCTAACTTATGTAATAGAGTCTTTTAGCACAATGCAAAAGGTTTCTTCTAGTGGAGTTTTATCCCAAAGGATCTCAGCTCAGTCACATTAGACTTTCAGAACTGGACTATGCAATATTCCATAGAGATCTATTTGAATTTTATAAATGACAAAAAAAAAGACCAAAACTGGTAGGTGATTTACTCAAATCAATACAAACCATTGGGAGTAGAATGAGGACTCAAATCCAGTTCTCCTGACTCCCACTTTAGTGTTCTTTGCTGCTCCTAATTAGTAAATGTAGTATTTGAAGGGTGTCTCAGTCTGGGTTCTCTAGAAGAGTAAAACCAGTGAAGAGTATATGCAGTATAAATATACCGAGAGAGATTTACTTCATGGAAATGGCTCATGCAATTGTGGAGCTGGCAAGTCCCAAATCCACGGGTCAGGTGACAGGTTAAAGACCTCTGCTGGCTCAAGTGGTTGTGGAGGCTGGTGAATCCCAAATCTGCAGGTCAGGTGGCAGGCTGAAGACTTCTGCAGGCTTATGTTCATCCCCCAAACTGGAGGTCTGCTGATAAGAAGAGTGTGGGGGGGGGCAGGGGGGAGCGTGGGATAGAGGAAGGGAGGGAGGGAGGGAGGGAAAGAGAGGGACAGCGTTGCCAGACATCCATTTATATTTTGGAGGCAGGCCACGCCTCCAGGGAAACTCCTTTTTCAACCAATTGGCTGATCACATCATAAAGATGATTCCATTATATTCCATTATGGAAGAGCAATCAGCCCAGTGTCTGCCAAACTGCTGAGAATCCAGCCTAGCCAAGATGACACATAACATTAACCATCACAAAAGACTATAAAACAGCTTCCACAATATCATCAAACTCAACAAAACTAAAACCTTCTTTGATACATGGAGTCATATCCCTATATAAGAAAACGTATCTGTATTAAAATTACCTATCTTACAGTTTCTACTGTCTTGGTAGTTCTGTCTGAGGACTATTTTAATTGCTCAAGAGGCTAAAACATTCATTTTTCTTGTGTCTCTATAGTCCACTTGCAGGATAGAGTTTGTCTGGGGTTGGTTGGATAGCTAACAGCCTTAATAAGGCGTCCCAACTTCATAAGCTCTGCCGTGGCCATTCTCCACCTGTGGGTGAGCCCTTTAGAATCACAGCTACACTCCACTTCTTATGTCCAGGGGTTTAGTAACCACCTAACACACCGTGGAATCCCCAGGGAAAAAATTAAACTGATTTCAGAATAACCAGAGCTGAGTAGCAGTTGAAGCAACACGCCCAGTTAAGTCGTAAAACACACCGTCAGCAGCACCCTAGGGAGCAACAAATTTGACTTTTTCTCTTTTCAAATCCACGAGGGTAGGAATGAGGAGGGGCAGAAATAGAGGCTAATTTTATACTTCCAGTATTTGATTAATCTCTGATCCCAAGGCTTGGTGCGCAGGCAACAAGAGTTGGTAATTAAGCTGAGATGGAAATGAACAAAGCTACCAAGTTGGCCCAGTTATCATTTAATATTCTGTAGTACATGTTGAAAGGCACTGGAATGTTCTGAAGGCTCCTAGGTGAGGCAAATGTACTTTTCATTAACCCGGGGAATCTAAACAATACTGCCAGGAACTTGGAAGAGATTGTGTTGGACTAACTCTGCTACTAGAAGTAGCTGTCCAGTAAGCGCCAGGTCACTCCCAGTCATTCAGTTTGGAGCTGCTCAAGATAATTAATAATAAAACTTACTAGGCCAGTTTATACAGCAGATTTTTACCCATGCTCTCAATGTGACTGTAAATTCCATCAATTGAAGTCTACAAATTACAAATTTAATTAAACTCTGGATTAAGTTCTGACTCACATACCCTATAAGTACACTGTACCTAATAAAAATAGCTTCCATTTGTTAAACGCTTATTTGTCATTCACTAAAAAAAAATGTAGTAGTATAGTTCTCTAACCCTCCATTTCTTCACTTATAAATGAGAAGATGCATTGATCCTGCCTCATAAGATTTTTCTGAGGACGAAATGAGGTAGCTCATATAAAATTCTTGCCACATAGTAAGTGCTCAATGCACTTCGAGTGATATTTTAAAAACTTACTGGAAGCTTCTGCATATATTATGATGGGAGGGGGCATTTCAGTTCATTATAAACATTTTGGCTTCAGACATCATCACTTCTACTCCTATGCAAAGGTCACTGAAGAACAACGATCTTATTCGGTTAGATATTAAACAGCACAAGGAGACATAAAAATCAAGAAAGAATCAAGTTCAATTAAGAAAGCCAGTTTAATCTTTATCAATGGGTTGCAATATCACTGCCCCCCTATGTCTCTTATATACAAATCTCCCCAAGTGCATCTTTCTTCTAGGATGTTGGAATGATGTGTGGCAGAGGTTTCTTAAGTACAAGCAAGATTTTCTGTATAATGTATATAATTTCCTATATAATGTGTTAAATTATAATTTCCTATACAATGTTTTCCAAATAGCTTTAGAAATGTCAGTTTTAGATGCCATGATGTATATTCAAATTTTCCATGTAGTTGATTAGATAGTAGTATGGCTAAGTTGAAGGGCCACTGAGCTCAAATGCCTCCTGTGTGTTTCATATACTGAAATATTAATAAAGTAGAAAATCAAAATGAGAGAAATTTAGGGATTCTCACGTCTCCTTGTTACAGGCTCATTTCTGTGGGTCCAATTCCACACAAAGAAAAGAGTGATAATGCAAAGGAACACAGCAGGGGAAACAAGAAAAACAAAAGAAAAAGAAAATCAAGGAATAGAATCAAAATCGAAGGGTCAGCATCAAAAGCCCCTTTCTCCATAAAACAACACAATCGCAGACTTCCCTCTTAGCAGAATCTGCAGCTGAGCTACTGGGCTGCTCTATCAAAAACTGGCAACCTCTGTGTACTGTAACACATCATTCACTCTTTGTTTATTGTCAGCTGGAAAGAAAGCTTCGGTTTGCATTTTAGAACATTTTGGTTTAGGGTGGCCTTTCAGTCTTGCTTGAGAGACAGTTTCCCCAGTATGAACTACATGGTCTCTGCTGTTTCTCCTTACCTCTTCTTAAACCTGCTTAGTGTGGCTGAGACTGCCTTGTCCTGAGAAGTCAGCTGGGGGTGCTTGAGAAAAAGACCTTCTGCTCCATGCTGAGAGGCCCCATAATGGAGCTGTGAGGCTGTGGCAGCCCTGACTTGACCGTTAACTCAATTTCAGCTCATGGGAATCCCACGTGTGTCAGAGTAGAACTATGCTCCATGAAGTTTTCTCTATGGCTGATTTTTCAGAAAGATTGCCAACCTTTCTTCTGAGGTACCTCTGGGTGGACTTGGACCTCCAACCCTTTGGTTAGCAGCCTAGTGCATTGTTTCTGCCATTTAGGGACTCCTGATTGGGTTACCTTTTCTTAGCATTGGGAT